>NC_084810.1:20250736-20563667 GCF_963583255.1 Pyrus communis | reverse complement strand
TTTTTTATATGTCAAAATTGACAGCACACAATCTATATGCTAAATCATGTAGAATTGACAAATCGATTAAAACTTACATCTGCTTTCAAATTTTCTTACATAACATTCTCCTTAGCATAGACATCTCCTTTGAAAATGCTCAAATTTAATAAATTATCATACAATTTATTTGACCAATACATAAATTAATACAATTTCAATATTTCAACGTGGTGTATGTGAGAATTGAAATTTCTTGATCTATTTTGAAAAATCAGCCCATATATGAGGTGTGGAAATGTAGTTTACTCAACATGCTTAAAGATATGGATTGAGGACACTCTCCGGATCCTCTTTGTGAGGATTCCGGAAATTCTTAAATGGCGTCCGTTCATTATATATTGTACAGTCATAAATCATTTTAAATATTTTTATTTAAAATTAAACAGAAACAGTACCTTAAGAAAACTGACCGCACAATATACGATAAACGAAGATGATGCGAGGATTCCCAGGATTCTCACAAAGAAGATTTGGAGAGAATCCTCACAAAGAGGATCTGGATAGGATCGTCATACAAAGATATGTACCAGCTGAAGAGTATTTTCTCTCTTTTTCCTTTCTTAAAGCATTCAAACCCCACTGCAAGTGACACCCATCCGAAGATGGGATTCCATCTAGATTCAAATTGTGGAGACCCTAGGGATGGAATCCCCTCACAAGACATAACCCTAACTCCTTAACGACAATGACAGCTTTGATGTGACTCCATTTTTCATGACAACAACTCATCAACTTTACCAAAAGAAAAGGAAGGGAAAGAGTGGGAATCTGATTCTTCATTCCACATGTGGAGTAATAGAGCTGAAATGCACGTTGAAGAAAAAAGTGTCGTGGCTAGTAATTTTGTGCCGGGGTTTTGTATACCCGGTGATTCGAATGGGTAGTGCGAGGTTTAGAGTTTGCTGGAAGAGGGAAGACTTCGATTGGGAACGGATTTTTCAATCTAAGGGCATCTTGTCTTTGTGCACACTAGATTTGGCCAGATTTTTTATTAAGAAACTGAAAATGGTAGGATAAAAATGTCAATATAGATGGCTCCAAGGGGGTTAGTTTTTAAAATTTCTCTAATAAGTATTGTTTGGAGTGTACGAGAAATGACACAACATGAGGAGGAGATAGAAGTTCCTTCCCAAACAAGAAGGCTAAAGAGAAGATTGCTAGCACCCTATAGAATTATTTACTTACCAAAACGATAACACTAATGCTATTAATTAGGCACACAAACTGAAAACATATATTTGCAATAGTTGGGCCTATATGTATTTTTTTGAACAAACGATATTGTCTACACTAAGGGGATTAGGGAGTGAACTAAGAGCCTAAGCCTCAAAATAGGCTAGTAATAGTATGGTTCAAATTTGTCTTTGACGAAAATCAAACCTAATACCTCTCAAATTCGCCTTTAGAGAGTGTGGTAGTAATGTTGTTAATTTTGTTTGTCTAAATAACTTAACTATTAAAAGAGCAAATGGTTTATTTCTCAAATATCCATGTTTTTAATGAAATACGTTAATTACTATATCGAGGAATACATAATGAGATAACATATCCTGAGAGTGCATAACTAACTTTTAAAATTCTAATTAATTAGGTATATACCATCAGAGCATAACTAACTTTTTTTTTTTTTTAACGGACGATAGTACTCACACTAAGGGGTGAGAGAATGAGTTAAGCCTTACAATGAGCTTGCCATAATAATGTAGTTCAACTTCGTTTTTGGCGACAATCGAACCAAGGACCTCTCACTTACTGGTAAAGATGAATAGTATTAGATCGTAGTACTATGTGGCAGAGTAGAACTAACTTTAACTTTAAAAAAGAAAAATACATAGTTTCTCTTTCCTTTTTTGAAACTCTTCTGACTTCATCTTCCACAAGCCACCAGAATAAAGAAAACCCCAGCAAAACTCTCCTCCCTTGCTTTTAAATTCCTAAGGATATCATTATCCCTCGTAAACTTGGGTTTGTTAATTGGTAGCTATTGGAAGGCTATTAATTTATTCTCGGATCGCCGTTGCATATGTAAAGTGGCCTGAAATGCTTTACTCGTACTTTCCAATAATAAGATTATTGTCTTTGAACAAGGGAAATAGGATTGAAGTTTTGAGTCTTGACAATTTATTAAGAAAAAAATTATTTATTGATACAAAACCCTCCATCCAAAATCTTCTTGGTCAGTACGAAAATAATTTATTTCTATAATTTCGGTTGGTTGGGGTTGGGGAAGATGGGAAGGGGTTAAAATAAAATCTGGTTCTTTCACTCGGTGTGAAAAATTAAAAATTAAGAACTGCAATGGTGAACTGAGGAAATTCGAGGGAAACAACGATGGGGAGTTTTTCTGTTGATAATTTATTTTATTTTTTTTGAACAAAAACTCGATAAACACGGGCAGGCTTTAAAAAAGTGAAGACCACTTAAAAGTCCAAAGCAAAATATGCTTTTGTCACAATAATAATTAAATATGAATACTGTTGGGATAATACATATTTATACGAAAAACAAAAATACACACGCACACACACAGATATATATATATATATATATATATATATATATATATATATGTGATACATTTTCATCTTTAGACTTTTAACCGAGTTGGGACCGTACTCCACTAGCAAGCAGTGGCGGTACGTGCATGCATGGAATGGGGAGATTTTTCAATGTGATCCGAATACGGAATGATACATCATGTGTCATTATACAAATGGTAGGATATGTATGTTAAAAATTTAATAATTCAAAAAATAAAATTTCTCACTACTTATATAAAAACACGTGGTGTACTATCCGTGTGCCAGTCACAATGAAATTTTTTTCCATGGAATAGACTAGAAAAGTTAAAAGTATTTCAATGAATTTATATTGATGAAACCCTTCAACAATATTTTTGGAACGTGGCCATTGATTCTTCTTGCGAAATGTTTTATACAATCTGTTAACACCAATCAACACCCGGTTATCCAACTCGCAATGAACTATATGTAAGCACATGAATGCTTTCTTTAATCAAATCACCTTCGAATAACTAATTAATAGTTTTACCTATTCAGGTTCAGTCTAGAAGTTTTAGAATTGAATTACCGATAAGGTTTTACAAATTTTAAACTGCAGACTGAATATTAAATTATTTTTCTAGTTCAATTGATTGCTTCAATCCGTCAACGGGCACAATTCGTGGTTACCTTACATTTGATAACGGACATAGCCCGTAATAGAATTTGAGACTTTTTATCATGTTCAGATTATTAACGGACATAATGCCCGTGATTGATTGTAATTTATCATGTTCATCGACCGTGGTAGATGAGTTTTTTTCTTCTAGTGTTCTAAGCTTAGATCTGTGTATGTTTTTATATATTTAACGTGCAAGTTGTGTGTTGTAATTGGAATGAACTTCTCTTAATTGTTTTACTATTTTATTCGTAAAGCTTATTTAGGAGAAGGATTTGCATAGAAACGGGGAGGTGTCTCAAAGCAATCATGCAATTGCATGTATAAAAGTTACAACGCATGACGGCCTGCTGGGTTTAGAAAACGGCAGTCGCATTGGGGCCTCTGTTTCACATACGTTCCTCTTCTTATTTTTGGCGGGGCTATGCTATATATAGACTATTTCTGATTATGGTGCTGGTAGCATGTAAGTTGCGAATCGCAGTGGCATAACAGAGTATGAAACTAAGGGTATTGTTTAATCAACCCAAATTTAGCAGAAGAAAAAGAGATTGTTGAGAGGACGACATACTAAGGAAAGCATCTTCGTTGACTCAGTTCTCGTATATATATATTGAGTTACAAGTTGTGTTTATAATAAGTGGCCCTATAAGACTTAATATGCAAAAATATAAAACACCCAAATAATAAAAGAAAGGGGATACTTGATATGAATCTAATTTTGTGAGTCATTTTTGAGATAAGTCCAATTCTATTCCATGACAGTTTTTTTTTTCATTTTCATACGAATTTACTCCTAAAATTACTTATAAGTAATCAACATTATCCCTTGATTTTAGGATTAGTATTTGTGATAAGTTTTACCTATTTGAGGTTTAAAGAATAAAATTCCCTTAATGACAGGATAATTGTTGGAATAAAATTACTTCCTATATATCTCCAAGTGAGGATACGCCTCTTCATTTCTTCTTCATTTATCTATTATTTCTTTTTAGTTTGTTATCTAAAACCTTTTTCTTAGTTAGGATTTATCATTTGCCTTGCAAATCTTCTCCTTCTTAATCATTGTTCAGTTTTCCTCTTCTCTTCTCAGGCTTCCACTATATATGAAATTTGATTCTGTTTGATCAAAGAATGGAGGTCGGTTGGCTTCTTTCATCAAATTGCTTGTTGTGTTAAATTAGTTAATTTCATGGTCAAAATTGGATCTTCATTTGAGTTGTATTTTTACTCAAATTAATTGATTTCATGGCCGATATTAATCTACCTATATCACAAGATTTTGTTATACAACCTACCTCTATTATAGGTAGATTATATTTTTCTGTTTATTATCTATCTCTATCATAGGTTGCTTCTATATGTTTTCCTATATTACGTAGTAATTTATCTTGCTTATGGGTAGGTAAATTGTGTATTTGTCTTGCTTCTATATGTCATCTAAACGACATGAGTTTGACAACAAACAAATGCGAATGCATGCTCCGTTAGAGCACTTCTAGTGTGCAAAGGCACCCATTGGCAATAGGTAATTCAATCCCCTCCAGTGAATAGTAACTGCCTTTAATGAATAGTAATTGTCTTTTGCATCTCTACCCTTAAACTGAATAACCATGGCAATAGACAATAAAATATTAATATTTTTTATGTTCTAAAAAAAATTTTATTTTTTAATTCGGATAACTGATCTCGTCACGTCCATGTATCATTATCCGAAAGTACAATTTTTGAATATATTTCGATAAGATTTTTAACCAATTTTGTTGCATGACATGCCCTTCCATGTTTAGAATTGTTGAAAATATTGAAATGTGGTGTAAGGTAGGAGAAAATGGTAAGGTATTTATAGAAAAAAAAATTATAATTTTTTGAAATTTTTTTGAAATTTTTTCAGATTTTAATTATTTTTAAAATTTTATTAACTTAATTTAGCTAAATTGTTGGATTATAAAAAAATTTGAAATCCAACAGTGCAGATTATGACACGTGCCCCTCGAAATATTTATGTTTTTTCATATTTTTTAATTTTTTCAATGGAAAAATCTAGACCGTTGATCTAGAAATCAAACGGTGCAGATTCAACTGCTATTTAGTGGGCTGCAACGTGGGCCCCACTGCCTGAAATCTTATCGGTAACGCGCCCCCCACTCGTGTGTGTTATACACACACCTGACGCAAAAATTTTTATACTTGCATCACTCTCCCTCAAGCGCTCGAGCCTTGGACTTGTGCCTGAGCTCTCCCACGGGCTCCCCCTTAATCCAATCGCCCAAATGGGTGGCGGGCACTTTGGTAGGGGATTGGATTGCAAATGGGGCCTGTCCACAGGACAAAAGAGCCCGGTAGAAGGGCTCTTAGGTGGATATGGAGGCAATCATATTCTATTTGGCGTTCTCCAACATATAGATATTGTAAGGCAAACATACTTTGTAGCATATTTGGGTAGGCATATTCATGCAATTAGATGTTGGGAATATAGAAATGAAACATATGAATGCTCCCCTACCATTAAACGAACAAGATTCTCATACAACAAGTACAACAACAAACGAACATAAGGTCAAATTTAAAACCACGTATACAACTTTAGAAACTCTAACAACAATCACTAAAATGACCACCAATCCAAGCACTTGAGTAGTTGTTGTGATAGATAGTTGCAACATACTCTATATACAGGCCAAACAACATCAACCTTTCTCACGCCACCCTTATAGGCTAGAATAACAACACATACTTTCTTATCAACAAAAACTTTTTTTCTCTTTTTTTGTTTTCCCTTTCGTTTTTTCTTTTCCCTTATCTCTTGTTTTTTTTTCTTCTGTGGGACAAAGTGGAATGGACTCGATGCGGGTAGAAATGAGGTGTCGCAGCATGCCTGGTGGGTGTGTTAATGCAAAATCAAATTCATGGGTTTATCAGATCACGACACAAGTTGGTCAGATCGCGACACATGTGAGTTTGGTAAGGCAAAAAATGACTGAAGTAGTTCGATGTCATCTCGTTTCGTGGTCTAGCAACAAGCAGTAGTGGTAATTGGGTTCGTCGGGAACGGAAGATGAATTTGCAGCAGCATTATCTAGGCAGCGTGACATGCACAACGACGAATATTGTGTGGGTCGATACGAATGCAGTAGTGCAACCCAAAGTTAGTGGGAACAGTGGGTGCAAGATTGCAATACCACCATATGAAAGCACTGGAGCAACAAAGAGTTCGTCGATCAGCGAATTGGACAAATTCATTAGCAACAGCACCCAAGAAAACCTAATACATAAAAATATCTAAAGGAAAAATTAGTATATAGTCCCTAGTTACTAATGTTCATTAGCTAAAACCTTATTGGTTTTCAAATTTTGATCGAAGTTCCTAACATTAATGTATTAATGAATTTACATGTAAGTTACATAGTTTTTTAAAATAAAATTAGTAATTGATTTAGGATTTTAATACTCACACCCTTATTAACTCCTAATTAATTTTCAATTCAAAACATTTCCAAAATAAAAAAATAAAAAATTAGAGTAAGTTTTACCCATTAATTTTTTTTTCATAAAAAAAGAACTTAATTCTTTAATCTTAAATCTACCCATTCGTATAATTTTTTTAATTTTTTTAATCATGAATGTACCCATTCTTAAATATATCAATTTGTTACATGTGAAATGTATTATTTTTTAATATTGTAACCATTTTTTAATGTAAAATCCATTCATTTTTTTTCCTAATCCATTTTCTAAACTTATATGGGTACACTATATTTCATTTGATTTGATAATATATCCATGTCAAGTTTAATTGAAGAAATTTAAAAATGTTATTAAGCCTAGTATCTTTTCTTTTCTTTTTTTCTTTTTTTGTAGTGTTGAAAATATGTACCATTGTTTATATATACATATAATGCAGTGGAGAGTATAATCTATCCTTTAATATTTCAAATCCCACTAATTATAGATTTTATTTAAAATCTCATTAATATAAACAACTACTGACACACCGCGATCCGGAACGTCCACTTGGACTCCGAATCAAGCTATGTTGGCCGACACCTGGAGGGTGAAGACTCCGTAAAGTGTAGTGAAGTGGAAAATATGATTAAATTTAAACCTAAAAGTGCCTAAATGTAAGAGTGCGCTAGTGAGCGGGAATGAACCCATTTCATGTGATGTCAGAGCATAAGTAAAGTACAATAAAGTAGGATGAGAATTATACCGTTGGGTGTAACAATGTTTGAATGTTTGAATTTGGAGAAACGGACGGCGGATTCGGAATTAGCTCATCGAAATACGTTAAGAAGGGTCTCGGGCAATTTTTGTAAAAAGTCAATGAAAGGTCAACGATCAACCCTAAAAAAAGTCAACCGAGATGCCCCGATGGTCAACCACGTTAGAACTTTGGAATTTCACTAAATGGGTGTCAAAAAGGGACTCGGGACGTCGAAATTAGCCTAGAAGGGTTTCCGGGAATTTTCCAGAAAGTCAATACAAATAATATTCCCTGAAATATTCCTTAGAATATTCCTTATTTTTGGAATTGGGCTAGGCCGGAACAGTGACCCAAAGGTTTGGGCTTAAGACTTGGGCCGGGTTTTGGGCTAAGTTTAGGCTTCGGCCTTCTTTTTTTTTTTTTTTTTTTTTTTTCTTCTCCAACCGGTTGCCACTGCAACCGTCGGATTATGGAAATCCCGCCTAAGAACAAAACGAGATCCAAATAGCTTGATTTTTCAACTATTTTTCACACTCTTCCTATCAAAATGAAGATAAACGAGTTTAGTTTAGGATTATACCTTCCCCTCCAGTCACCTGTGGTCGAAGTTGGCCTGAAAAGGTCTGCAACTCACGGCATACATCATCGGAAAACCGGGGAAGAGTATCTCTGCGTTCAAATGTCACCCAAAATCCTTAAGAGCACTAGAAACGTAAGGTAAAACATAATCCACGAAGATTTGGGTGGTTTTTTGAACCTACCCACATGGAAAATTTTCGAGGTTCTCACCGGGAAACATGGAGGTCATAGTCTGGGTTTGTGTTGGAAACTCGAGATCTGGGTATGCAGCTTCACGACTAAGAGATGATGTGGCTTCGGGTTTATGGTCGTTATGCTCGTTGGAGATGATGGTGGATGATGGACCTTGCCGGAGCAACGCCGTGTGTGGGGGTCTTGGGTTTCTTTGCATTTGCAGAGAGAGAGAAAGAGATAGAAAAAGAGACAGAGAACGGGAAAGGATGAGAGAAGGAGATAGTTTGAGGGAAGAGAGGGACAAAGTGAGGTGGCAGTGTGGGATAGGTCCGAGAAGACTGACAGGGAACACGGGTGTAAGGGAAGGAGTGGGGTGTGGGCCCTAAATGGCTCACAAAACAATACAAAATATCTTCTAAAATGAAATTACCAACTTGACCTCGGTATTCAATGTATCGTAAAATTTTAACCGTAACTCCGATCCCAATTCCGCTTTCGCCTACGCGTTCATCGCGTTTTCTCTCCTCCATCTTCCCTCCTCCACTGACCCCATCCCCGCCCAGTCCCTCTTCCAACAGTGGATTCCACCGTTGCAGTGAGATTGACGGCGACGAAATTTGTAGCTATGTGGGTTTGACGTACGTACATGCCGCCGACTTGCAGCGGCAAGGATTACGAATCGTCGATGGTAAAGGACTCAACGTCATCTTGGCAAGTGAGATCGAGCTTGGCATGGCTGTCGAGGACAAGGTTGGTGAAGTGAAGTCTATGACTTGTATCTTGAAGATGATAGCGGAGCCGACGAGGTCATGGTGGTTGGCTATGAGGATCTTCGCAGACTTGTTGGAAATGAAGAAGACTAGTGTTTGATCACGGGTTTAAAGCATGGATATGTGTTTGGTTACAGAAATGACAAAAGCACTCGGATTGACAAATGTTAAAAAAATTTTAGGCCACACGAATGATCAGTGAAATTGGGTACTGACCAGTATGTACTGACGTATTTTCCTTATTCACGTGCTAAAAAGAGAATACTAATGTTATTAATTAGGCACACAAACTGACCATACATTTTGCAACCGTTAGACCTACATGTGTTAGACAATGTATATTTTTTTTTTAACAAAAAAAAGATACTATTTACAAGAAGGGATGGGAAGTCGTTCTACCTTGAATAAATGATGTAGGTAAACTTCCTTACTTCTCGTTTGACTTCGACTCTCTCTTGTCCGTGGTGCTACAGTCTTATTTTTCGAGTTAAAGAACAAGTAAATAAAAGCATGATTAAATTGATAGAATCTCACTTAGTATTACGATTTAGTAATATTCCTCTTCATTTCTAAGTGAAAGGTCTTAGGTTTATTTCTCGCCAAAGGTGAATTTGAACTACATTATTGCTAACACATTGTGATACTAAGCTCACCCCTTCCTTCTTAGTGTAAATGATATCGTTTGTTAAAAAAAAGAAAAAAATAATAATAATAGAATCCGGTTTTGTTCAGCTGACACCGTACTCTTCTTTCTTTTTCTCGCTGGTCTAACCAATGTTCACCCAAAGAAGTAGATCTTCTTCTGATGCAAAATCTTACATAGGTTCCGATAGTAACCCCATTTTCTTATCTGCACAGTCTTCAAAGTTCACTACAACCCATAAAAACGGAGACCAATTTGATCAATTTCACATATCTCTACCAATCACAGCCACACAATGACGCAGACAAATCGACGAACACAATTCTACATCCATTTCGATCCCACCTATGATCGTGCGAGACTGGGAGTCTCATTGCCAAGAGAGTCCCCACTGTTTTCTCTTTTCTTTGCATTCAAATATAAATTTGTAATCAAAGAAATGTACTTATAAAAATCCATCAAAATCATAAGCCAAGTCCACAAAAATCCTTAAAAATCCATACAGAAATCTCTAAAAATCCATATGGAATTTGTAGAAGCTCTCAAATCCTATCATTTTTTTTAAGCAAATGATATTATTTATAGGGGGAGGGGAGCAAATTCTCACAATGTGCTAACCACAATATGATTCAAATTCGCCTTTGGCGAGAAACGAACCTACGAACTGTCACTTCTAAGTGATGAGGATACCACTATATCGTAGTAATAAATCTATTACTTTAAAGTTTTTTTTTTTTTTTTTTTTTTTTTTTAAAATCATCCTAAATCCTAAATTGACTACACCCCCCTAAATTGGTTAAGGTGAATTTAATTACTATTTTTATGTAACAATAGTTTTCAGATAAAAGTAAATTAACGAATTAGCCATAAGTAATTAGCTTTATGACTCAAACTTGACCATTGATAAGGGCTAATTTCATGGTAAAAAATTTGTGTCTAAATTATGAGAATTGTAGAATTCAGATTCCCATTGTATACTAAAAGTTTTCTAGAATCAGAGTAAGAATAGTACTGATGTCAAATATGTTTTTTACCATTAGCCTTGTGATTCCTTCTCTAGAAAGCATTTCTACTAATAAGCGCTTAACTGTTCAAAACACCATTTTGCATTTTCATCTTTGATGTCGTTTCTAACCAGAGATAACTTTGAAAGTTAATACGTGCAAGAATTGGGAAGTTAATACATTTTAAAGAATTGGACAATCTTAATTAAATTCCATCCAACTAAATAAAATTTAATATGAAAATATTAACAATCGCCTACAAGAATGGAGTTTTGCTCTCAACATTATGCAAATGAAAATACACACTAAGAGAAGCCTTTGAAATTTTCGTTTTTCCCTAGATATGCAGTTCTGACAAAAATGCAGTTTTGCTTGTTTTTAATTGAAAAATTGGAAGGATTGATCGTGTAGAAAATTATGAAAGTTTGACATTATAATTTTCAGTATCTTAGCTTTCATGTCCAACTAGACTTGTGTCCAAATTCGTATGCAAAGTCGATTATCTATTAAAAATCATCCAAGAAAAAATGGTGTGATGTGTGTTATATCGTGAACCATTCTTGATGAATAGGCTATGGTGGGGTATTAAGGAGATAAGTTCTCCATGGAAGTATCTACACGCAGAGCTCAGCGAATATGACAGAATATGCGTGTGGCAGAGCATTATCTTTAGTTGTCATTGGTTAGAGTATTTATAGATGTCTTGAGAGCTCTTGTAGGGAAAGTAATCATAATTAAATTGGGAGACTATCTATGAGGAAATCTACTATAAGATATCCAATCTTCCTAGGATGATGTTGCCTATTTCCTAATATATCCTAATTTGACTTGAATTAGGGTTATCAAACTTGGTTGGCAAGTAATATCTTCAGTGGGCTTAAGCCTAGTATGTCGGACTAAGAATGTAGGACTATGCTTCATGGGCTATGAGCATTTTGATCATTTTTGCTACCCAGGTGCCATGTGTCACGGTTTCAGAAAATTATGGTCCCCCACATTTCAAATGTTTTTCGATGACTCACTTGCATTTTTACTAAAAATTGATTCCAAAAACATTTTCACTAGAAACGCTTTCAGCCATTTTAAACAGTTCAAAATAAACCCTTAGTATATTTTGGTTAAGGAATCACTAGCTAGTATAATGTGGCCTAAGGCCATTGATTATCTATGCCAACTTTTTGGTCAAAGCCCACTAAGGGTAAGTGTACAGTTTAATTGAACACTCAACATTCAAAAACATTTATTTTCATAAATAGTACATTACATTCATATGGAATTCAACTGCGGAAGAGGCACTAGCCATAATGGCAACACAAATATAGAGAGACACACACTAAAAACATATACAACAAACTCATAACGAGTTGTTGCAGCTTATTCCAAATCAGAAGGAGTGAAGCTGAAAAAACTAAAAACAAGCCCCACAACATTCATCATTTGAAGTTACACTTGATAAAGAAAATCAGTGTCTCCAACATTATTGGCCAAAATATTTGAACTTCCTTTGCGCTTCTTGAGGAAATTTTTGAACCAATGGGTCGAAAGTTTTGGGTACCTTTGGAGCCCGTCAAAATCCACATAGTTAATACCAAATCGAACTGTGTAGCCTTCACTCCATTGAAAGTTGTCTAAAATTGCCCATGCAAAGTATCCTTTCACATTACTACCCTTCCTGCACCACAAAATAAATAAATAATGACTTGATATCACTGTAAAAATGCAATATAGTCCTAATTAGTATTTCAACAAGCACTTACTTGATTGCTGCTTGAAGGTAACAGAGGTGGCGATTGTAGTAGTCAGTCCTATTGGGATCATGGAGGGCTTCCTCTAGTGATAAGGTGGAATCATTGAACTCATCAACGCCTGCAATATAATTCATTACATATGTATTTAGTACTTTCTCTCAAAAAGAGAGATGTAGTTGGTTTTAAATTTAGATTTGGAATTACTCATCTGTATTTTACATCAATATATACATATATATGTCAAAAATTAAAAAGTGAAATTAAGTGAGGCTTAAAAGCGTCAATTACCATTCTCAGTAATGTAAATGATTGGATCACCATACTTATTCTTCGTGTAGAGTACAAAATCGTGAATTCCTTTTGGATAAACATATAACCAGTCTGAAGCAGCCTGTAATACCATTTGAAGATATTTGAGATGGTTAGGAATTGTATAAAATTAATCCTCCAAATACAAATAACTTAACCTGAAATTTGATGTGTACCTGAGGACCAATAGGAATGCCATCACGTTCAGCTGCCATAACATAAATGAATGCGATCAATATTAGAATGTAATAATTCTAAGATATTAAATAATTAGTCGATAAAAGGTTTTCATTTGTACTCACTCATTGTGATAACATGTGGATCGTATAAGTAACTTGCAGGTTTAGAATAATTCTTAGGTACATCAGTTGCATATAGAGCAGTATAATAGTTCAATCCAACAAAATCAAAGGACCCAGTTAACATCTTGGATTCTTCTTCCGTGAATTTTGGCAATCGTTCTCTAACAAGGTATTGCATGGTGTACGGGTAGTCACCTCTTGTAATTGGATCCATAAACCTACAAAGATGTGAAAATTCCAATAATCAACTTTATAAGTCATAAAAAAGAAACATAACCCACTTGATTTATAAATTAATAATACACTTGCCATCCAAACATAAAATCCATAGCTCGATTTGCAGCATCTATATCTTCCTTTGCATCTGAAGCAGGCTCAAACCAATGTGACAGTAGTGTTATTCCTATCACCCCATTTTGATATGCCTACAAAGAAAATTCAGAAAATGATTTGATGTAGTGCCATACAAACTCCAAACTGTTTACCTCGCTATACAAAAGGTTTCCTCTTGTGGTGGAACCTAATACTAGTCACTCGTGGAGATTTCAGACCAAAAAAAAAAAAGGGAACTAACTAGTTAATTCATTATACCTGAAATTTATCTTTGTACACTTTTACAGTAGCTGCATGAGCAAGGAGTTGGTAGTGTGTTACCAAATAGGGTTCAGTAGCCGAATCTCCACCAAGGCAGGTTGGGTCTTGCCAAGCAGAGCATCGTCCCGGTGCGTACATCCCGATTGTATATGCATGGTTACTGAAGGTGTATGGCTCATTCAACGTGATCCAGTGCTTCACCCGATCACCAAAAAGTGAAAAACAAAGTTCTGCGAAGTCTTTAAAGTCATCGCTGCGTGTCCAAATTTCAAAACATTTTTGTTAGATGTGGTACGTTTTATTTAATTAAGCAAATGACCAATATTACACTTAAGATAAAATTCGTTTACTTACACAATACGAGGGCTTAAGAAACCACCATAAGCATCTTCTAACGCTTGGGGAACATCCCAATGAAAGATTGTCACAAATGGCTGTATGCCTATATATAACATTATCAGAATGAAAAAAAAAAATTCAATACTTTGATTCAATATTGTTTTATGAGTGCACGGTATTAAAATTATATATTAATGGACGGGATGATATATGAGATTAGATGGGATGGATGATATGTGAGATTAAGTAGCTTTATCACCATTGCGAAGGAGTTCATTGATGAGATTGTCGTAGTATTCAATTCCTTTCCTGTTGACACCCCCACTTAGCGTGCCATCTAATAATTAGAACAAAATAGTCAAGTGAGTTAATATACCTATCTATATATCGAAATCGAATTAAGTAAAACAGGTTAATCGATGAAGTAATTGGTCCCAAATCAAGGATATGGAGGCGGATGTCAACATTACTTGGCAACAATCTGGACCATGAGATAGAGAACCTATAAGCATCCAACTTCATATCCTTCATAATTGCTACATCTTTCTGTAATGACAAGAAAGGCATACATAATTATAAGAAAGAAGCTAAAAATTAATTATGGATCTCATGTTCAATGTGCTCTTCAACTTCATAGTGGGAATTTAGGGTTTGGAGAATAATATTATTCCTTGATTGACAACCTTATAGAGGTGGTATTGATCAATGGCGACATCTCCATTGCTGTGATCATCGATTTTTTCTGTCATTAACCGTAGAAGATTTTATTATTTGGAGCATAAAGATGGTAGGACTCATAGAATGCGAACTATTATATATGTCCATGTAGTGCATGTATAGTCCATATGCATCGAAAATATACAGCATATACTGCATGCCCAAGGGTATTTGCTGATAATATGTAGAAGACTATAACCTGGATGGTCGTGGGTGAAGGTGTCCCATATGCTTGGTCCTCTACCATCAACGTTCCATGCACCTTCTACCTGAAATATGCATATGCGCATTTAAACTGAAGATGTCAATATTCATGCTTGGAATCAAACTGAAATGTGCATGTGCATATATATATATGCTATAGTTTTTTCTGACATTGAAATCAAATTAGACCTATGTGATTATATGAAACTCAAATTAATTAAAGGGTAATTAAATAGCTAAGCCCTAGCAGGGACTGGCCTGGTAAGCTGCTGTAGATCCACCAAAGACGAACCCTGGTTTTAGAGCATCAAACTTGGTCCTGTCAAGTGAGTTACAGACAATGGGTTTATCTGGCTTAGCAGCTTTGGTGTTTGTCAATGCAAAGCCATTGAGTAGCAAGACACACAAGAGCAAAGAGCCTAACTCATGCATTGCCATAGTTAACTGGAGGGGTTTTGGTGATCGAGATAGCTAGGTTGGTTCTTCCCTGCATATTGCATGGGGTTTATATAGAGGGCTACGTACCACGTCTAGACGTGAGAATAATTGATAAGCATTTATTTACTAAAATTTGATAAACACGTGCAGGCTTTAAAAAAGTGAAGACCACTGAAAAGTGCAAAGCAAAATATACTTTTGTAACAATAATAATTAAATATGAATACGGTTGGGATAATACATATTTATACAAAAAACTAAATATACTTTTGTAACAATAATAATTAAATATGAATACGTTTGCAATATTATATTTTTTTTTGTAAGTAAACAATTTCTCAAGCATGTATATAACGTAAAACTTTGGTGGATTGGTTATGGGAAATATATCAAGGAATGGAATTAGGTAAAGAGAAATATTTAAAAAAAAAAATTAAAAATTGAAAAGTGGAGAAACGCAGTTCAAGATACTGTAGGATATGACATTTTTTCATCCTTCGACTTTTTATCCAGTTGGGACCTCACTAGCAAGCAGTGGCGGTACGCACATGCATGGAATGGACCAGAAAAGTTAGAATCCGACCTCGCCGGATCTTCTTTATGAAAATAAAAGAGATTATATTTTCTTTTATGTAAAAGAGATTATATTTTTTTTTATATGTCAAAATTGACAGCACACAATCTATATGCTAAATCATGTAGAATTGACAAATCGATTAAAACTTACATCTGCTTTCAAATTTTCTTACATAACATTCTCCTTAGCATAGACATCTCCTTTGAAAATGATCAAATTTAATAAATTATCATACAATTTATTTGACCAATACATAAATTAATACAATTTCAATATTTCAACGTGGTGTATGTGAGAATTGAAATTTCTTGATCTATTTTGAAAAATCAGCCCATATATGAGGTGTGGAAATGTAGTTTACTCAACATGATTAAAGATATGGATTGAGGATACTCTCCGGATCCTCTTTGTGAGTATTCCGGAAATTCTTAAATGGTGTCCGTTCATTATATATTGTACAGTCATAAATCATTTTAAATATTTTTATTTAAAATTAAACAGAAACAGTACCTTAAGAAAACTGACCGCACAATATACGATAAACGAAGATGATGCGAGGATTCCCAGGATTCTCACAAAGAAGATTTGGAGAGAATCCTCACAAAGAGGATCTGGATAGGATCGTCATACAAAGATATGTACCAGCTGAAGAGTATTTTCTCTCTTTTTCCTTTCTTAAAGCATTCAAACCCCACTGCAAGTGACACCCATCCGAAGATGGGATTCCATCTAGATTCAAATTGTGGAGACCCTAGGGATGGAATCCCCTCACAAGACATAACCCTAACTCCTTAACGACAATGACAGCTTTGATGTGACTCCATTTTTCATGACAACAACTCATCAACTTTACCAAAAGAAAAGGAAGGGAAAGAGTGGGAATCTGATTCTTCATTCCACACGTGGAGTAATAGAGCTGAAATGCACGTTGAAGAAAAAAGTGTCGTGGCTAGTAATTTTGTGCCGGGGTTTTGTATACCCGGTGATTCGAATGGGTAGTGCGAGGTTTAGAGTTTGCTGGAAGAGGGAAGACTTCGATTGGGAACGGATTTTTCAATCTAAGGGCATCTTGTCTTTGTGCACACTAGATTTGGCCAGATTTTTTATTAAGAAACTGAAAATGGTAGGATAAAAATGTCAATATAGATGGCTCCAAGGGGGTTAGTTTTTAAAATTTCTCTAATAAGTATTGTTTGGAGTGTACGAGAAATGACACAACATGAGGAGGAGATAGAAGTTCCTTCCCAAACAAGAAGGCTAAAGAGAAGATTGCTAGCACCCTATAGAATTATTTACTTACCAAAACGATAACACTAATGCTATTAATTAGGCACACAAACTGACCACATATATTTGCAATAGTTGGGCCTATATGTATTTTTTTGAACAAACGATATTGTCTACACTAAGGGGATTAGGGAGTGAACTAAGAGCCTAAGCCTCAAAATAGGCTAGTAATAGTATGGTTCAAATTTGTCTTTGACGAAAATCAAACCTAATACCTCTCAAATTCGCCTTTAGAGAGTGTGGTAGTAATGTTGTTAATTTTGTTTGTCTAAATAACTTAACTATTAAAAGTGCAAATGGTTTATTTCTCAAATATCCATGTTTTTAATGAAATACGATAATTACTATATCGAGGAATACATAATGAGATAACATATCCTGAGAGTGCATAACTAACTTTTAAAATTCTAATTAATTAGGTATATACCATCAGAGCATAACTAACTTTTTTTTTTTTTTAACGGACGATAGTACTCACACTAAGGGGTGAGAGAATGAGTTAAGCCTTACAATGAGCTTGCCATAATAATGTAGTTCAACTTCGTTTTTGGCGACAATCGAACCAAAGACCTCTCACTTACTGGTAAAGATGAATAGTATTAGATCGTAGTACTATGTGGCAGAGTAGAACTAACTTTAACTTTAAAAAAGAAAAATACATAGTTTCTCTTTCCTTTTTTGAAACTCTTCTGACTTCATCTTCCACAAGCCACCAGAATAAAGAAAACCCCAGCAAAACTCTCCTCCCTTACTTTTAAATTCCTAAAGATATCATTATCCCTCGTAAACTTGGGTTTGTTAATTGGTAGCTATTGGAAGGCTAATAATTTATTCTCGGATCGCCGTTGCATATGTAAAGTGGCCTGAAATGCTTTACTCGTACTTTCCAATAATAAGATTATTGTCTTTGAACAAGGGAAATAGGATTGAAGTTTTGAGTCTTGACAATTTATTAAGAAAAAAATTATTTATTGATACAAAACCCTCCATCCAAAATCTTCTTGGTCAGTACGAAAATAATTTATTTCTATAATTTCGGTTGGTTGGGGTTGGGGAAGATGGGAAGGGGTTAAAATAAAATCTGGTTCTTTCACTCGGTGTGAAAAATTAAAAATTAAGAACTGCAATGGTGAACTGAGGAAATTCGAGGGAAACAACGATGGGGAGTTTTTCTGTTGATAATTTATTTTATTTTTTTTGAACAAAAACTCGATAAACACGGGCAGGCTTTAAAAAAGTGAAGACCACTTAAAAGTCCAAAGCAAAATATGCTTTTGTCACAATAATAATTAAATATGAATACTGTTGGGATAATACATATTTATATGAAAAACAAAAATACACACGCGCACACACAGATATATATATATATATATATATATATATATATATATATATATATATATATATATATATATATGTGATACATTTTCATCTTTAGACTTTTAATCGAGTTGGGACCGTACTCCACTAGCAAGCAGTGGCGGTACGTGCATGCATGGAATGGGGAGATTTTTCAATGTGATCCGAATACGGAATGATACATCATGTGTCATTATACAAATGGTAGGATATGTATGTTAAAAATTTAATAACTCAAAAAATAAAATTTCTCACTACTTATATAAAAACACGTGGTGTACTATCCGTGTGCCAGTCACAATGAAATTTTTTTCCATGGAATAGACTAGAAAAGTTAAAAGTATTTCAATGAATTTATATTGATGAAACCCTTCAACAATATTTTTGGAACGTGGCCATTGATTCTTCTTGCCAAATGTTTTATACAATCTGTTAACACCAATCAACACCCGGTTATCCAACTCGCAATGAACTATATGTAAGCACATGAATGCTTTCTTTAATCAAATCACCTTCGAATAACTAATTAATAGTTTTACCTATTCAGGTTCAGTCTAGAAGTTTTAGAATTGAATTACCAATAAGGTTTTACAAATTTTAAACTGCAGGCTGAATATTAAATTATTTTTCTAGTTCAATTGATTGCTTCAATCCGTCAACGGGCACAATTCGTGGTTACCTTACATTTGATAACGGACATAGCCCGTAGTAAAATTTGAGACTTTTTATCATGTTCAGATTATTAACGGACATAATGCCCGTGATTGATTGTAATTTATCATGTTCATCGACCGTGGTAGATGAGTTTTTTTCTTCTAGTGTTCTAAGCTTAGATCTGTGTATGTTTTTATATATTTAACGTGCAAGTTGTGTGTTGTAATTGGAATGAACTTCTCTTAATTGTTTTACTATTTTATTCGTAAAGCTTATTTAGGAGAAGGATTTGCATAGAAACGGGGAGGTGTCTCAAAGCAATCATGCAATTGCATGTATAAAAGTTACAACGCATGACGGCCTGCTGGGTTTAGAAAACGGCAGTCGCATTGGGGCCTCTGTTTCACATACGTTCCTCTTCTTATTTTTGGCAGGGCTATGCTATATATAGACTATTTCTGATTATGGTGCTGGTAGCATGTAAGTTGCGAAAATCAAACCTAATACCTCTCAAAATAGACTATTAATGGATGGGATGATATAGGAGATTAGATGGGATGGATGGTATATGAGATTAGGTAGCTTTATCACCATTTCGAAGGAGTTCATTGATGAGATTGTCGTGATATTCAATTCCTTTCCTGTTGACACCCCCACTTAGCGTGCCATCTAATAATTAGAACAAAATAATCAAGTGAGTTAATACCTATCTATATATGAAAATCGAATTAAGTAAAACAGGTTAATCGATGAAGTAATTGGTCCCAAATCATGTATATGGACGCGGATGTCAAGATCACTTGGTAACAATCTAGGCCATGAGATAGAGAACCTATAAGCATCTAACTTATAGGTTTACTTACACAATACGAGCGCCTAAGAAACCACCATATGCATCTTCTAATGCTTGGGGAACATCCCAGTGAAAGATTGTCACAAATAACTGTATGCCTATATATAACGATATCGGAACGAAAAAAAAAATTAATAGTTTGATTCAATTATGGGTGCACGTTATTAAACTCTAATTATATATTAATGGATGGGATGATATATGAGATTAGATGAGATGGATGGTATATGAGATTAGGTAGCTTTATCACCATTTCGAAGGAGTTCATTGATGAGATTGTCGTAATATTCAATTCCTTTCCTGTTGACACCCCCACTTAGCGTGCCCTCTAATAATTAGAACAAAATAATCAAGTGAGTTAATACCTATCTATATATAGAAATCGAATTAAGTAAAACAGGTTAATCGATGAAGTAATTGGTCCCAAATCAAGTATATGGACGCAAATGTCAACATTACTTGGTAACAATCTAGGCCATGAGATAGAGAACCTATAAGCATCCAACTTCATATCCTTCATAATTGCAACATCTTTCTGTAATGACAAGAAAGGCATAAATAATTATAAGAAAGAAGCTAAAAATTAATTAAGGATCTCATATTCAATGTGCTCTTCAACTTCATAGTGGGAATTTAGGGTTTGGAGAATAATATTATTCCTTGATTGCCAACCTTACAGAGGTAGTATTGATCAATGGCGACATCTCCATTGCTGCGATCATCGATTTTTTCTATCATTAATCATTGAAGTTTTTATTATTTAGAGCATAAAAATGGTAGGAATCATAGAATGAGAACTATTATCTATGTCCATGTAGTGCATTTATAGTCCATATGTATCGGAAAATATACAGACATATACTACATGCAGAAGGGTATTTGATGATAATATGTAGAAGACTATAACCTGGATTAGGGCTGGAAAAATTTCCCACCAATCCCAAACCAAACCGAAAAAATCCCAAACCCAAACCGAAAAATCCCAAACCGAAATTATCCCGAACTTTGGTAATCCCATACCGAAAAATACCGAAATATTCGGTATGTGATTGGTTTTCAGATTTTATTTTTCGGTAATCCTGAAATCCCGAAATCTTCTTTTCCTTTTGCTTTTGGTTCGTACTTCCCACGCTACCAAAGAACAAAGTGTGCAAAAAAGCAAACTGCAATATCAATTATATATTGTTAAAATAATCAAAGTGTGCAGAAAAGCACATGACTGTTGTGTGCTGTCTAAATTACTATCAAGTAAACTGCAAACATAGCCTATTGTATAATATTAAAATAAGGAAAGATTGCAGAAAGATGTCTAAAGACTCAAGACTCTTTAGACAAAGTGTCTCTCCCATCTCTGCCTTCGCCAAAGTCTCCATCTCTGCCTTTGCCAAAATCTCAGGCTCTTCTGTGTCTCCTCTCAAATTCGAAGACCCACCCATCCTCTCACAATCAGACTTCGACAAACTCTCTCCACTTCGGCCACCATCACGCCTCACTGCTTCATCCCCACCTCTGATTCTCTCCAGTGATTCTTTATATGTGTGGGGTTTCAAATCAAGGTTAGGGTTTCAAATTGGGGCTGAGGGTTTCGAATTGGGGGCTCGGGTCAGGAGAAAGACAAAGGTCTGACTATCTCTGCACTCTGTCTCTCTCTCTTGACCTTCAATTTTAATCGATTCACCACTGTTTATGATTTTAAATTGGGGTTTTCAATTTTAAAATTTTAATGTAGGTTTGGATGATTTCAGGTTCGGTTTCGGGAAATCCCGAAATACTGAAAATATTTCGGGAATCCCGAACTTTGAGAATACCGAAATTTTGGTTTGGGATCAATCCTCAGATTTCCATCCAGAAAATAGTCGGTTTGGGACTTGATATGCCGTTTTCGGTTCAGTATCCCATACCGAACTAGCCCTAACTTGGATGGTTGTGGGTGAAGGTGTCCCATATGCTTGGTCCTCTACCATCTTCGTTCCAAGCACCTTCTACTTGAAATATGCATATGCACATTCAAACTGAAGATGTCAATATTCATGCTTGGAATCAAACTGAAACGTGCATGTGCATATATATATGATATAGTATTTCTCACATTGAAATCAAATTAGACCTATGTGATTATATGAAACTCAAATTAATTAAAGGGTAATTAAATAGCTAAGCCCTAGCAGGGACTGGCCTGGTAAGCTGCTGAAGCTGCACCAAAGACGAACCCTGGTTTTAGAGCATCAAACTTGGTCCTGTCGAATGAGTTACAGACAATGGGTCGATTTGGCCTAGCAGCTTTGGTGTTTGCCATTTCAAAGCCATTGAGTAGCAAGACACACAAGACCAAAGAGCCTAACTCATGCTTGCCATAGTTAACTGGAGGGGTTTTGGCGGTCGAGATAGCTAGGTTGGTTCTTCCCTGCATATTGCATGGGCTTTATATAGAGGGCTACGTACCACGTCTAAACGTGAGAATAATTGATAAGCATTTATTTACTAAAATTTGATAAACACGGGCAGTCTTTAAAAAAGTGAAGACCACTTAAAAGTCCAAAGAAAAATATGCTTTTGTCACAATAATAATTAAATATGAATACTGTTGGGATAATACATATTTATAACAAAAACAAAAACACACACACACACACACACACATTTGCAATATTATATATATTTTTTATAGGTAAATAAATATTTCGCAAGCATGTATATAACGTAAAACCTTGGTAGATTGGTTTTGGTCAAGGAATGGAATTAAGTAAAGAGAAGTATTAAAAAAAATCAAAAATTGAAAAGTGGAGAAACGAAGTTGAAGATATTGTAGGATATCATACTTTTTCATCTTTAGACTTTTAATCCAGTTGGGACCGTACTCCACTAGCAAGCAGTGGCAGTACGTGCATGCATGGAAGGGAGAGATTTTTCAATGTGATCGGAACACGAAGTGATACACTATGTGTCATTATATGAATGGTGAGATATGTGTTAAAAATTTAATAACTCAAAAAATAAAATTTCTCACTACTTATATATAAAAACACGTGGTGTACTATCCGTGTGTCAGTCACAATGAAATTTTTTTTCCATGAAATAGACCAGAAAAGCAAAAGTATTTCAATGAATTTATATTGATAAAACTCTTCAACAATATTTTTGGAACGTGGCCCTTGATTCTTCTTGCCGAATGTTTTATACAATATGTTAACACCAATCAACACCCAGTTATCCAACTTGCAATGAACTATATGTAAGCACATGAATGCTTTCTTTAATCAAATCACCTTCGAATAACGAATTAATAGTTTTACCTATTCAAGTTCTATCTAGAAGTTTTATAATTGAATTACCAATAAGGTTTTACAAATTTTCAGCAGCAGGCTGAATATTAAATTATATTTCTATTTTAATTGATTGCTTCAATCCATCAACGGGCACAATTCGTGGTTACCTTACATTTGATAACGGACATAGCCCGCAGTAGAATTTGAGACTTTTTTCATTTTCAGATTATTAACGGACATAGTGCCCGTGATTGATTGTAATTTATCGTGGACATCGACCGTGGTAGATGAGTTTGTTTCTTCTAGTGTTCTAAGCTTAGATTTGTGTATGTTTTTATATATTTAACATGCAACTTGTGTGTTGTAATTGGAATGAACTTCTCTTAATTGTTTTACTATTTTATTCATAACGCTTATTTAGGAAAAGGATTTGCATAGAAACGGAGGTGTCTCAAAGCAATCATGCAATTGCATGTATAAAATAAAAGTTACAATGCATGACGGCCTGCTGGGTTTAGAAAACGGTAGTCACGTTGGGGCCTCCGTTTCACATACGTTGCTCTTCTTATTTTTGGCGGGGCTATGCTATATATAGACTATATCTGATTATGGTGCTGGTAGCATGTAAGTTGAGAATCACAGTAGCATAACAGAGTATGAAACTAAGGGTATCGTTTAATCAACCCAAATTTAGAAGAAGAAAAAGAGATTGTTGAGATGACGACATACTAAGGAATGCATCTTCATTGACTCGGTTCTCGTATATATATTGAGTTACAAGTTGTGTTTATAATAAGTGACCCTATAAGACTTAATATGCTAAAATATAAAACACCCAAATAATAAAATAAAGGGAAAACTTGATATGAATCCAATTTTGTGAGTCATTTTTGAGATAAGTCCAATTATATTCCATGTCAGTTTTTTTTTCATTTTCATACAAATTTACTCCTAAAATTACTTATAAGTAATCAATATTATCCCTTGATTTTAGGATTAGTTATATAACCCACCTCTATTATAGGTAGATTATATTTTTCTATTTTTATTATCTATCTCTATCACATATTGCTTCTATATGTTTTCCTATATTACATAGTAATTTATCTTGCTTATAGGTAGGTAAATTGTGTATTTGTACCCTTCAGTTCGTTTATCTCCCTATTGATTAAATATATTTTCTTCGTTTGATATCTTACTTATAGGTATATGTACATTTATGTTTTAGTACCTTTTAATTAGGTTGTATATTTTTGCAACTTAATCTATGATAAAAATATTTTATTTTATTAAAGGGTAAAGAATTGAAACGTTTTTTTAAATGTTTAGTGGGTTGCAGATGTTTAAATATTCAAAATTTGAAAACAAGGGGTAAAATAGGTTTAAAAAATAGTTAAGTGGACCTAAATCAGAAATTTCAAAAAAATGGACTAAAGCCAATACTACATCAAAAATACTAATATTTTCAACAATCTAAAAGTAAATCTAAAATACTAATATTTTCAACAATCCCATTACTCATGGTGGTAAACGACATGAGTTTGACAACAAACAAATGCGAATGCATACTCCATTAGAGCACTTCTAGTGTGCAGAGGCTCCCAGCAATAGGTAATTCAATCCCCTCCAGTGAATAGTAACGGTCTTTAATGAATATTAATTGTCTTTTGCATCTCCACCGCTAAACTGAATAACCATGACAATAGACAATAAAATTTTAGTATTTTTTATGTTCTAAAAAAACGATTTATTTTTAATTTCGGATAACTGATCTCGTCACATCCATGTATCATTATCTGAAAGTACAATTTTTGAATAGATTTCGATAAGATTTTTAACCAATTTTGTTGCGTGACATGTCCTTCCATGTTGAGAATTGTTGAAAATATTGAAATGTGGTGTAAGGTAGGAGAAAATGGTAAGGTATTTAAAGAAAAAAAATTATTATTTTTTGAATTTTTTTTCGAAATTTTTCAGATTTTAATTATTTTTAAAATTTTTATTAACTTAATTAAGCTAAATTGTTGGATTATAAAAAAAAAATTGAAATCCAACAATACAGATTATGACACGTGCCCCCCAAAATATTTCCCTTTTTTCATATTTTTTAATTTTTTAAATGGAAAAATCTAGACCGTTGATCTAGAAATCAAACGGTACAGATTCAACTGCTATTTAGTGGGCTGCAACGCGGGCCTCACTGCCTGAAATCTTATCGATAATGTGCCCCTACTCGTGTGTGTTATACACGCACCTGACGAAAAAAAATTTATACTTGCATCACTCCCCCTTAAAATTTTATACTTCCTTATCAACAAAACTTTTGTTCTTTTTTTTTTTTTTTTCCCTTTCCTTTTTTTCTTTTCCCTTATCTCTTTTTTTTTCTTTTGTGGGACAAAGTGGAATGGACTTTATGTGGGTAGAAATGAGGTGTCGCAGCATGCCTGGTGGGTGTACTAATGCAAAATCAAATTCATGGGTTCAGCAGATCACGACACAAGTGGTCAGATTGGGACACATGTGAGTTTGGTAAGGCAAAAAATGACTGAAGTGGTTCGATGTGATCTCGTTTTGTGGTCCAGCAACAAGCAATAGTGGTAATTGGGTTCGTTGGGAACAGAAGATGAATTTGCATCAGCATTATGTAGGCAGCGTGACATGGACAATGACGAATATTGTGCAGGTCGATACGAATGCAGTAGTGCAACCCAAAGTTAGTAGGAACGGTGGGTGCAAGATTGCAATACCACCATATCAAAGCACAATAGCGACAAAGAGTTCGTCGATCAGCGGATTGGACAAATGCATTAGCAACAGTACCCAAGAAAACCTAATCCTGAAAAATATCTAAAGGAAATATTAGCATATAGTCCCTAGTTACTAATGTTCATTGGCTAAAACCTTATGGGTTTTCAGATTTTGATCGAAGTTCCTTACATTAATATATTAATGAATTTACACGTAAGTTACATAGTTTTTAATGTAAAATCCATTCATTTTTTTTCCTAATCCATTTTCTAAACTTATATGGGTACATTATATTTCATTTGATTTGATAATGCAGCCATGTCAAGTATAATTGAATAAATTTAATAATGTTATTAAGCCTAGTATCTTTTTTTTTTTTTTTTTTTTTGTAGTGTTGAAAATATGGACCCTTGTTTATATATACACACAATGTAGTGGAGAGTATAATCTATCTTTTAATATTTCAAATCCCACAAATTATGGATTTTATTTAAAATCTCATTATTATTATTATTTTTTTGTAGTGTTGAAAATATGTACCCTTGTTTATATATATATATATATATATATATATATATATATATATAGATACACACACACACACACACACATATATATACATATATATACATACAATGTAGTGGAGAGTATAAATCTATCCCTTAATATTTCAAATCCCACAAATTATGGATTTTATTTAAAATCTCATTAATATAAACAACTACTGATGCACCCCAACTTGGAATGTCCACTTGGACTCCAAATCGAGCTATGTTGGCCGACACCTGCAAGGTGAAGAAGCCATAAAGTGTAATGATGTGGAAAATGTGATTAAATTTAAACCTAAAAGTGCCTAAATGTAACAGTGCGCTAGTGAGCGGGAATGAACTCATTTCATACATGATGTCAGAGCATAAGTAAAGTACAATAAAGTAAGATGAGAATTATACCGTTGAAGGTAATCTGCAATACCGATGTTTGCCAAGAATCCTCATCGATGCGAAAGCTCAGCTTCTAAAACCTAGAGGGGTGAAAAACAAGGGTAAGTGGGCCTGAACATAAAGTTTTAATAAAACCTTTCTGAAAACATTATAACCCCTCACCGTAAAACAAGTATAGTTTTCAAAATATACGTACTATGTATAGTAAGAAAATACTTACCGTAGCCTGCAAAATCTTAAGAATTCAATACGGCACAATAATTCATAAATAAGTGCATGACGTCAATAATCGTATAATCTCACATAAGCAAACATCTCATATTGAGTGCTTATTGACACGTGTTCATGCAAAGGTATTCTAACATGAATAGGATTGGATGTAACAATGATATACGCTCTAGTACTACAATCACATGAAGACTAGCGCTATGCGCAACACATATGAGTCGGAGTTGGCTATTGCAACCTGTACGACATGACTAGCACCTACAATGGATCCAAAGTAAGCGTACGGTGCGATGTGCACATACACGTGAAAGCCTGGCCCTGACCCGAACAAGTACTAACACCGGTGCAGCAAACGATGAGTAGATAACATAAATATAATCACGCCATAGTGATTCGATAATTCTAATCAGCATATAATATTTGCGGTCGTAAATATAATGAAGGCATCCCATGGATACCTGTGCATCCTGCAGGATTCGAAATAATTTTGTAAATTTCGTCATTTCATTAATTCTTGTAAACATTAGTCTAATCTAGACATACGTAGTAAATTCTTTTTCAAATGTATAAATGGAAATTAACAAATACGTATATACTATATAAAAGAAAAGACCCACTCACAGTTACTTGCAAGGTTGCAATCGTTCGAACTAGGCTAGCCAGAGTCTTCGATAGTAATCGTACTTAAGCATAATATTGGAACCCATTAGTAAAACTATATCAAAATGTTTGAATTTGGAGAAACGGATGGTGGATTCAGAATCAGCTTGTCAAAATATGTTAAGAAGGTCCCAGGCAATTTTTGTAAAAAGTCAATGAAAGGTCAACGGTGAACCCTAAAAAAAGTCAACCGAGACGCCCCGATAGTCAACCACATTAAAACTTTGGAATTTCACTAAATGGGTTTCAAAAAAGGACTCGGGACGTCGAAATTAGCTTAGGAGGGTTTTCAAGAATTTTCCGAAAAGTCAACACAAAGAATATTCCCTAAAATATTCCTTAGAATATTCCTTAGTTTTGGAATTGGGCTGGGCCGGATCAGTGGCCCAAAGGTTTGGGCTTAAGACTTGGGTTGGATCAGTGGCCCAAAGGTTTGGGCTTCGGCCGTCTTTTTTTTTTTCTTTTCTTATTCTTCCTCACCGACCGGTTGCCACTACAACTGCCAGATTATGGAAATCCCGCCAAAGAACAAAACGAGATCCAAATAGCTTGATTTCTCAACTATTTTTCACACTCTTCCTATCAAAGTGAAGATAAACGAGTGTAGTTTAGGATTATACCTTCCCCTCGAGTCACCCGTGGCCAGAGTTGACATGAAAAGGTCTGCAACTCACGGCATACATCATCGGAAAACTGGGGAATAGTATCTCTGCATTCAAATGTCACCCAAAATCCTTAAGAACACTAGAAATGTAAGGCAAAAAATGATCCACGAAGATTTGCGTGGTTTTTCGAACTTACACACATGGAAAATTTTCGAGGTTCTCACCAGGAAACATGGAGGTCATAGTCTGGGTTTGTGTTGGCAGCTCGAGATCTAGGTATGCAACTTCACGGCTAAGAGATGATGTGGCTTCGGGTTTATGGCCGTTATGCTTGTCAGAGATGATGGTGGATGATGGACCTTGCTGAAGCAACGCCATGTGTGGGGGTCTCGGGTTTCTCTGCATTTGCCAAGAGAGAGAGAGAGATAAAAAGAGAGACAGAGGACGGGAAAGAAAGAGAGAATGAGAGAGTTTGAGGGAAGTGAGGTGGCAGCGTGGGATAGGTCCCAGAGGACTGACAGGGAACACGGGTGTAAGGGAAGGAGTGGGGCATGGGCCCTAAGTGGCTCACAAAACAATACAAAATATCTTCTAAAATGAAATTACCAACTTGACCTCGGTATTCAATGTTTCGTAAAATTTTAGCCGTAACTCCAATCCCGATTCCATTTGCGCCTACGTGTTTGTATTGTTGAGGACTTTGAGGATACGCTAAAATAGTAGCTTGTACATGTCCCAAAAAGACGGTCAAGGAAAATCAACAATCTCTATTGTAGGGGCATTTTCGTGAATTCACACTTTTAAAATTAATAAAATCGTAGAATTAGGGACGGGTTATCACAACTACAAATTTCAATTTTTCCTTCTTTACACTTTTAATCCAATTGGGACCGTACGTGCATGCATGAATGGAAGGGACCAGAAATGCTAAAAACCTTCAACAATATTTTGCCATTGATTATCTTCTTGCCAAATGTTTTCTACAATATGTTAACACCAAGCAACACCCAGTTATTGAACTCCCAGTGAACTACATATATGCGCATGAATGCTTTCTTAATCATATCGCCTGACGAATGACTAATAGTTTTAACTTTTCAAGTTCAGTTTAGAAGTTTTAGAATTAAATTACCAATAAAGTTTTCAAAATTTTAAACTGCAACCTGAATATTAAATATTTTTTCCATTCCCATGGATTGCTTCAATTTGTGAAACTGGCACAATCCGGACAATGGGTATAGTGAATGGTAGAAACTAAGATTTTTTATCACGTTCAAATTACTAATGGGTATAGTGCCTGTGATTGATTGCAATTTACCATGGACATCAACCGTGGTAGATGAGCTTTTTCTTCTAGTATTCTAAGCTTAGATCGGTGTATGTTTTTACATATTTATTGTGTAACTTTTGTGTTGTATTGATTGGAAATAATTTTCTCTTGATTGTTTTAGTATTTTATTCAGAACACTTATTTGGGAGAAGGATTTGCATAAAAATGGAGGTGTCTCAAAGCAATCATGCAATTGAATGTACAAAAGATACAAGGCATGGTGGCCTGCTAGGTTGAGAAAACGGTAGTCACATTGGGGCGTCCGTTTCATATATGCTTCTCTTCTTATTTGGCGGGGTAATGCTATACATGAACCATTTCTAATTATGGCACTGCTAGCATACAAGTTGAGTCATACTAGCATCACAAAGTATGAAATTACGAATATTGTTTAATTAACCAAAAAAATAAAAAATAAAATAAAATTGTCGAGACAACTACGAACTAAGGAATACATTTTCATTGACTCGTTTCTGATATATATTGAGTTAAAAGTTGTGTTTATCATAAGTGACCCTATAAGCCCTAATACTTAAAAATCTAAAACACGCAAATAAAAAAAATAGATCTAAAATACTAATATTTTTCAACACTCCTATTGAACTCATGGTGATAACGACATGAGTTCGACAACAAGCAAATGTGAATGCATACTTTATTAGGCGGATATCGAGGCAGGCATATTCTATTTGGCGCACTTCAACATATAGATTTTGTAATGTGAACATATACTTTGCAGCATCTTCAAGCAGGCATATTCACGCAGATAGATGTTGGGAGTGTAGAAATGAAACATATGAATGTTCTCGGCCACTAAACGAACAAGATCTCATATCACAAGTACAACAACAAACGATTATAAATCAAAGGTCAAATAGGACAAATGGTCGATGTGGTCTTAAGGTATTCGGAACATAGCCTATGTGGTAAAAAAATTTAGATTTAAACCCATATGGTATAGTCCGTTAGCAAATTTAGTTCAAAAGTATTAGTTCCGTTAAGTATCCGTTAAATACATGGATAGAATTGTATTTTAACAAAACCTTCTTCCTCATGCTTTCTTTGGAATGTGTATTTTCACAAAACCATGTCTGAGATCAACCGCATCACTGATCTTGATGCCATCCCACTCAGAGCCCTGAATACAACAAATGCAGACATTTCTTTTTCTGAGTCTTACCCACTTCAACTTTCCCACTCTCCTAACCATATATGATATATACTCTCTCTCTCTCTCTCTCTCTCTCTCTCTCTCTCTCTCTCTCTGTCATCCCTCTGTTCATCTTTTCAGGATGCATTAAATTTGCATCAAAGTTTGCTTATCTCATTTTTTTCCAGAAAGAAAAAAAGATGAATACCAAAGTACGGACTAATCTTCAGACCATGAAAGCTGCTGCTGTTATGAACCATGATATTAATAAAGTAAGTTGCTTTTCTTTTTTCATTTTTGGGTTGTAATTCTTCTTCTTTCTTTAAAGCTGAGAGGTCATATCATTGACAAATTTCGAGGCTAGTGTGTTTGTTTCTCGAGAAAAAAAGTAAAAAGAAAATTATGGGTTCTCTTCTTGTTGGGTTGTTACCATTCAATGTACCGGATCGTTCACTACTAAGATCAAATAGACAAATTAGGTACTCACAGGTTTTGTCTGGTGAGTTTAATATGCCCAGTAGCGATAGCAAGATGTGTTGCGATTGCAATACAAACACCAACAGTATTGGTCCTAGGTATCCCTGCCAAAGTTGTAGCAGATGGATTTGTGGAAAGTGTGTTCAGGGCTTTGAGTGGGATCGAGATCAGTGATGAGGTTGATCTCAGACATGGTTTTGTGAAAATACACATTCCAGAGAAAGAATGAGGAAGAAGGTTTTGTGAAAATACAATTCTATCCATGTATTTAATGGACACTTAAGGGAACTAATACTTTTGGACTAAATTTACTAATAGACTATACCACATGGATTTAAATCCGAATTTTTTTACCACATATAATATGTTCCGAATACCTTAGGATTAGAGAGACCATTTGTCCGATTTGGCGTAAATCAAATGTATCACCACATATACAACGTTGAAAATTCTAACAACCATTACTAAAGCGTCACCACTCCAAGCAGTTAAGTAATTGTGATAAACAGTTGCAATAGACTCTATATACAGACCCAACAACATCAATCCTTCTCACGTCACCCTTATAGACCCCAATAACAACAAATACTTTTTTTTATCATCAAAACTTTTACTGTTTTTTTTTTTTTTTTCATTTCCTTTTTTCTACTTTTTTTTCTTTTTCTTTTGTGGGAACGAGTGGAATGGACTTTATGTGGGTACAGCTAGAATATAATAATGGGTACAAATGAGGTGTGTCAGCATCCCTGGTGGTTGTGACAATGCAAAATCGAATTCATGCCAGGAGGATCCTTGCTGGATCCTCTTTGTGAAGATTTTGGGGATCCTCTAATCACATTCGTTCATCATACATCGTGCGGTCAGATCATTGTAAATTTTTTATTTTAAATTGAATATAAATAGTATCTGACAAAAACTGGCTGCTTGATGTACAATGAATGGATGTGATTGAAGGATCGGGCGAGGATCCTCTCTCAATTTCATGGGTTCATCAGATCACGACACAGGTGGTTAGATTGTGACACATATGTGTGTTTGATTAGGCAAAAATGACTGCAATGGTTCAATGTGATCTCATTCCGTGGTCTAGAAACAAGCAGTAACGGTAATTGGGTTCATCAAAAACCGGTTGCTATTTGGGTTTCTGGTTGCAACAATAATGTGCAGATGGATTTGCATTAGCAATATCTAGGCAGCACGACATGGACTACGACAAATATAGTGGGCATTGAGCAGTGCAACCCTAAGTTAGTGGGAACGGTGGGTGAAACATGTTGAAATCCCACGTCGGTGTGGGTGAAAAGAAAATGGGAGTTTAAATATGATTGCCCCACTCTAACTAATATCGAGACTTTTTTGTGATAAAACCACACATATGACGGATTGGACAAGTGATAAAGTTGGGATAGTATTGCTGTTGTTAGAGTGGGGTGTCTGCCGAAACAAAAATCCAACATGGTATTAGAGCCAAGGTTCGGGCCCCATGCAAGCCAATGAGCTTGTCCCCAAGAAGAAACAAGCCATGATTCTTAACATAGAATGAAGGAAACAAAACCAGGATTCCTAATATAGAGCCGGCCTCTGAGTTCTATTGAAAACAAGTATGAACTCTTAACATAGAGCCAACCTCTGAGTTTCAATTGCTTATGTGTGGATCTCCACGTGTGAACAACCAAATGAGGTTACACGTGAGGGAAAGTGTTGGAATCCCCCATCAGTGGGTGAAAAGAATAATGGGGATTTAAATATGATTGCCCCACTTTAATTAATATCGAGGCCTTTTTGTGATAAAACCTCACACCTGACAAATTGGGCTCGTGGTAAAGTTGGGGACAATATCGGTGTTGTTAGAGTAGAGCCTCACGGGCCTGTCGATCCCAAAATCCAATAATACCCTAGAAAACCTAATACTTGAATTATGTAAAATACCCAAACAATAAAATATACCTAAAATTAATGCTAATATTTTCCAACAATGTTTTCTCTAAACAGTCGGGACTCGAACAACTTTAATATTATGACTAACTACATTTTACACCCTACAAGTTTGAGGTGATTTGCAAACTTAACCATGATGTTTCAATCTTCTCATATTGCACCATGATGTTTTCAAATCGCATTAAATTTACACCTTTTGTTTCTCTGAACATCTAATCCTTTATTGAATTGATGAGTGTTTTTTTCTTTTTTCTTTTTTGGGTCAATGTGGTGCAAATGTGTCTTAGAGCATCGATCTCCAATGGAGATGTCAAAAGAAAATTGACAAATGTAAATTTGAAGGCCTATGTGCTAATGTCTCCTATTAACAAAAATGCAGAAAGAGCATGTATCGAAGAATAAGAGAGATAAGGGAACAACAGAGAGAGAGAGAGAGAGAGAGACGAAATCTTGTGTACTGATAATTCTGAATCCAAAAAAAAAACAATTGTATAGCTGAGGTTGCTATATATATTCCTTCAATACTTAACAGTTAAGCAACTACTCTAACTATATAACCGACTCTTAACAATCTTTCTAGCAGCCTTGCTTACATGGCACTCCAATCACTAACAAACATATACTAACATGGCATATTACATTCAACATCCCCCCTCAATCTCAACTAGGGTTGCCTAGTTTAAGATTGTGAAAATGTTTAACAAAAGAAGGACTATGCAATCCTTTGGTCAATGTGTCTGCGATTTGATCTTCTGTGGGAACATACAACACCTCCAAATCTCCTTGTTGTACTCGTTCCCTAACAAAGTGAAAATCTGTATCTAGATTTTTAATACGGGAATGAAAAACAAGATTGGCACTAAGGGCAATAGCAGACATGTTATCACAGTGAAGCCTAGGTGGATGACATAAGAACACTCTTAGATCCTTGAGTATGTTCCTGACCCAAGCTATATCAGCTGCAGTATGAGCTAAGGCTTTATACTCAGCTTTTGTTGAACTCCGAGACACTGAAGTTTGCTTTTTAGACTACCATGAAATAGGATTATTGCCTAAAAATAAGACATAACCAGTAATAGACCTCTTTGTATTCAAATTGGCTGCCCAATCAGAATCTGAAAATGCATTTAACTGTGGACTTGTAGTTGTAGAATACATGATGCCAGTATGTATTGTCCCTTGCAGGTAATGTAAAATTATTTTCACAGCCCCAAAATGAATCTCAGTTGGTAAGGACATAAATTGACAAACTGTATTAACTGCATAAGCAATGTCTGGCCTAGTAAAGGTCAAATATTGCACTGAGCCTACTACACTCCTATACAAAGTAGAATCTGTCAACAATGTACCTTCTGAATTTAAAAGTTGATGATGAGGAATGCAGGGAGTTGGAGTTGGTTTACATGTCTCTATACCAGCTTTATGAATCAAATCTTTGATGTATTTTGATTGATTAACAAAGATATCCCCATTATCCTTATACTAGATTTGTAGCCCCAAGAAATAAGTGAGCTTACCCATGTCTTTTAAATCAAAAACTTCAGACAATTCTTGTATTACCCCTTGTATCTTCACAGAACTGGATCCAATGAGGATTATGTCATCAACATACAACAACAATATGATGAGATCAGATTCATCTTGTTTCACAAATAGACTAGTATTAGATGCAAAAGCATAGAATCCCAAAGCACCTAGATAAGCTGTAAACTTCGAATTCCAAGCTCTTGGAGCTTGTTTTAAACCGTACAAAGATTTAACAAGCTTGCAGACATGTGTTGGATAAGAAACATCAACAAAACCCTGAGGTTGCTGCTTGTAAACCTCCTCTTGTAGATCTCCATGAAGAAAAGCATTTTTAATATCTAATTGTCTCAAATTCCAGTGATGAATAGCAACCAAGGCTAAGACAATTCGAACTGTAGTGTGACGAACAACCGGGCTAAATGTGTCCATATAATCAATGTCGTGTGCTTGAAAAAACCCTAAGCTACAAGTCGTGCTTTATATCTTGAGATTGTACCATCTGGATTCTTTTTCATTTTATACACCCACTTACTGCCAACTATAGCTCTATCTGGTGGTAAAGGAACTAAAACCCAAGTGCCTTGAGCCCTCAATGAATCATATTCTTCCTACATAGCGGTCTGCCATTGCGGAATTGTAGATGTTTTTCGAAAAGAAGAAGGCTCTTCTACATCAGCTATCTCAGAAATGAAGGAATAACCTCCCGTGAATGGATCTTCTTCAGTAATGTGTAAAGATTGAAGCTCAGGAAATGAAGCAACTAAAGCAGCATAATTCTTTTTCTCAAGCACTCCACTTTTTAGCCTTGTAGTCATAGAATGTGTATTGATCCCTGTATCACACTGAGTTGATTCACAATTAGAAGATAGAGGAAGGATTACCTCAAGCTGATTGGAGGAGTAGACATGCAACATTGATGTTGTACCAGAATGATGACTTGGGGAAGAAGCTTGGACATTGTTGGACCCGGACTGAATCAACTGTGAATCACAGGTATAAGGAATAACCCTATTCCTGCCTGAAGCAACAAAATTATGACTATCACTGAAATCAGAAGATTGAATTGCGCTGTCATTTGACCCTGAACACTGACTTCTTCCATATTAAGAGATATTACTCCCTTCTGGAACCATATTAAAAAAAGGAGACAATAGTTGAGACCCTGCACTTGGTATATTAAGATGCATAATCACAGGAGAATGTGACTGCTGATGTGCAGTTTTAGAGCCATTTGTATCACACAATTGCTTGAAAGGATAAACCTCTTCATCATGGATGACACTTCTGGAAATGATAAACTTCTTTGTATGAATATTATAACACAATACTCCTTTGTAACTGTTGGAAAAACCCAAAAACACACATTGCACTGATCATGGTTGAAGCTTATGGTCATTAAAAGGTCTAAAAAAAGGATATACTGCAGTTCCAAAAATCTTAAGAGAAGTAATATCAGGAGCACTTTTAAACAACACTTGATAAGTAGACTGCATATCCAAATTCTTGCAGGGCATTCTATTTATCAGAAAAACGGCATATGCACAACTGTGGTACCAAAATTGAGTTGGTAACTTGGCATCTGTCATCAAGGTAATTGATGTTTCCACAACATGCCTACGATTTCTTTCAGCTAGACCATTTTGTTGAGGTGTATGAGGACAAGAAGTCTGATGTACAATTCTTTTACTTGCAAAAAACTGATGAAACATATTGCTCATATACTCACCACCACCATTTGATTGAAAATACTTGACATGTGCATTGAATTAAGTAACAATAAAAGCATAGAATTTGCAAAAGATGGAAAAGGTGTCTGATTTATTCAATATTGGGAAAATCCAAACAAATCTGGAACAATCATCAACAAAACTTACGTAATATCTAAAACCCTCAACAGAGTTCACAGGTGCAGGTCCCCACACATCTGAATGGATCTTCTCAAAGACTACATGTGATCTAACTTGTTTTATAGGGAAAGGAAACCTACTCATCTTGCCATGAATACATGCAGTACATAAGAATGGACTAGAATCTGAAGCGACAGACAATTGAGCAACATTCAAAATTTTATTTAATATCTCCTCAGAAGGATGACCCAATCGTTTATGCCAGATTGAGCTCTTTATCTTCTTTCCAACAAAAGCAGTACTACGCCCAAGTTGTGCAGCAAACGATCTTGAAAACACATTAACCGGAATCTGGAATAACTCCCCATTATCACTCTTTCCGTGGTACAACACCATCCGAGTTGCCTTGTCCTGTATAAAGAAAACCAAATTATCACAAATGAACCAGCATCCATTATCTTTACATAATTTCTTGACAGATAACAGATTCATGGCAATCTTTGGAATATGCAAAACATTTAAAACTAGAGTGTGCTGAGGTGTTTTAAGAAGTGAAGAGCCAATATTTGAAAATGGCAAACCTTCTCCACTACCAATAGTGCTCTTTGCATCACCATTATAAGGAGTAATATTAGTTAAGACATCAAGAACTGAGGAAATTCGAGGGAAACAACGATGGGGATTTTTTCTATTGATAAATTTTTTTTTTCTTTGAACAAACGATATTATCTGCATTAAGGGAGTAAAGGAGTGGATTAAACCTCACAATGGGACAGCAATAATGTGATTCAAATTCACATTTAGCGAGAATCAAACCTAAGACCTCTCACTTACAGCAAGTGAAGAGGAATATCACTAAATCCTAATTCTAAGTGACTTCTATCGATATAACTTAAACTCACACCTTTAAATTAGTTAAGGTTCATTTAATTCTTATTCTGTATATAATAACAGTTTTTCGGATAAAAGTAAATTAAATATTTAGTAATAATTAATTAGCTTTAAGACTAAATATTGACCATTTATTAATGGATAATGCTAAAGATATCAAATTTTTAAATCGCATAATGTGGATGTTGATGATTAGATTATTACTTAAGTGTTGATTAATGTGCTTATTTTTTATTTGTGGCACATTATTTGATTTGCAAATTTGGTTTAAAATTTTGGTCTACGTAGCATCATCCTTTATTAATCTCAAGGCCAGAATGTCTAAATTTTGAAAAATTGTAGAATTCAAATTTCCATTGAAGTTCTACAAATTTTCTAGAATCAAAGTAAGAATGATATTGATTTCAAATAAGGTCATTTTGGTCTCAGTCTCTATTCCTCAATCGAAAGTGACATCAAATCTTGGATGAAAAGATCCTAATTAATTTCAAGTGAATCTTCGAACCAAACTACTTCTTTGCCAATTGACACGGTAAACTGAACTAATTTATGAGCTACCCCATTACATTTTCTAGGAACATACATGAACTATTTAAATTGATAGACAGCCGCTACCTGCAACACGCTACTTCAAATAAGACAATGGCAAAACAATCCCTACATTGGTCGTTATTCGTAGCAAGAGCATGAGTAAGAGTCACTCTCGACCACTCGCTGTTGTACACCTAAACGCTCTGCTAACCGGAGTCCTTCCCAAATTTCCATCAATTCAATGTGGACGCTATGCCCTCTTTCCTCCAAGCGCCGGCTACCACACAAAGTGTCCATACGAATCACGAATTACAACCCCCCACACCGCCTAAGTTATTTGCAGATCGAGTGGCTCTGTGAACATTAATCTTAACCCAACCCTCCCTTGGCACTTGCCATTTAACCAGCACGAGTTGTTTATTCACCTTCGGCTTGGTGTTGAAATGTTGGAATTCCTGATACCACACTAGATAGAGATTTAGTAGAAAAATTAACTCATCGAGATAAGTAGTTTTTGGTATTGAATTTCTGTAGTGCATCACTATCAAATGTACTTGACTAATTAGTGAAGCAATGTCTTGAACTACTTAGCAGTTCGTGTAACCAAGACAATATTAATCACACTGCACCATTCCAGACACCCATAATTGCTCAGTTATGTTCATTTCGTCCCTGTCATGAGTACTCTAGAGAACTAAGCCCTTCATAATTCTCATATGAACTGCCTCATTCCACCCTCAAGGTAGACTTAGAATTAAAAGTATCCTGCAATAACCCACTTGAATTTTTAAAAATTCCAAGTTATAGGAATCCTTAAAACAAAGCTTAACATAACCCCACTAGTAAGCAACACTGTTATCCTCAAGGGGTCACGGGTAAGAGAGTATACCTCTGTAGTGCTACATAATTCGAGTTATCATAATTTAGTTGTCATGTTTGAACCTAAATCTTTGAATCTCCAGCCAACTAGGTTGGGTTTCCATTATGATGACGGGTTTGTGACCCATTTCCCTCGATGAGCAACTTACCATCTAACAAGCCTTTGATAATTGATACCACTCGGTTGACTATCTCCTATGGTGTGCCTTCCATCTGATGAAATTATACTTCATTCAGGAATAGTTGTTTTGTGACGTTAAATCCTTCAAACAAATATTTTAGGACTTACAAAATAATTTGCTAATACTCAAACACATTCCTCCACATTTAAGGTATTTGCCAACAAGGTTCTCTAACATTTTATTACTTTAAAATACCTCAATCAACATCCTTACAAGACCAAAGTAACTCATTCAAAATTTGACAAAGGACAACACCACTTGAACGGATGAGTAACATGGACCGGTAAACTTATTAGCCGCTCCATTACATTACTAATCTTTCTAGGAAGTACTCATCATTCTCCTTCAAAAATATTTGCAAAAGTATTAAACACACTAATTGTGAAAGACCATTTTTTTTATGGCAATTTACTTCTTTGGCTGTCAAACTGTTGAATTCTTTTGAAACTCAAATACTCACGTGCTGTCGTTGTAGCTTTGACTGTGCAACATATTAAAGAATTGGACCATACTAATTAAATTCCATTTTCAACACTTGCAATAAAAATTGTAGATTTTTATTTTACTTTTCCCTTTTTATGTTCAGAGTTGAAAATACTTGTTTTTATTTCTAAGGGCGTTAGTTGTGCTAGATTATTTCAAAGGAAAACTAATGAAAATGGCTTGAAAACTTTGAGTTTTAACGATAAGGACAAAATAAAAGGTAAAGTGAATAGTACCAGGATTGACTTTTTAGTGTAAAAATGTGGTTTTTCGTTAAAGTGAACAGTATCTTGGGCTTTTCGTTAAAACTCTCTTATTTCAAGCTAGACGAACTTTAGGGACTAAGTTAGACTAGCTGAGAATGTAGGCTAGATTGACTTCGTGAAGCGTTGGTGCTTTGTCTGACTACGAAGCAGGACAATGAAAATAGTATGCACTACATTTTAATTGCTTTTCTATTAAAGATATTATCAAAAGTATTAGTACTGAATGAGAGTGAGACTCAATCAAAAAGAGAAACCGAATTTCTTGCCAACGAAAGGAATATATATGGTTCAAGGGTAGCATAATAATTGATAATGTAATATTCTGCAACATACTTACAAGAGCTAGCTAGAATTATATCATTCAAAAATTGATCCACATGATATACAAAAGGTTAATTTACATTAACCAAAATACTTCACAGTGTTAAGGCTAAGTTGGAAGCCGGTACTTAATGTCGTACGATCAACAAAACACAATCCATATCAAAGACACCACATAATATACTTATCAGCTTGCCTTGTTGCTTAGAAGATTTTGAACGAAAACTTTTTTGGGTTTGGCATCTAATGACTTGAGTACTTCCACATTTTTGTGGTTTTTCTATAATGAGACTTGAGTACTTCCTCATGTCCATATCTATTCAAACTAAATAAATAAAAATAATAAAAATAAATAAAAAAAGAACCCATGATATATAACAGAAGAGAAATTTTATTTGAACTCATTTATCTTATCTTTACACCCAACTTAAGAACTTATTGAATAAAATTCCAAATGTGCCATGAAATAAATAGAAAGAATTTCAAAACATAAGAACTTGTATATGCTCCAACCAACCCCATGGGGAAAACGCAAAGGGAGGCTTTCACGCTCCCCGACAAGCCACGACATCCCTTTTTTCCGGCAAACACAATTGAATTAGTGTTGACGGAGAAGTGAGGAGTCATGTTTAGGGTTATTGGCTGTAGACAGAAAAACACCCATTTTTCTTTTCTTTTTCTTATTTATTAAGGGCCAATTTGAGAGTTTGTTGGACAAAATTGTTAAGTTGGGTGTCGAGATAAAACAAATGAGTTCAAATAAAATTTCTCATACCAAAATCCCACTTGAAAAAGAAAAATCCAATTCAAAAAAAAAAAAAAAAAAAAACGATCCCTTCAAGAAGAAGCAGAAGCAAAGAAACCATCACAACAGAAGAAGAAGCCATCTGCAACATAAGAAGCAGAAGAAGAAAAAAATCCAGCTCATAATCAAACACTAAACATGGAGAGATTGCCCAATTGATCCGAGAAAACGGAGAAATCGGCCAATCGATCCAAGAAAACAACGAGAGAAATGAGACCTAAAGAAAGAAATTGGCTCCAGGCAGAGCACAGCCAATCGATCCCCCTTACCAAGTTTTGGCGAAGCTGACAAGATTTCCAGCGATGGTCTTACCAATCATTTGCTTTTCGGAGGGTCTCGGTAAGACGTTCTAGTGAGCCATTTAGTCGAAACGAGTCCTTCGTATTCCTATTAAGGTAGTCCATGCAGATACAAATCCAGGACTACACTAACCCTTAATCCAATCCAATGAAGCCTAACTATGGCAAACAAACGCACCGTGTCGGCTGATAATTTTATAGTTTTGTACTCGCGTTTGAAGGCTATAGGCTTTTGATTCTTAAAGCCCAAAAAACATTACCTAGCAAGCCCAAACAGAACGCGGCTATATTAGATTACAATTTGTTTGGCTTCTATGACTCGAGTTTGCGATTTTGAAAGTGAATTAAATCGAACCGTACTGTGTCCACCCCTACCCCTATGTATAAGTAAGCAACACACATCCCCTTCCATTTTCTTTACTAGTAACATAGATTCATCCCAAGCCAAATTCATTCAACATTTAACCTAAACATTATTCATTCAGGCAAAATAGGTTGATGCATCTTTTAAACTGCCGTCCAAACTTCGCAATGCAAACAGAAACAACGGACATTTTCGTGTGAACCCACGCTTCAGTCACCACACTGAAACTGCATTTCGAACATGCACCCAAAACAGATTCAGCAAAAAATTCTAGGATACTTCTAGTCGTTAGATCATAATTGCAATGATGGAGAAATCAAAAACTGCATGGGTGGGGTTTTTTGTACGTTCAATCTGCAGACTCTTGACAAATAAATGAACAAAAACTGCATGTAGCATAATCCCCTCCCAAGATATCCCACCAGTCGTTCAAATGAAGTTAAATGGTCATGGCAATTGAAGAGAAAGATAGAGATGAATAGGTGTTCATGCTCATAGCAATGCGGTTTTGACAAAAGCCAAACAAGTAGGGGATCATACACATGGATTTGATGATATTCGATAACAAAAACTTGATTGCTTCTTCAAAAGAATTGAGTTCTGAATCTCCGACAGCAATGCAACACCATGAAAATTTTGCAACTACAATTCAACTTTAATCTGAGTAATCAAATAGAAAACCAAGTAAAAAGCCTTCAAAACATAAAAAGTGAAGCAATAGAGGCAACGAGTAAGAACCCCCAATCAGTTCAGTTGGGCATTTCATCAAACACCTTATAAACCATTAAGGATTATATGAACCATAATACTTCATTTCCTACCAAGATAAAGATCGAGTTCCAAATCAACACAAAGTCACAAAAAATAGAAAGAAAAATGCACATTTACTAATTAAAACCCTAACCCTAGACCCATAGGGCTCGATTTCAAATACCAGACATTGAAATCCACAAACCCTAAGCCCTTTCAAGAGCTGGTGAACTTAGTCACGGCCTTTGTCCCTTCCGAAACGGCGTGCTTGGCGAGCTCGCCGGGAAGCACGAGCCTCACGGCGGTCTGGATCTCCCGAGAAGTGATGGTGGGCTTTTTGTTGTACCTGGCGAGCCTGGACGACTCCTGGGCTAGCTTCTCGAAGATGTCGTTGATGAAGCTGTTCATGATTCCCATGGCCTTGCTGGAGATTCCGATGTCAGGGTGGACCTGCTTCAGGACCTTGAAGATGTAGATCTTGTAGGTCTCCACGCTCTTCTTCGATCTCTTCTTCTTCTTGTCGCCGGCGGCGGCCCCGGCTTCCTTGGGGAGCTTCTTCCCGGCCTTGGGCTTCTTCTCGGCGGGGGCTTTCTCCGCCACGGCAGACTTCTTCTCCTCTGCTGGCTTCTTCTCCGCAGGCTTCTTCTCGGCTTTGGGCGCCATTGATAGAGTTGCGAGAAAAGTTTGGGGCTTTTTCGATTTGGATTGAGACTGAGAGTTGGATATTTTTGTGATGACCGAAGTATGAGGAGATTGTGTTTTTATAGATGGTGAGCGGTTGGATTCTATTGGCTGCTGGGATTTCACGAGGATCGCTGTCTTGGGGTGTCGTTTAAGCCGTGGCTTGGGTTTGGTAATCTTCGAAAATTGACGGTTGTGATGTGTTAAGCTGATTCAAGCGGATTGGTGCCGGATCGGTGAGTTTAAGTGGAATTGGACGGTGGATACTTGTTGCATGGAATTGGTAATGGATGGTTGAGATGATGGGTGGATCGATGACATCATCTGGGTGTAGTTTTTTAAGGAAAAGGATCATCGGTAGATTCTTTTTCTGTGGATCATAGGAATTCCGTGATCGTGACCGTTTATCGTACATCATGCGGTCAGAAATCATTTTAAAATTTGAAATTTAAAATTAAATATAAATAGCACCTAACGAAAACTGATTGCACAATGTACGATGAACGGTCACGATCGCAGAATCCTTAGGATCCCCAAGAAAGGGATCCGGCAAGGATCCTTTCCCCTTTTTTAATTTCCTTTTAGGGTGAACTGCAATTTAGTCCCTGAATTATCACTTGAGTGAAAATCCTAAACTATTTTTTTAGAAAAACCAATCTTTGAATTATAAAAATTTGTCAATTACATCCCTAATATTATATTTGAAGCTACTATATTCAATTTTCCGTCAATTTAAGTCACATTACTTGCATGTGATACACATTAGAGAGCAGATTAGTACTTTTTCAAAAAAGTTGCATATGGAGTTAACTTTGGAGGGTAAATTAAACGTTAGATTCACAACATATATGAAATGTTAAGGGTTTATAAGCGAGAAAATGATGGTATTAAAGTGTGTCAAATGACCTAGGTTGACGAAAATTTGGATAAAATAACTTTGAATATAATAGTAGAGATTAAATTAGCAATTGTTATGAATTTAAGGATTATTTTACCAAAAAAATAATTCAAAGACCTAATTTTTACTAAAATGATAATTCATGAACTATATCAGCACTTCACCCTTCTTTTTATGAAAAATATCAAAAGGCAAATTAAAATCCCAAATAGTAAATTTTGGGGACATCTGTTGAATTTTCAAAATGGACCACCTGAAGCATAAGACCCTTGCTGAAGTAGTTTATGTTAGGCTATGAGAGTGTTTTTGTTCTGTTTGAACTTTTTTGGATGAATTGTCTTCTAGTCAAGAGAGCAACTTACAAGAAACAGGTTCACTACCATTGTGGCGTCATTGTCCAATAATGCATTGATATGTGTTTTAGACTGGCATGTCATGTGGAAGTTAATCTGTTCCATGTAAGTCATTCTCCCCGGTTCGAGTTAGGTGAAGTGTTTGTCTGCCCCCTCTCAATAACCACTCTTACCAGCCACCCATTATTGCTATTAGAAAGAGAGGTCTACTTTAGAGATTTCTTAGAAATGAAGCTGGACTAATTTTTAATGTAAAGTCAGCTATGTTTGAAGTCAATTACTCTGCTAATTAGGTTGATACATGCCAACAATTTTATGGGAAGTAGGAAGCAAGGTGCTACCCTTAATTTCTACTTAAAGATTTAGAGACACCAGTCACCAGCAATTAAAAGTAATTGTAATTGTCTGTGATAATGGCTTTCTCTAGAGCTCCAGAAGCCTCGTCTTCCAATTCTTCTCCCTCTCATGTTGATATGATGTGTTCTTGAGTTTTTGTGGCGAAGATACTCGAAAGACTTTCACTGAATTTCTCTATACAACCTTTGTTGAGAAAGGCATTCCCACTTTCCTATATGAAGAACTTGAGAGAGGGGAAGATATTAAGCCAAATTTTAAAAAAGCCATCCAACAGTCGCAGAGTTCTGTCATCGTATTTTTAAAAAATACGTATCTTCTAGATGGTGCCTTGATGAGCTTGTCATGTAGGTTATATTTCAATAGGCGATTTCTAAAATGACTATATTTTCAAATATCTCGATAGTCACGGCACATTATTTTCAAGTTACGAAGTGAGGCATCCTGCTTGTGCGTGAAACCACTGATTCTTCTTTTCATGTGTCATTTTTTAACATCTATAAGCAGTGGTGGATACAAAACTTCCATGTGTCATTTATGTTGGCTGTGAGTACTATGTTTTTTTTTTTTTTTATATATATAATTATCGACATTCTATTAGGAAAGTGGCCACCCCCCCAGTTAGAGTTAAATAAAGTGTTTGCGTGCTTAAATTGCTGTGAAATAGAAGCAAAAGGGAGTTGGTTACCTTTGAAAATCAAAGCCAAGAAGAATCTGAAAGGGGAGATAGAAACCAATAACAGCGAAGGGGATATTTCTGTGAATGGTGTGCGCGGCAGGCAACTAACAGAAGAAGAAGAGAAAGGGATTGGTGATGTTGGACTGAAGCCCATCCGGGATTATTTTCTTGTCCAAAGGAAATCTTCTTCTAAGCTTTAGGCATAGCAATCTGGTTTTGCTAGTTTTCAGCCTGTTTCAACTTATTGGCTAGCTCTAGGCATTCAAATGCCTAACATAACCATGGCATGCCCATCTGCTTTTATACAGCAATTTCAACACTTAGTGCTGTCTTTGTATATTTAATAAGGTCGTTTTCAACAGCTCATATGGGATTGAAGGCTTCGAAAGCCTTTGTCTCGGGTTTCATCGATGCTATCTTTAAGGCCCCAATTCTGTTCTTTGACTCAACACTGTTGGCCGGATTTTGATACGAATAAGTAGTCAAAATGCTACTTATGAACTCTGCTAACTGAATTTCAATCACTTGTTATCACGGCCATTCGATATCTCCACTTTTACAGGCTTCATCTGATTTAACTATTTTGGATTTTGATGTACCTTACTTATCTTACTTCCCAAGGATTTTGATGTATTAGAGCAATACATCTTGAATTTCAGGGTGTTTATAGGTGTTTAACATGGAACAAGTTTCTGGATGTCTGCAGGGCTTATAGGGCTTTCCCTGTCATATACGTTAACGCTAACGGGAACACAGATTTTTATGACTCGGATAATACCAGCCACAATTATTGTCCATTCTTATTTACGTTTCACAGTAAAACCAGCTGATTCATTAAAACCAATTGATCATATGAATGAACCAACTATTTATAAACACATGCAAAATTCATTTTTTGCTCGATTTGATATTTATACTCTCAACAGTTGGACGTGTTTATATGTTTTCATTTCAGTTAAATAGATTCAAGGACACAATGGACATTTTAAAAAGACAGAAAAACTGGCCTCAAAAAAGAATAATAATAATAAATAAAATACAGCTGACCCATCAAGACAATACCAGCCACAATTATTTCTTTAACAAAGAGACGTCGTATCTTATTTGCTTGGCCAAGAATTCGTCGTGGCCTATTGCCTTTAGAAAGTCAACTCTATCTAAGATCAACTATGTTTGAAGTCAGCTATTCTGCTATTCGATCTGTTACATGCAAACAATTGTATAAGAAGTAGGAAACCAAGAGCTACCAGAAATGAAATAGTGATTGAAATTGTCTGTGATCATTGCTTCCTCTAGGGCTCGGGAAGCCTCGTCTTCCAATTCTTCTCCATCTCGATATCGTTATCATGTGTTCTTGAGTTTCAGTGGCGAAGACACTCGAAAGACTTTTACTGACAATCTCTACACAGCTTTTATTGACAAAGGTTTTCCACATTTCGAGATGAAGAAGAACTTGAGAGAGGAGAAGATATTAAGCCAAATTTTGAAATAGCAATCCGACAGTCACGAAGTTCTGTCATCATATTTTCCAGAAGCTACGCATTTTCCAGATGGTGCCTTGACGAGCTTGTCATGATACTTAAACGCAAGAGGATCTCAAACCATGTAGTTTTACCAGTCTTCTACGCTGTTGATCCTTCAGATGTGAGGAAGCAGACAGGAAGCGTGGAAGAAGCATTTGCCAAACACGAAAAACATGGTCAACCATCCAACAAGATAAACCAATGGAAAAAAGCACTTGCAGAAGTTGCAGATCTAGCAGGGATGGTCCGAGCAAATCAAGCTGACGGGTAACATTTTTCTAACTAGCCATGTTCTATAGTGATGTTTAACGTTTGATTAATTACTTAGTCGGCTTATGCTGTGAATTCAGTATGTCAATTTATGATTGCTCCAACAGATGTACATCTCACTTCTATGAAAAGGATTATTAGATATCTTCAAGGCACTGCAGAATGTGGAATTACATATTTAGCTGATACTGATATTCATTTAACAGCATTCTCTGATGCTGATTGGGCGGCCGATTTGAACACAAGACGATCTGTGACTGGATATGTAGTCTATCTTGGGGGAAATCCAATCTCTTGGCAATCAAAGAAACAATCCTCAGTCTCTCGAAGTTCTTCAAAGGCAGAATACAAGGCTCTTGCACATACTGCAGCAGATGTGGCATGGCTTCGGTTGCTTTTGAAAGATTTGGGGGTTGCATTACCTATTCAACCAACAATATTCTGTGACAATATGTCAGCAATAGCACTTAGTGCTAATCCAGTATATCATTCAAGAATTAAACACCTTGATATGGATTATCATTTTGTCCGAGAAAGGGTGCATAATGGTGATCTGTTGGTTGACTATCTACCTACCGATGACTAGACAGGCGATGTTCTTACTAAAGGCCTCCACAGTCCAACGTTCACTCAACATTGTTTCAATCTCAAACTCGGTTACCCTGGTTGAGATTGATGGGGGAAGTTGACTGATATTGACTCAAGGAAATGCCACATAATCTGCCATGTCATCAATATTACTGTTGAAAGTTTGTTAGGATGGTTATTAGTAGCTTACAGAGTAAGAAAGGTTGTTAGGCTACTAGAGAGGTATAAAAGGCTCATTGTGGCTTAATGTTTGTATTCAGAAATCATTCTATCAATACAACATCTTTCATCTTCTTTCTAATTTCTCTCTAATCTTTCAATACTCTCTGCACTGCTTTCTTCTTCTTCTCTCTGCAACTCTAGTTACTTTTGTTAAGAGGTTAGTCCTAATTCATGTCTTAGCAAGCCTTTTCTGATAATTTAAATATTTTGCTATCAAAAGCTCATAAACTATGTGCAGTAAAGTATTTTCACATATACTAATCAATATCAGCTAAATTCCCTTTGAATATGTACTATTTTTGGTTTCCTGTGTTGTCGATATACTTATCTGGTTGTAAGCATTCATTCATTGTTTGAACATTTTATAACATTGGCCTATTATTTGCATTCAACCTTGTAATTTAATTTTTTGAAACATGTGTGACATGTCAAGTAATTTGATTTATTTTTTGTTTTAATTCTAATGTTTAGGTACGAGTCAAAGTTTATCAAGAAAATTGTTAAAGTGATTGATGATAAACTAAGCCGCATGCGCACACCATTTACTGTTGCACCCTACCTGATTGGAATTGATTCACGAGTTCAAAATATTAATTCATGGTTAAACGATGGATCAACCGATGTTGGCATAGTTTTAGTTAACGGGATTGGGGGAATTGGAAAGACAACCATTGCAAAGTTTGTTTATAATTTAAACCATAGAAGATTTGAAGGAAGCTGTTTCCTTGAAGATGTCAGGGAAACTTCAAAGAAACCGAATGGTTTAGTGCAACTACAAAGTCAATTTCTTCATCCTATTTTGAGTGGAAGAAAAGTGAAAGTACATAGTGTTAGCGAAGGAATAAACAAGTTTAGAGATGCCATAATCTGTAAAAGAGTTCTCCTTGTTCTCGATGATGTGGATGATATGGACCAAATTAGAGCAATATTTGGGAGACGAGATTGGTTTATTCCAGGAAGTAAAATAATCATAACAACTAGGTATGCACAATTGCTAAGGGAACGTGAATTATCCATCTACAACATTCATAACGTGTCTGAATGTCGATGAATCACTGGAACTCTTTAGTTTGCATGCTTTTGGACAAGATCAACCAATAGAAGGTTACATGAAACTTTCGAAAAGGATAGCAGACCGAAGTGGAGGACTTCCATTAGCTCTTCAGACTTTGGGTTCTTATCTATCAGGACGAGCTATGGATGTATGGGAAAGTACACTGAAGAAATTAATAGATGTGGAGTCTTTGAAAAGCTCAGAATAAGTTACGATGATTTACAAGATAACCACGACCAAAGTTTGTTCCTACATATGGCATGTTTCTTTGTCGGAAAGGAAAAGGATTATATTGTTAGAATACTAGATGGATGTGATTTCTTCACAATTGTTGGCATTGAATATCTTGTGGATAGATGTTTGGTAACAATTGGTGAAGATAAAGTGGTGAAGATGCATCAAATGATCTGTTCAATGGGCAGAGAAATTGTTCGCCTAGAATCAAAGGATCCTGAGAAATGCAGTCGATTATGGTGGGATAAGGATTCTATTACACCCGCCCCTGCTTATCAATGTAATTCTGTATTTCTCCCTAAAAATTTATAGAATTATCACTTTAATCCTTAATTTTTCACCCAATCAGGATCGGGAAAAGAGATTTGTTCCTATCCCTAAGCTGCCACGTGGCAGTACCCCAACACACCTCTCTTTTCTCTTTCTGTCCCCTACCCGCCGTGACCCCTTCTCTTTCTTTCTCTTTCTCTTTCTCTTTCTTCTCTCTTTTTCTGCACACCCTTTCTTCCCTTTCTCGAAACTCTCTCGTCTCTCTCCTTCTCCTACACCGTGACCATACACACGCACCTATAGCTACACCTGCTCAGGGAGATCATCATCATCATCGCCATCAAACCTCATCTTTCTCTCCCTTGTTCTCGTCGCCGTGAGGAAGTAAGAACCAAGAACTCTCCGGCGAGTTTCCTTTGTTTTTTCCTGTTTGGTAAGCTTTGATTTTTCCCTTTATCCGTGTTAGTTGTTGCCTGAATGTGTTTTACTGAGTTTGAGCTCGTTATTTCCAAGTTTTTAGAGTTAGATCGGCACGGGTGAAGGCATACCCATCTCTGACGAGTTTCGTGGTTGTTGAGGAGTTTTCCGACCACCACAAGCTGTTTTACGACGAACCAAAGGTATAAAAATACTCCTCTTGTCTAGTGCTTCATTTTGATACCTAGATCGGGGTCTAGAGTGCATGTTTACAGTTGGCCGGAGCTATAGAAGCTCCGACGTTCTTCTCCGGTTCGCACCAAGCCCTTCAGGCCGTTTCTCCACCCACGGGCCTTAGGCCTGTGTTGGTTTCAGCCTAAAACCCTAACCCTTTTCCTTTTTATTTTTATTTAATTTCTTTTAAGACCCAAAAGCCTTAGGGCCGTGTTAGCAAACCCAAAACCCTTTCTATTTGGGTCTTTGGGCCCGTGTTGTTTAAGCCCTAAACCAGCCCACCTAAAATCTAAACCCATTTTCCTAACCCAAACCCTAGGGCCCAAACCCGGATCCAATACTCAAACCCTAATCCGGGTGACCCGAGTTGACTGACGGGTTGACCCATGACCTGTTGACCCAGTCAACGGTCAACGTTGACTTTTAACTTTGACCACCGTTGACTTTGACCTCGGGGTTGACTTTTTGGGTTTTCGTGCGGGACCCTTTCTAGGCTAATTTCGACGGCTTGAACCCATTTCTGATGTCCGTTTTCCTAAATTCAATTGTTTAAGTAGAGTTTGACTGAAGGTACCATTTGTGTGAATAGGTACAATTCATAGCAGTGATTCCGTTATTCCTGTTTGGTACGGCTTGCACCAACGGTGTACGGTGAGTGGACCCCTTCTAAAAATGCATATTTTAATGGTAGAAATGCATACATAGAAAAGCATGATTTCACAATTATGTTTTATGAAACGCTTTGAGATAATATGCTTACTGATGCTATTTTGAATTGTTACTATTTTTCCTATAACCCATGTTCTTATAGAATATCCGATGGATGACGATATGATATTTAGAACATGTTTAGAACACTTCTTTATAGTATAAATGATGGATGACTTTATACTATGAAGTTGTTTTTCAATGTATGTATGTTCATTGGTTTTGTACTTACATAGTGGTCCTTTTTGCTACGGGACGTAGGGATAGATCCGGTCCGTCCCGGGCGACGGTTTGGTGTTGGCATAGGGCCTGAAGTGTGTTTCCTCTGGCTATTTAGCACAGGGACGGGGAGCCAACATGGGGCCTGTAGTGTGTGTTCCTCTGACTATCTGCTCAGAGACGGGGAGCCGGCATGGGGCCTAAAGAGTTATCGGACATTCACTAGTGATTATTATTTATACAAATTATGATTTGAGACATTACATGGCATGCTAGATTTCGGAAAACCTATGTTTATCATAATATATGTGTTTTCATAAAACCTGGGGGTTAGTACGTTGATAACTGTTTACTATATTTATATATCAACTTGGTCAACTCATGTTTGTTTTGCGCTCCCTTCAGGACCTATGAACGAGGAATACGATCTGAGCTACGGGGCATTCCCATACCAGTGATATTGTGCTATATTCTCTCTGCTTCGACATCTATTGTAATAGCACTTCTCTATCTTAGTTTCTGTTTGTATTCTGTAATAGACTTATACTCTGGAAGTGTTATGTATTTTCCTAATTTTCAATACTTAGTAGTTGAACTTTTATTTTGTGTAATTAGCCCCTATTGCATGCTTTAGTTTTTTTCTCAGCTTTTGTTCAAATTAAATGGCTTTCGTCACCCTTCGGGTGTCGGCCAACACGTGACCATCTCGATGTCCCCAGGACCTCGGGGTCAAGATGTGTCAGATTCTTTTGATGTACTGAAATCAAAAAGTGTAAGAACTATTCTCCTCTTATATATGTGTGTGTGTGTATATGACTCTTTTTGGGAATGCATACATCCTTGTTTTACTTATCAAACTGTATCTTTTTTTTTACTTTCTGTCTTTTAGGGTACAGATTCCATTGAAGGTCTTAAGTTGAACATGCATGTGCTCTCGGCAAGCACTCTTTCAGGAAATTCAAATGAGATAGTCTTGCACACTAATGCATTTGCAAGGATGAACAAATTAAGACTACTCTAGCTTAGTCATGTACAGTTCAAGGGATCGTATAATGAACTCCCGAAAGAGTTAAGATGGTTGAGTTGGCTTGGATTTCCTTTGAAATATATAGCCAGTGATTTTCCTTTGGAGTTCTTGGTTTATCTTGAAATGCATCAGAGTAACTTGACGCAAGTCTTCAACCGGAAAACAGACTTGAGACAAGTCTTGAAGGGAAGAAAGGTATGCTACTCCAGGCTTATGCATTCTTTTGTGAAAAGGTGTTTTATGATTAATTGGATTTTTCTAAGAATTAAACTTTAGACACTTTTCGTTTTTTTCTTTTTTCCACAGCACCTTCCCTCATTGAAGACCCTTGACCTAAGTCATTCCCATAGCCTAACTGAAATTGGTAACTTCTCGCTGGTTCCAAATTTGGAAAGACTTATTCTTGAAGATTGTCCGAGCTTGGTTGATATCCATGATTCGATTGGAAAGCTAAATAGACTGGTTTACTTGAATTTGAAAGATTGCATAAAGATTATGAAGCTTCCAAGGAATGTTTTTGCACTGAAATTACTTGATACACTTATTGTTTCTGGTTGCTTAAATCTGGATCCATTTCCAGCGTAGTTGAAGATGATGGAATCTCTAAAAGTGCTAGATGTGGCTGATATTTCAATAACTACCACTGGGGAGGTCAAATCACGCCTAAGGAGAAATCCAGAAACTTTTTGGGCTTCTTTACCACGTTGTTTAGTACATTTAAAGCTCACAAGTTGCAATCTTTCTGATGATTCTTTTCCCAAAGATTTTAGTAACCTATTCTTTTTGGAGTTACTAGACCTAAGCAACAATCTAATTTCTGGTCTACCAGATTGCGTCCAAGGTCTTACAGGTCTTGATCAACTCATCTTTTCCAATTGCAAGATGCTCAAAGAACTTGCAGAGCTACCAAGGGTAACATACTTGGGTGTGTTTGATTGCACATTACTTGAGAAAGTAATATTTCAATCGAGTTCCTGCATACCGTTTGAATTCCTATGCTTTTATAACCCTAACCTAGTTGAAATTGAATACACGTACAAGTTTGAACCCATTGAAAGATTTGATATGGAACTCATCCACCTTTTGGGTTTGTATAACTTGGATCCCACGGCAACCATCCAAATGATCTTCCCATGTAGGAGTGCATGTCTGCCTAGGATTTTGAGGCTGGAGGATTGGATAAGGATGTATCCCATTCAGGTGCCTCTCTCTCTGTCTTTCTATCTCTCTCTCTCTCTCTCTCTCTCTCTCTCTAACAAACAAACACACACACACACAAACAAACATCACATGGAAGATAAGACTTGACTAGGATTCTGATTTGTATGACATGTTGTATGCATAGGGACTATATGAATATGGGATATTTAGCACGTTTCTTCTTGGGAATGTGGTGCCAGGCCAGTTCAGCCATAGAAGTTGAGGCTTTTCAGTATCTTTTACCGTGCCTTCTTGTTGCTTTTCAAAGATTGATTTGTATATTTCTTATGTTGTTACAAGAGAGTGAGAACACTCTTATAGAGAAACACAACACGGGGATGCCCGGGATAAACAAAACATCAACCCTAAGAACCTGCCCTAGTTCCGAGAGAAGCAAAAGAAGAATAAAATAAGGAAAGAAGGTAAGGGACAAGACAAGGTATGGAAGACACAAGAGTAGGGTTAAGACCATCACTTTAGCCCATAACTTAGCTAAAGTGAGGATGCCAACCCGCCAACCCATACTTGAGATGCTTACACAATACATTGGAAAGCAAAATATCCACTCCATGAATTAAGGAGTTGACAACATGTCACTAAGAGATCAAACTCAGCCATGCATGAATCCATGAATCCGTGCCCTAAAGTACAAGTGACAAATTCCAATACTCCCCCTCAAGCTGGATCCAGAAGATTGATGGATCCAAGCTTGGACAGGAGGCGCTGAAACTGATGAGAAGGCAAGGGCTTTGTGAGAACATCAGCCAGTTGATCAGAGCTTTTGGTGTAGTGTGTCCGAATTACTTGATCTTGCACTTGCTCCCGAATGTAATGACAATCAACTTCAATGTGCTTCGTTCGTTCGTGAAACACTGGATTGGAAGCTATATGCATAGCAGCTTGGTTGTCACAGAATAGAGACATAGGAAGAGTTGCAGAAAACCCTAAGTCGCTTAGAAGACCCTTAAGCCAGATTAATTCACAAGCTGTTGAGGCCATTGCACGATACTCAGCTTCGGCACTTGATCTGGCAATGACAGTTTGCTTTTTACTCTTCCAGGTGACCAGGTTTCCACCAACAAAGGTGCAATAACCACTAGTAGATTTGCGATCAATAGCATTGCCTGCCCAATCTGCGTCACAGTACCCCATGATATGAGTGGGATCATTCTTTGTCATGAGAATGCCACGTCCCACAGATCCTTTCAAGTAACGTAAGATCCTCTTTACAAGATTCAAATGATCAACTGAAGGATTGTGCATGAATTGGCTGACAATGCTCACTACATATGAGATATCGGGTCTGGTGATAGTTAGGTAGATTAGCTTACCAACAAGCCTCTGGTATGAACTGATATTGGAGAGGGGAGTTCCGCCCATTGTAAGTTTGAGCTTGTTGTCGAGAGGGGTGGTGGCAGGCTTTGACTCACTCATGTTAACATCATTGAGAAGATCCATGACATATTTTCGTTGATTGAGAAATAGACCCTTGTGAGAGGATGCCATTTCAATCCCAAGAAAATATTTTAACACCCCAAGATCTTTGATTGCAAACTTTTGTTGTAATGACTGTTTGAGTTTGAAGATCTCAGAAGCATTGTCACCAGTAATTATTAAGTCGTCCACATAAATCAGCACAACTAACTTTCCACCAGCTCCAGTACGTACGAACAATGATGAATCTGCTCCACTTCTTTTGAAACCAGCACTGTGAAGAACTGAGCTTAGTTTAGCATACCAAGCATGAGGGGATTGCTTCAGTCCATAAATGGACTTATGCAACTTACACACCAGATCAGGGACCTGACTTTGAGGATGGCCAGGGGGCAATCGCATGTAAACTTCTTCTTCGAGATCACCGTGAAGAAAGGCGTTTTTCACGTCCATTTGATACATAGTCCAACCGTTATTGACAGCAACAGACAACAACACCCTTACTGAGTTCATTTTTGCAACTGGCGCGAATGTTTCTTTATAGTCCACTTCAAATGTTTGAGTGAACCCTCGAGCCACTAACCTGGCTTTATGCCTCTCGATTGAGCCATCTGCATGAAATTTTATCTTATAGATCCACTTACATCCCACTGCCTTTTTTCCTTTTGGAAGTTTGGTGATGCTCCAGGTGTTGTGCTGGTCTAGAGCATTGAGTTCATCTCTAATTGCTTTCTGCCACACTGCCTGATGGTTAGCCTCATGGAAACTTTGAGGCTCCCTGTAACTGGAGATGTTGTTAAGAAAGGCTGCATGCGAGGGGGTCACTTTTTGATATGATACATAACTTGATATTGGATGCTTTGGTTTGTATATATCAAAATCGTGAAACCGGTTGGGAGGCTGCCTATCCCGCCGGGGATTGCGTCGGGGTGCTGGAAGAGAAGGCTCACTCTCGTGCAACCCTTCTGCAACATTTGGAGGGTTGTCTTGGTTTTCACTGCCTTCATCTTGTATGAACTCATCTGGTTGAGGGTCTTGAAGATCAGTGTCTGTGTTGTCATGACTGAGATTGAGCTCTTCGTGATGTAAATCCTCAGATCCAATTCTTGGTAATGGAAACAGGTCCAGGGTGTCATCCCCTTGGTCTATGTTTTCACTTGGTTTAAAAAAGGAATTAGTTTCATGGAATCTAACATCTTTGGACACAATCACTTTCCTTAGTTGGGGATTATAGCACTTATATCCCTTTTGAGTAGATGAATAACCAAGAAAGAGACATTTAGCAGCTCTGGGATCCAATTTGTCTCGGTGTTGAGACTGAACATGCACAAAACAGATGCAACCAAACACTTTAAGATGTGAGACATCAATTTTTCTTCCTTTCAAGACCTCTAGGGGGGGACTTGTGTTCCAAGACTCGACTAGGTAACCTATTGATGATGTATGCAGCTGTCATAACACCTTGTGACCAAAACCTCTTAGATACATGCATTTGCAGCATCAGTGCTCTTGTTTTCTCAAGAAGATCTCGGTTTTTACGTTCGGCTACCCCATTTTGTTGAGGGGTTCCAACGCAACTCGTTTGATGCATGATGCCATGAGCACTTAAATAATGTTTCATGATATGGGACATGTATTCGGTGCCATTGTCAGATCGCAAGGTTTGTATTTGAGATAAAAAGTGGTTGTGTTACAAGGTTATGAAAATCTTTAAATACTTCTATAACCTCACTCTTAGACTTTAGTAAGTACAACCAAGTAACCCGAGAGAAGTCATCCACAAAAATCACAAAAAACTTGTAACCATCAAACGATTCACTAGTTGGTCCCCATACATCGGAATGAACAAGTTCAAAACACTTACTTGTTCTAGAAAGAGAAGATTTAGAGGGTAATCTAGTGTCTTTAGACAAGTGACAGGTTTCACAACTCATATCATCCTTTCCTAAATTTGGAAACAAAGTTGACAAAATGGGAGAGGAAGGATGTGCTAAACGTTGATGCCACAACCAAGCATCATGAGTGGATTCGAACTTGGTTTGAAGACCTCTGGGATTGCTTTTTGACAGGTAATAGAGACCGTCTAAGTAAAACCCTTCACCAATCGTCCTTTTTGTGACACAGTCCTGAAAAATCACATTGTGAGGAGAAAAAATGGCTAAATAATTCAAGGTATTTGTGATCCTTCCCACAGATAGAAGTTTAAATGGAAAGGAAGGGACATACAAAGCTACAGACTCGAGTTCATCTGACATCAACCTAATTTTTTCTTTTCCTAAAACCTTTACTTGGTTTCCATCTGCTATTGAGACTTGAGATGGTTTTGTCAATCTTTCAAATTTTTGAGAATTAGACACAAGGTTGGTCATATGATCTGTGGCACCCGAATCTATAACCCAAAAATCATGCAACATATTTAACTTTAGTGCAGTTTTAAAGGCTTTCATAATACCTGGCATGTCTTCTTGGGGCACAGGATTTGTGTCTGTCAAAAAACCTGTGAACTTGCCAAGCATTGCTGTTGATGTTCCTTCTTCCATGCCCTTGGTACTGTCTCTTTGATCACCTCATTTCTTGCCTTGTAGAAATGACAGGAACTCATTCATGAGTTCTGTCGGGTTGGCTGTGAAATTCTTGAATGCATCTGTCTTATTGGAGAAGGAGGTGGATGCAAAATTAGCTCGATGTGGGGTACGATTCACCCTTGGTACATTCTTCATGAAGTCTGGCTTTAATTCTGGATGTAAAATCCAGCATGTGTCCCTAACATGACCTGTGTTATTGCAGTGTTGACACTTTAGGTGAGGGTGCTTTCCTTTGTACCTTCTTTCGTTAGTTACATATGCCCTAGACTCCGGGACATTTGGCATAGTACTTATGTTCATGACTTTCCTCCTTACTTCCTCACGTTGAATCGTTGCACACACGCTTGGAAAGGAAGGTAGTTATGTGTTCATGAGTATGTGACATCGAAGATCTTCATATGTTGAGTCAAGACTGGACAAGAGTTGGAAGATCTTGTCTTCTTCTGCCCTCTTTCGTAGCAACGCTGCATCTGTCGTATGAGGTTGATAAGTTTCCAACTCGTTCCACATGGTCTTCATACTTCCCAAGAGTTGCACGAATGGCTTCCCATCTTGTTGTAAATCGGAGATGTCTTTTTTCAATTGGAAGACTCGAGCAGCATTATTTTGGCTGCCATACATCTCTCCCTGACTGCTTCCCATAGTTGATAAGAAGATTCTGAGTAGCTGAAAATTTCAGCTAATTTTCTCTCCATGGAATTTAAGAGCCATGACATCACAAGTTGATCTTTGCTCAGCCAAGATTCATAGTTTGACGAGGAAGCATCAGGAACTTTGATGCTTCCATTTATGAACCCTAACTTGGACCTACCACCCAGCACCAATGACACTGCTCTCGACCATGGCAAGTAATTAAACTCATTCAATACGACTGAGCTTAACCTTTGATTTGGGTTGACATCCACTTCATGCATATTTACGGAGGAAACTTCCGGGGAGCTATCCGCCGTTGAAGCTGCCGGATTTTCTTGCGACATTTTTGAGATTGAAGAATTTTGGAAAGCAGTATAGCAGGAGCAGGTTAAAGTTCCTGCTCTGATACCATGTTGCTTTTCAAAGATTGATTTGTATATTTCTTATGTTGTTACAAGAGAGTGAGAACACTCTTATAGAGAAACACAACACGGGGATGCCCGGGAGAAACAAAACATCAACCCTAAGAACCTGCCCTAGTTCCGAGAGAAGCAAAAGAAGAATAAAATAAGGAAAGAAGGTAAGGGACAAGACAAGGTATGGAAGACACAAGAGTAGGGTTAAGACCATCACTTTAGCCCATAACTTAGCTAAAGTGAGGATGCCAACCCATACTTGAGATCCTTACACAATACATTGGAAAGCAAAATATCCACTCCATGAATTAAGGAGTTGACAACATGTCACTAAGAGATCAAACTCAGCCATGCATGAATCCATGAATCCGTGCCCTAAAGTACAAGTGACAACTTCCAATACTTCTACTTCTAATCAACGGGTTCGCGGCTTGAATATCTTCTGTTTATACACGTTTTGATGGTGGTTTTTTGTCCTGGTTATCATTGTGATATAATTAGTCCAATAATCACTAAAGTTAGCAACAAAAGCACTGGTGTGAAGTTTATCTATGACCCATCATGCTTCGGCGATCCAGGTCATTCGAAGACATGATATTCTTAAGCCATTGGAATTTGAAGAATAAATTGAAGGGTGGTGACGAATTGAAAGTTTCCATATTTATGAGAGCATGGTTTGAATGAAAGGAGTGTGGTATCCAGCTTGTGTATGAGAAAGAAAAGAAGATGATTACCCAACAAGACACGACAACTCCTTCTTTTGCATCTGTCAGTTTTGAGCGTTTGGAATACGAGTTGATGCCAAGAACATACTTTCTCTCTCATGGACCAGTAACAAGGAGAATATTGAGGTTTAGGATGTGGAGGAATTCGGTTTTGTTCAATGATATATTTATGGATTCTGATCAAGAAGCAGGTGTGTCTCACATTTATACTTTTACTTATACTCTTGTTTTTCTCTAAAATCGATCACCATTCTTATCCAAAATTTTGGCATGGATTTGCATGGTTAACAGACAGCAGTACTGCAACAAGGCGAGCTGAGGCTTGCAACCACACAGCAGCATCCCCCGCACCTGAAACGCGTCATATTTGAAAATAGATATGTACATAATCGCTTGTTTGGATCAGTGAGATCATATCGCTTGTTTGGATCAGTGAGATCATGGTCAATAAGCCCTCTATGAATTGTCTGTGTAGTTGGTTCAGTTATCTTTGAATTCTGTTTCAAAGTATATCTGAGATGAGAGATATGCTTTACTCTTTATGCTGCACAGAACAGTTTCATATTTTTGTCTATTTCTGTTACAAATTTCCGAATGCAATTGTGGTTTAAATCACTCAATTTCTTGTTGGAAATTGCTGATCATATTCATCTCATTGATAAAGATTTAGCTTCGACATTTAACAAAAATTGGTCTTCGATCCTGTTTTACAATTTTGAGACTGGTTACAGTAGCGTGCTTCTCTTATAAAATCAATATTGGAAAATATTATTTGGTAGTTTGGTATAGTTGTTTGACAAACTTTATAGGTCTACCATGGCCCAACATCAACATCGTTGATATTATTCCCACTTTACCACTTATTGTTAGGTGTGCAGTTTTATCATAAAATGTCTCAATAAATGGTAGAGATAGATTTTCTCATATATTAATTGTATATTATTTTTTCATATGCCTGAAGGAGGATTCTATTCTCTGGAAAGGGATCCTCTCCAGATCCCTTCCATCAAATTCTCCCCATCAACTAATCCGAGCCCTTGAAATTGATCAAACAGCTACAAACAGGGGTCCACTTTAAAAGTTATAATAACTTTAACCGTTAGATCAAATTTCAAAGGTCTGGATTGTTTGATAGAGAGAATTTGGTGGAAGGGATCAGGAGATGATCCCTTTCCCTATTCTCCAAAATTGTTTCTATAAAAGAAGGAAAGACCATGAGACAGAAAGAAGGGATACCTCGACCTCGAGGATGTAATGTTGTCGTCTTCCTCACTCGCAACTTTTTGTACAAGCTATGGGGAGCTTACCGTCTATTGGAGGAGGCTCTTGCTTGGTTGTATCCCTTGCTTAATTGTTTAATGAAATATGCATTTTGATTGAAAAAAGAAAGTGTATAATCTCTAAAGAGTCTAAACTCGTATCTATCGAACTCCGCTAAATTATTAGCAGCACAGCTTTTATCCTGTTTCTCTTGGGTGTTTGATATGGAGAACTTTAAATTGATAGTGTCAAATTTCTTTCTCTGATCTTTGACAACAACAGTGAGGTGTGTGCATTGCTTGAACAAGACATTGATCATGACTTGCTGTTAATTTAATTCAATTGCAATTGAATGATTAACAAAAATAAAGGGGCGGCTAGACTATCCTAAATTTATTTATTTGCCAACCGAGATAATTTAGCCTTAATTTTCATACTCTTTAGACACTAGCAATGAAAAAGTGATTTCATATTTTTCTGCTATCATGGCTTTTTCAAGAGCCCAAGAAGCCTTCCCCTCTAATTCTTCTTCCCCTTTAATAATCACGAAGAAAATCACAGTAATGTATAAAGCTAATATAAACAACTATGAAGAAAGTCAGAAATACTAACAAACTTAGAGATTGAGGCTTGCATAAATATAATGTCCTAAAGACATAATTTTGCCCCTACCCTTGTGCTTGTAGTTCGATAGACGTCTGTCTCCCAGGATTCAAAAATCTATAATCCGAAGTCGAAGCACTTCAATCTTCGCACTCTAGCGAACTTGATATATTCCGTACTCTCAGGACACAACTCAGAATTTGACTGACAATGAATAAAAGACATTGGAGAAAACTATACTCTTGATTTTTAGACATGTGGAATGCTTGAGGTTATATAGAATTCAAGCCATCCTTTTTGAAACATTGTAATTGTTGCCTAAAGTTCCAACGAACAGATGCAAATCATAAACTTGAATTCAACTACAACCTAACTCTTATTTTTCATTCACACAAAAATTAAATATAATAAATTCATATTATAATACATAATTTCCAACCATCACTTGGAATTTGACAAACGAAGAGAAAAATAGGATTTCCCCACTTTACTTCTCAAGAATAAGAGTTGACTCATTAATTCTTTATTTAGTTATCTTTCTAAGATTGGAGTGCTTGAGTTTATATAAAACTCAATGCACCTTTTGAGAACTTATATGTCTATTGGCTTTAACCATATGATACCTTCGAATATATGCACGTATAAGTTTTCAATGAAGGTTACGTATAAGTTGCAACCTGTGTAAAGTGCCACCACTTGACAAAAACTGGCACCTATTCAAAACAACCAAATATATATAGTTTTCACTAATTGACATCTAACAACAATAACAATTTTTCATTCAATATTAGAAATTATAATATCATATAATAAGCAATGGACATAAATATTTTCATATTTTTTAATATTGCTCTAACACAGCAGTGGAGGAATTCGATTTTGTTGGACGACATATTTAAGGACTCTGATCAAGACACAGGTACGTCTCTTTGTGCGTGTGTTTATGTTGGGTTTCGATATGAAACACTTCAAATCAAACAACATTCGTATCCAAAGTTTAGTTCTCATCTAATGGCACTATTAATTTCAAAGAAGAGCTGCAACAAGGTGATCCCAGACGCTTGCAACGAGGGGCAACGGTTCTCACTATTCCAATCTTGCGTTGGGTGCCCTCATTGACAATACATTGTTATTCAATAAACTTTTCGTCACAAGTTCTTGGGTTTGCCAAAAGGATTATCCTGGAGGTATCCCTTAGTTATCTATCTCGAAGCCTTAATTACCTTTGAGATGATCTTGGTGTACCCTTGTTTTTTCTTTTTCTTTTTTTGGACAAACAATAGCGTTAGTGGGTTAGATGGTTAAATGTTAAGGGAAAAGGGAATTGGTGAGAATCGAACCCGCATTAAGTGCATAGGCAAAATTCATTTTTGTCATTGTGGTAAAGGTTCAACCCAATGTTATCGAACCCAAAATTTATTTTAATTCCCTATTTAATCTTTGTTTTGCATTTACATTTTGTATAAATAGAAAGTATATATATGATTAATTGGGAGAATAAATACAAAGATTGTAATTCCTCCCGTTTCCGTTCTGAAATCAATTATGGAGTAAACTTTTGGGTTTTTAATATAGCCCCTCTTTTTTAATCTTTTTAGACTAAACATTTGTTTTAATAATTTGATTAAATATTTTTTTACAAATTTGGTGTCGTGTGTATTTTAATTAACCTATTTTAATGTAAATAGAAAGTATATATATGATTAATTGGGAGAATAAATACAAAGATTGTAATTCCTCCCGTTTCCGTTCTGAAATCAATTATGGAGTAAACTTTTGGGTTTTTAATATAGCCCCTCTTTTTTAATCTTTTTAGACTAAACATTTGTTTTAATAATTTGATTAAATATTTTTTTACAAATTTGGTGTCGTGTGTATTTTAATTAACCTATTTTAATGTACCTACATAACATGACCTGCTAGCATTTAACAAAACAGATTTTGGTTAGGTGTGTTGTTTTGATCATCTTTTGAAGTCGAAGGTTTTTATTTTTTGTCCATTGGCTCTGATTGGTACGTTTTGATAAGTGGATGACTAATACTATGTATTTGCAAGTGATTGCACAATGAGTTGATAAGTTACATAAGTACTTGAGGTCTGCAAATTTGGAACGTACTAGGAATTTAGTACATTAATTATGTTGACACATAATGATCGTTTGGTTCATGAAATAATATTAATTTAGGCTTTTTTTATTAACACTCCACAAAATGTTGAATGCAACCCACATTAAAATTTAATGTTAAATGACTTATGTACCCTATTATGCAATGACAATTTCGACCTTATTAGCTTTTTTAAAATAAAAAAAATTCTAAACACACCCAAAATCACTTTTAACCTAGTATTTATCTTCTTCAACTATCAAAACCTCTCACTCTCCATTGTTAAACAAAACCCTAACCAAACTATATGCGTTACTTTATTCTTTGATTTCGATTTCAAAGGAGATTAGTCCCACATATCTGCTAGTGGTTTCCCAGGAAACTATACTACCCAAGCCTATTATTGATTGATTGAAGCTTAATATTTATTTACAATTCCCAGAAAACCCGATTATTTGAAGGCTTCTCTCTTAGGAAGTTCTCACTATTTTCAATGGTAAATTGCTGCAACATACCTCATTCCATTCAATGGTTAATTACTACAATATAACTCATTTCGTTCAATTGGCGCCTCTCAAGTTGCTATTTTCTTTTCTCCACATCAATCACACAGGATGTTAGAGTTTTATACTCTAAAGTCAATTTAATTTATAAAAATTAAAAATGAGTATTATAAGTATGTGAGGGTATTTTAGGAAAGTATGTGGGGGTGTAGTAAGATAATTTTTAATTGAAAAAAACAAATGTGAGGTGTATTAAGTATGTGAGGTTTATTCAATAATATGTGGGGTGTTAATATAATAAGCCTTAATTTAAAACGTACCAAAATTTTGGTACGTGAATTTTTTATTTTTGAAAAGTACCTAACTAATGAAATGTTATAGTGTGCGTTTGAAATGTACCAATTATTTGGTATGTCTTTTTACGTTATTTCGAGTAATGGTATTTGGTATTAAACTACCAACTGACCCTAACCGGTACGTTAATTTAGAAACAGCTGATGAAACGTTTGGTATTAAACCATCAAATGATCGTATAGTTCATGAAATAATATTAATTTATAACGTACAAGATGTTTGGTATGTAATGGTTATATTATTGGTACGTACCTAACTGATAAAATCTATATATATAAAGGGAGAAGGCAAAAGAGGTGAAGCCTTCATAATACCCAAATTACCCTTCTCCCTTTAGGATTTAAAAAAAATCACAAAAAAAAAAAAATGTGAGTAGTTACGTTCATAATTTTTTAAAATATATTTTAATAAAAAACAATAATATCTAAAATTAAAAAAATAAAGTAAAACTGACACACCCCGATCGAGATCAGGGCATGCCGGCCGTCACGTGGAAGTGACATAACCATGTGCACATTGCGGAAGCTAATAGAATAACAATGTAAATAGTACGAATAAATAAAAACTAGTCTTACATAAAGTAATAACAATAAGTGCAAGTGTAAGTGCGACGCTAAGTTCAGAGTATAAAAGCCTAATGCAGTCCAGGAGAAAACGACGCAACAAAAGTACACCCGAAGATGGTCCTACACTGGTGATCGTCTGTCAGATATGCCGGGGGAAATCCTCAGGGAAACCACCAAACGTGCTAGCCAACTAAAACCTGAAGGGGCGCAAAACAAAAGCGTGAGTGGGCAAAAACAAAACTTTTCGAAAAACCATTTAATAAATAAGTTCTAACCCCTCGCTGTAAAACCTGTATACTTCCCAGAAAATAGAGTATATATAAATATATATATATATATATATATATATATATAAGTCATGCTCGAGAATATGCTATGCCAAAACCTCAAAGTAAAATGCAAGTGCTCAGGTAATCACACATCAAAATCATATAATCTGTCAACCGGAGTCACCTAACGTGACCTGTACGGCTGAATCTAGAGCTCAAATCTCAATCTCACTAATTAGACCTGCACACGAGTCGGAACCACCTAAAGTGGTCTGTACGACAGGCCTGGGTGTAACATATATATACGCTCAAGTGCTACGATCACGTGAAGGCTGTGCGAATAATCGCGGGTCACCTACGAGTCGGAACCACCTAAAGTGGTCTGTACGACAGGACTGTGCACCTAACTTGGATCCAAGCTGAGCGTGTGGTGCGGGAGGTGAACATCACGTGAAGGACTGTGCCCAACTCTGGGCGGGAGCACTAACACCGGGGGTGCAGGTTATGAGCTATCTAGGCATCTCAAATCACTACTGAAAGTAAACATAAATCTCAACTCACCTGACACTTACCTGTACGTCCGCAGCACCAAGCATGCATATATATAAACAATTAACAATGCATAAACAACGACAAAACTATAGGCATGGCATATAACGAATAAACGTTCTAAATCAATTTCTGGGAAAAGTGTAAGTATATAGGTATATACGGAAAACCAAAAGCCCACTCACTGGTAAGTGGAAGGGTCGTAACCCCCCTGCCTCGAGTGACCACGCTCGTTCTCGGGATAAGATTCACCTATATGCGAAACAACTATAAAAACGTTAATTTTAAAGCACATAACCAAACTTAAGAAATAACTTCTCATACAATGCTCAAATGGGGTGTATGAATACACCAACGTGATCTACTCAACCTCAGGAACATCCCCATATTTTTAAAATAATTTTCACCGTCGCACGCGCCCCCACGCACATGCCAAGGCACGGCCACACGCGCCGACCACGCGCAAGCACGTGCCTGGCACACTGACGGCGTCAGTTAACGCCGTCAGGAATATTCCGTTAACTTTAACGGATTCCGTCAATGGCGTTAAGAATATTCCGTCCAAACTGACGGAATATTCCGTCGTCTTCTCCGGCGAGGCTCCGGCGCCGGAAAATCGGGAAAATTTCAAATCGTCCTATCTTCTTCGTTTTTCAACCAAATTTCACAAAATTGGTACCAAATTGAAGCTTACAACGAGAGGAACAAAATCATACCACTTTCAAGTGCTAAAATCCACGAAATCTAGCCGGGAAAATACCCCCAACTCCGGCCAACCTCGAAACTCGTGATCCCGACGTCCAAAACCTTCAAACGAACCACCCCGAGCCTCCTAGGGACCTCACCAAGCTTCCTACAAGCTTGAAATTCCCAAAAACATAAGAATTTACGTGTGCATGAACAGTACCAAAAATCGAGTATCCCGAGTTCGACGTGAAAACGAAGGTATCCTTACCTGAAATGGGTATGGTTAGACTCCAATGGACCTCACGAGCATGGATATGTACTTTGTTTCTTCGATCTGTGAAGATTTCATGGGTTTGTGTGTGTGTCCGTACGTTTGGATGGAAAATGGGAAGGAAAGGGAGCTCGGGATAGGGTGCAGGGATAGGGGAAAGGGTATGGGGTGTAGGTTAGTGTGTGTGTGGCCTAAAACATGCCAACAAAAACCCAAAAACATACACACAACGAAAAAAAATCACAATAGGGGCAAAATCATCTTTTCACGCGTACGTTTTAAAATTTTCGGAACGGGCTGTCACAAAAACAATTAAAAAAGTCAATTATCACACGTCGTAGGCGTGTAGCAAGAAGCTATTGTTATATAATATGAATTGAAACTATCTTATTCAGTTGGTCTTTTATTATTATGTTAATTTAGAAAGTAGAAATCATTTGGTACATATTATGCACGTCGCTCCAAGTACAAACATGTTGCACTTTCAACTACAGTTGGATTAGCTAATATGTTGAAAGAAAAAAAATAACCGCAAGTCCAAAGATAAAGCGGATGTATGCAAAGGTTCAAAACGTAACCAATAAGGTTTGACTTATTCTTCTATTTTGAAACCGACCAAAGAAAAGATATAAAAACATAATTGGTTATTACCAAAAGCAAAAATGCGTGATCAAAATATAATTTTAATATTCTAAACTTAACCATAGTAAGCACATAAACCCGCACTCCATTGTTTGAAATCTTCCATTAGATTTATCCTCTTGACTCTTGGGTTTTCTTTTTATCGCCGGAGACCTGATGACAAAATCCTTTACTATATATCTCAAGTGGTGGTTGATGGACGTCAGGAACAAGAATATCAGTACTAAAAGACAAGAATATCAAGACTTATATTAAGCTTGAAGTAGTGTTCAATGTAATCATACGGATGGTTGCCATTTCCATCTGCAACCGCGTGAATGACTAAAACAATTGAACTTATTTTGACGAAGACAATTGAACCAAATGCAGAAATGACATAAAATTCAACCTATGTGCTAGACCAAAGACAATTGACTTCGAATGCATGGATGAATAAAACAACGGGGTCTATAGTCTAAAGTGGAAGATATTTTCACATGCCACTAAGTTTTGATTTTGTTTTTATTATTGTCTAAGAAACGTTTGTCATGTGTTTAAAAAATGCACAACCTTTACCATAAATAATTGCCACATAGTAAAATAGTGACATTAAAAAATACATCATAAAATACTATATATTAAAATTTTATTTTAAAATGTGACTGTCACATAATTATTTAGTATTATCAAATAAATACACGTGTTATTATAAATTTATACATTTTTTTGTCGAAATAATAAATGTATACATTGAAACAACATGGATCAAAAAGTAAACTGCCTGATTTCAAGAACAAGTAGCATTAAAAAGTGACATATAATAAACTTAAAGACCGGTAACAATACAACATAACAAGGATGTGTCATCCAAACACCTATTTTTACCTATCACACACCATTCTCAAGTTTCAGCCGGTGAATCGAATGAATAGAAGAATATCAAATGGGAAATATTTAATTAACAAGAAGCACATGTGAAGTAAAAATGAGTGTGTAAATAACACCACTCTAAATAAAATATAAAAATTGCTGAATTGTACAACTACACCATATCTAAGACTAACGGGTGGTGCATCATTGAATGAAATATTCTGACAAATGGAGTCCTTTTTGGTGGTGTGTCGCACTTCCGCTTCAAGTAGGTTTCTGAAACATTCATATCCTCTCTCTCACACCCTATTCGCACCATCTTCTTATTACCCAACCTCCACCGCCACCATCACTGCCACCAGCAATCCAAACCCTTACCGCTATCCCAACGCAAGACGGTTAGGCTCGTTCTGTCAAAGGCACCGTGGGGATACTTGCAGTCGCGTTGGCTTTGATCACAGACTCGGATCGCACATGTCGTGCTCGTCTTCACCTTCTACTGCCGCAAAGAGAGGTGCAAATCAAACCATCAGCAATGATAACGACAAGGTTGAGGGTACTTGGATCGACTTGTACCTGCCAATGCGAGCTCAGCCTTATGCTAAGCTCGCTCGCCTCGACAAACCGATCGGCACCTGGTTGTATGCGTGGCCTTTTTGGTGGTAAGTGAAAAGAATGAGAGGAAAGTTTGAGTATTAACTGTTATGTAATAACTGTTATAATTAGGTTTATTTAGAATTAAGCCCTTGCAACTCTTATTTTTCAAACAAAAAATTCACATAATTTTAAACATCCTAATAAAATCGAAATTTCAGATAGACTGCCATACAAACAAATATGTAATCAAACGGTTGTAAATTCAAGCCAAGTTTAATTAATTCGCCGTACAATAGTTAATTTATTTAAGTTTTTTTTTTTAATTGGTGTGGAACTTTTGACATCCCACATCGTCCAGGGGAGTGATCCTTAAATGTATATTCATGTCTCTACCTGGCACAAGGTCTTTTGGGAGCTCACTGGCTTCGGGTTCCATAGGAACTCTGAAGTTAAGCGAGAAGGGGAATAGAGCAATTCCATGATGGGTGACCCACTGGGAAGTTGCTCGTGAGTTCCCAAAAACAAAACCATGAGGGAATGGTAAGTCCAAAGCGGACAATATCGTGATACGGTGGTGGAGCGGGCTCGGGAAGTGATCCGCCCCGGGCCGGGATGTGACAATTGGTATCAGAGCCTAACCCTGGTCGTGATGTGCCGACGAGGACGTTGGGCCCTTAAGGGGGGTGGATTGTGACATCCCACATCTCCTAGGGGAGTGATCCTTAAATGTATATTCACGTCTCTACCTAGCACGAGACCTTTTGGGAGCTCACTGGCTTCGGGTTCCATTGGAACTCTGAAGTTAAGCGAGAAGGGGGCTAGAGCAATCCCATGATGGGTGACCCACTGGGAAGTTGCTCGTGAGTTCCCAAAAACAAAACCGTGAGGGAATGGTAAGCCCAAAGCGGACAATATCGTAATACGGTGGTGGAGCAGGTTCATAAGTGATCCGTCCCGGACCGAGATGTGATAGAACTGGAAGTCAACTATGCTTATTGGTGGGTGCATGCGTGCAGGTCAACAGCATTGGCAGCAAATCCAGGGCAGCTTCCCGATATTAAGATTTTGACACTACTTGGATTTGGAGCTCTGTTTATTAGGGGCGCCGGATGCACCATAAACGATCTCGTTGACCGGGATATTGATATCAAGGTACAAATTAAGTCCATTATGGTCATTTTGTATGCGAAATTGATTTCTGTACACATTTTTTTCTGCAAACTTTTATTGATGTATGAAATTCTAAGGAAAACAATGGTGTACTCAATTTCCTTTTTGCAAATTGGTTAGACAATGAATTTAATCCTTTGGCTACGCTTCACAAATATTTATTACAGCGAACTGATGTCATCAGTTTATCTTGTTTTTATTAATTATTTATGGCCAAGCCACATTAGGAGTAATTATTGTCACTTGATGTTATTTGATCTATTATATAACTTAAATTAAAAAATTATTATCATCCCTATTAGTACACAACATGGTATAGTAGAATGGTGTACTGGTGGGACAAACACTAAGAAATTATTGTTAAATCACTTGGGTGACTTTTTTGAAAATTGAAGTTGAGACTCCGGGGTTTGGAACCTTTGGTTTCACTAGACATTTACGATTTCGCTTATATCTGGTTTGAATGCAGCACGGTAAATTTCTCTAATGATCAGGGGAAAGACGAAGAAATTTACTTTTTTGATGATTAATACTTTGTTTATGTGATAGAAGTTCTGCAATTGATTGATCAGGTGGAACGTACAAAGTCGCGGCCTCTTGCAAGTGGTGTTTTGACGCCTTTTCAGGGGATTTGTTTTCTTGGATTTCAATTGCTTTTGGGTCTTGGAATTTACCTTCAATTGAATAATTATAGGTAATTAGCATCCTTATTTAAATTCATTAGGATGATGCTAGAGAGACTATTTGCTTGAATTATATTTTGTAAATCACATGACAGTTGATAATTGGTTTCTTCTTTAAATCATTAAAGAAATAACTTAGTCATCACCCGTCGCATCATGTGATTTATAAAATATGTTTAAAAACGATCTCCCTAGTATTTTCCCTTTAGTTAATCTGATTAATTATTATGCCAATATTATTATAATCCGCTATGAATATGAAACTAGTTTGTGTAACTCATTAATTGGAATTTACAGCTGCGTTTTGTGCGTTTCATCCTGGTTCCTAATTTTCACCTATCCTCTCATGAAGAGATTGACATACTGGGTAATTGATTACAATTTCGTGACTACATTTAACGACTAATTACGTCATTAAAAAGTATAATATGGTATTATATATCACATCATAATGCGTATATATTTAGTGCAGCCTCAAGCCTATCTAGGTTTGATGATAAATTGGGGGGCTTTAATAGGATGGGCAGCAGTAAAAGGAAGCATTGATCCAGCTATAGTGCTCCCATTGTACTTTTCTGGAGTATGCTGGACACTGGTCTATGATACCATATATGCACATCAGGTAAAACAACGAGTAATGCTATGCACACCAAACTATTTTTTTACCAAGTTTTGTTCACCAATTAAATGCCTTAGATATTGTAAGTCATATGTTGGGACAGGAGACTGGACCTTACTTATTTTCAACAAGTAAAACTTTAACATGACATATAATTTAGTCATGAATAAATTTGGCAAAAAAATAATTTGGTGTCTCGAACATTATTGAAAACAAACACGTCGCTATTGTGCTCCTTGTCAAAAGTTGTAGTTTCCAAGATTTGAGTATGATCAAGTTATGGAATAATTAAGTAGTAATATAAGATAACTTTTTCGATGCAATCCAACAAAATTAAGACGTTTTCTGACCAAGCTTGCTTGCAGGACAAGGAAGATGATCTGAAAGTAGGTGTTAAGTCTACGGCATTGAAATTCGGCGGCTCAACCAAAAAATGGATTACTGGGTTTGGAATTATGTGCATGAGCAGTCTTGCCCTCAGTGGATACAATGCTGAAATCGGTTATTGTCTTTTTTCCCCTCTTTATTTTAATTTTTTTCTTTTTTTTCATAATTAATTTTCTCTTTTACCACATCTTCACACTCAAATCTTTCAATTATATATGGAGCAGGGTGGCCGTACTATACATTTTTGGGGGTTGCATTTGGACAATTAGCTTGGCAAATATCAACAGTTGATCTTTCATCCCCAGCTGATTGCAGTAGAAAGTACGTGTTGTCATGGAAAAAAAAACACTATTTAGGGCTCATTTGAAAACCAATTGGTATTTAATTTTGTTTTTAAACAGTTATCAAATGGGCTCTTAAGCTTACAAGTATTTATTAGTTTTGTTTTGCTTTGAACAAGATAAGCTTATTGACTTAGCATTTTCTCTTTTTGTATTGGTTCCAGATTTGTGTCGAACAAGTGGTTTGGCGCTATTTTGTTCATCGCAATCCTATTTGGACGACTTTCATCATAAGGTGGTATAAGGTCTATTAATGTTGAGCATATAGTAAGGTTGGTTATGTCTTCCATTAATTCTAATTTGGAGCTTTTTTGACAGATACAGTTCATCTTTCTCTTGCACTGCAGCAGAACTCGTGTATTGGCATGGAGGTTGCAAGGTCATCTAAATGCAGCACTCAAATGAGTGCAAGGATCAAACGTTGTAATATTTACTGTTGTATTTCAAAAATAGACCATTTTCTTGGGGCTTTTGTGGACTAAATGTTGTAATATTCATTTCAATTTGAAGTCAAACAGCAAATATGATGAAATTGTTCCATATTTATGTCAAACAAGTGTTTTGGTGCTTTTATTTTCAGTGGAATCCAGTTTCAGAATATACATACAGTTACTTGCAAGTTGCAACCTTGATGCAAACTCGTCTATATTATTGTCGATATTTCTCCAATTAAGAAATACAAAATATCCTCAACAAATCCAAATCCCTCAGAATGCATAAGCGTAATTGCTGTCCTTGAAAATGGTCCATGGTGAGATCGCCTTGTATTCTGCAAAACGTTCAAAAATGACAGATGGAAAAGAAGGATGATTCGTTGGTCTCGTTCTGGGCACTTGTCACCATCTCTTATGGCTCATGCACATGCTGGATACAGCACTTCGTTACACCAAAGAAATATCTCATGTATATGAAGTATTGTCACTCCTTCTCCACCTTTCTGTTGATCCTTATATTCCAATGGCTTAAGAATATCATGTCTGTGGCAATTTGATGTTTGATATTATTTTTTTGTTAATTTCTGGTTTTGGAAATAAAGTTGATGAAGAACAAAAAGGAATGAAGGAAAAAACTTGTATATTTCTGTGAAAGGAAGATTGCGGCTGAAATCATAGCAGAGCTTACACAACAAAACATTTTCTTACATCAATGGCTTTAGATCCAATCTATTCCATAAATAGTAAGTCATCTATGAGGACATGATACTTGGCTAAGTCTAAGCCATATGAGTTATACAAAAATGAATTTGAATCTAAACCTTACACTTGTCCAATTGACTAAAGAAACCATTGCAACTTAAATCAAATGAACCAGTAAAATAATTTACACTTCAACACTCCCTTTAAATTGTTGACTGCTTTTATTCCAAGCAATACTCTCAAGTAGTTGAATCATAGTTGAATCCATCCTGACAATGCCTTAGTGAATATGTCTGCAACCTGTTTTACAGGGAAAGTGCTCATAGGAGCCGCGAATATACTACATAAGGGGTTCTTCTAATCTGCAATACTTCAAATTCATAACACATTCTTGCAAGGCTTCTCAGATGAAATGGTATCTCATATTGATGTTCTTAATTTTCTGGTGAAAACATGATTCTTTGTCATAGCAATGGCTGAGGTATTATCAACCATAAGTGGAGTTACATGTAGCTCCTTGAAATCCTCAAGCACAAATCTCAATCAAATGTCTTGACTTGTTGCTTCGGCTGCATTAACATACTCAGCTTCTGCAGTTGAAAGTCAAATACAATGTTACTTGACTGAGGCCCTAGAGAACATTCTGCTTCCAACGAAAAATCCATATTCATAGGTGTTTTCATGTCATCTTTACTGCCACTCCAATCACATAGTAACTTATCAACAAAGCTTCTTTACCCTTTTGATACTCAATCTTCCATAGTCACTGCTACTCTAATATACTTCTTACTAATGCAATGTGTAAATCTAGCTAGTAAGCTAGCTGCAAACATGATGTCTGGCGTTGTGGCTGCTAAATCTAGCAGACTCCCAACATTCTGTCTACACACATTTTCCTTTGCAGGATCACTGTTATCATTCTTGCACAATTTCTCACTTGTAACAAGAGGTGTGCTAACTTGCTTGCAGGTAAATATGCTCTTGACAGGTAAATATGCAAAGTCAATGCATATTTCTTTTGACAGGTAAATATGCTCTGTATCATACCCATGCCAAGGAAATGATAAAAGAGCCCCAATATACCATGTCATCATCTCTGACTTGAATTCAGCAAGCACCTCTTCACTACTTCCAGTACACACAATGTCATCAACGTTAATTGAGACAACTAAGGGTCTATTTGATACTTTACTTGAATCTAACTTTTTAAACTCAAAAACAGTTTTCAAGTTTTAGATCTTAAAAACTTGTTTGGTAGGACTATTTTCAAAAACTGAACTCAAGACTAACTAAAAAATATAGTCTATTCTCTAAAAACATAAAAAGTGAGTTTTTAGAGTTTTTAAACTTAAACTCACTCATTTCTTTTCTCTCCTTCCTCCTCTCTCACTCCAAATCTCTCTCTCTCTCTCTCCCCTCTCTTTTTTTACATTTTTCATCTCTCCTCCAATATGCTTTATTCATTCTCTCGGTTCTTTCTCCCACTCATCTTTCTCTCTATCTCATCCAATCCTTTCTCTTCTTTCTCTTTCCTTCAATCATCTCTTACTTTCTTTCCTCCTCTCTCTTTCTCCCTCTCCTATGACCCCCTATTTTTAGATCTCTTTGTCTAATTTAAGTCGTAAGATTTAAAAAATTTAAATCGCAAACCAATCAAGTTTTTGAGTCTTAAAGAAATTGTTTTCAACAAATGTTTTTGAGAAATAATAAAAAATTTCAAATAGGATACCAAACAGGCTCTAAAATTCCAGAATTCCCCTTGGTCTTGATGGATAATGTTGCCTCACTTGAACTTCTGGTGTATCCACAATCAATGAGATATGAGTCGATTTCTTCATACCAGGCCCTTGGTACCTATTTTATACCATACAAGGCTTTCTTCAATTTGTACACTTTGTCTTCAGCATTTTAACCACAAAACTATCTGGTTGATCCATATATACCTCCTCCTTTAGTACACCATTATGAGGGTCCTGATGGTATCTAATCTAGCCACACAAGCATATGTCTCGTTAAAATCTATCTCAAGCTTTTGTACATAGCCCTTGACCACAATCCTTGCCTTGTGTTTTGGTATTGAGCCATCTAAATTCAGTTTGGTCTTATAGACCCATTTGACACCAATTACTGGCTTTTCTTACTAGTCTATTAATTAGCTCTAATATTTCATTCTTCTCAATCATCTCCATTTCAGCTTCTATGGCCTTTTACTAAGCCTTGTCCTTTGCAGCTTCTTCATAGTTTTTTGGCTCAATTATGCACATGTTACACCTTGCATATATCTTACTAAGATCCTTCATCTTCACAGGTGTTGAGCTAGGGGTAGTTGATTCTGTCTCAAAACTATGTGAACTTGAACCAATCTCAGATGAACTTGAGCCAATTTCAGCTTAAGAATCATGAGTACTAAAGGCTGGAACATGGGGAATCAACTGAAAGGTGGAGAGGAAGTGACAGTACTTCATATACATGAGATATTCTTTGGAGCACGAAGTGCGGTATCCAACTTGTGCACGAGTTAAAAGAGGAGATGACAAGCGCCCAAAACGAGTGACAGTACTTCATATAGATGAGATATTTCTTTGGAGTCACGAAGTGCGGTATCCAGCTTGTACACAAGCAAGAAGAGAAGATGACAAACGCCCAGAACGAGACCACGTATCATCCTTCTTTTCCATCTGTCATTTTTGAAAGTTTTGCGGAATACAAGGTGATGCCAAGAACATACTTTATCTCCCCACGGACCATTTTCAAGGCGAGCAATTACGCTTATGCATTCTGAGGAATTTGATTTGTTGAGGGACATTTCGTAATTGTGAATTGGAGAAATAACCAAAATAATATATACGAGTTTGCCTCAAGGTTGCAACTTGCAAATAAAAAGGGCAACCCCAAGCCAGCAAAAGTTATCTGCTTTGCAAGGATCAGAGGAACGTCTATCATACGTAGTTTTACCTTTGTTTTCCAAGTAACTATATATATATATATATATATATTCTGAAATATGATTCCACTGAAAATAATAGCACATATATATTCTGAAATATGATTCCACTGAAAATAATAGCACCGAAAACACTTGTTTGACACAAATCTGGAACAATTTCAGCACACCTGCTGTTAGACTTCCCAATTGAACTGAAAATTACAACATTTAGTCCCATAAAGCCCCATGAAAATGGTCCACTTTTGAAGTAAAACGATAAATATTACAGCATAAACATTGATCCTTGCCCACATTTGAGTGCTGTATTTAGGTGACCTTGCAACCTTCTTGCCAATATACGAGAACAGTGCAAGAGAGAATGATGAACTGTATCTGTAAAAAAGCTCCAAATTAGAATTAATGGAAGACATAACCAACCTTAATATATGCTAAAAATTAATAAACCTTATACCTCCTTATGATGAAAGTCGTCCAAATAGGATTGCGATGAACATAATAGCGCCAAACCACTTGTTCGACACAAATCTGGAACCAGCACAAAAAGAGAAAAGGCTAAGTCAATAAGCTGATCTTGCTCGAAGCAAAACAAAACTAATAAATACTTGGAAACCTAAGAGCCCATTTGATACCAATTGGTTATCAAACGAGCCCTAAATAGTGTTTTTTGCATGACAATGCGTACTTTCTATTGCAATCAGCTGGGCATGAAAGATCAACGGTTGATATTTGCCAAGCTAATTGTCCAAATGCAACCCCCAAAAATGCATAGTACGGCCACCCTGCTCCATATATAGTTGCAAGATTTGGGTGTGAAGATGTGGTAAAAGAGAAAAATTATGAAAAATATAGGAAATTATAATAAAGAGGGGAAAAAAAAAGACAATAACCTATTCCAGCATTGTATCCACTGAGGGCAAGACAGCTCAAGCACACGATTCCAAACCCAGTAATCCATTTTTGGGTTGAGTCGCCAAATTTCAATGCCGTAGACTTAACACCTACTTTCAAATCATCTTCCTTGTCCTGCAAGCAAGCACGGTCAGAAAACATCTTAATTTTGTTGGATTGCACATTGAAAAACTTATCTCATATTCTACTTAATTATTCCATAATTTGATCACACTCAAATCTTCGAAAATACAACTTCTGACAGGGAAAAAGCAACGTGTTTGTTTTCAATAATATTAAACTATTTTTTCGCCAAATTTATTTATGACTAAATTATGTGTTTGTAGACTGTACGCATGTTATAGATTTTGTTGAAAATTAGTAACGATTAATCTCCTTTTCCAACATAACTTACAAAAACTAAGACATTTTATAGGTGAATAAAACTTGGTAAAAAAAAATTTGGTGTGCATAGCATTACTCCTTGTTTTACGGATAAGGATTCTCTCCGGATTCTCTTTGTGGGAATCCGGAGATTAATCAATCGTGTCTATTTATCGTATATCGTATGGTCAGTTTTCGTTAAGTAATATTTATATTCAATTTTAAAATAATTTCTAACCGCACGATATATAATGAACGAACATAATTAATTGATCCTCCAGATCCTCACAACGATTACCTGATGTGCATATATGGTATCATAGACAAGTGTCCAGCATACTGCAGAAAAGTACAATGGGAGCACGACAGTTGGATCAATGCTTCCTTTTACTGCTGCCCATCCAATCAAGGCCCCCCAATTTATCATCAAACCTAGATAGGCTTGAGGCTGCGCCAAATATGCATTATTATGTGATGTAGAATACCACATTATACATTATAATGACGTAATAAGTCATTAAATGCAGTCATGAGATTGTAGTTACGTACCCAGTCTGTCAATCTCTTCATGAGAGGATAGGTGAAAATTAGGAACCAAGATGAAACCCCCAAAACGCAGCTGTTAATTCCAATTAATGAGTTACACAAGCTAGCTTCATATACATAGCAGATTATAATAATATTTGCATAATAATTAATCAGATTAACTAAAAATGCTAGGAATAGTTAATATATTTAAGATAATTACATATTTACCAATACCGTTTCAATTCATCATATTTCATCGGATTCGAGATGTGATTGACAATATTTTGTAAATCACGTGATGCAACGGGTGATGGTAGAATTATTTCTTTTATGATTTAAAAAAGAAATCAATTATCAACTACCATATCATATGGGTTTATAAAATATAAATCAAGTAAATGATCTCTCTAGAATCATTCTAAATAAATCTTAGTAAGAAAGCTAATTACCTATAATTGTTCAATGGAAGGAGAGTTCCTAGAACCAAGAGCAATTGAAATCCAAGAAATGAAATCCCCTGAAAAGGTGTCAAAACACCACTTGCAAGAGGCCGCGACTTTGTACGTTCCACCTGATCAATTAATTGCAGAACTTTTGTCATATGAACTAAGTAATATTTTTTTTTTTTTTTAGTCAGAGAACTAAGTAATTATCTATCAAAGAATAAATTTCTTCATCTTTCCTTTGTACGCTCCACCTCATAATAATTTTTAAATTACGTGTCATAATATGAGTAGATTAATAATATCAGGTGACAGTAATTAATAATTAAAAACAAGATGACATCAGTTCACCGTAATAAATATGTTGTGAAATGCAGCCGAAGGACTAAATTCAGTATCTAACCAATATGCAGAAAGAAAATTTCATAAATAAATAAAAGTGACCAGAAAAAAAAAAGTGTATATAAATCAGTTTCGTATACAAAATGACCATATATAATGGACTTAGTTTACCTTGGCATCAATATCCCGGTCAAGGAGATCGTTTATGGTGCATGCGGCGCCGCTAGTAAACAGAGCTCCAAATCCAAATAGTATCAACATCATAATATCAGGAAGCTGTCCTGGACTTGCTGCCAGTGCTGTTGACCTGCATGCACCCACCAAAAGCATAATTAACTTCCAGTTAAAACAAATAAATTAATTACGTCGACGTTGCCAGCGTTTAGAGTGCAACTTATACGATATGAATATAACGTCACTGTAACAACTCATACAAGTGATATGTAACACGACATCAAAAAGATTTATACATTATATCAGTGATACTTGACACCAAAATACCCTTGCCATATATGTAAATCTTTTTTCTAGCAAACGTTAGAGCATCTTCAATCTTGGAGATGCATATGTAGGTGGAAATTGAAAAGCCACTTTTATACTTTCATATACATCTATGGAGATGTAAATTTTAGTTTTGCTCCAATGCATAAATGTAAATGAGGAGATCAAAAATTTAATTTATTCGTTTTTGTGTAATTTATTTTTTTGTTAACTCTTAAAAAAAAATTAACGTAACTATTTTTTTCGCACAATTCAATCAAAAAATTTCAAAATTTGGACAGCATCGATTTCATCTCATTCGGACGCTAGTTTCATCAGAAGAAGGTTAAAGTAAAACTATAAAAAAATAAAATAAAAATAAAAAAATTGGATGAGGAAGTGTTTTGTGTGAGAATTGAAAGAAAAGAAAACTGGTGGCTGGATGAACAAACGTTATGCCTGTATAAGGGGACCTTTTTTCAAATGGTTTTTTCATTTTTCTTTTTTTTTTTGGGCGATTAAATGGTATTTTTTGGATTATTTACAACCATTTGATTAAACTTTGCTTGAATCATGACCTTCCAAATGCGTGGCGAGTATTGGGTATATTTGCGCGTGGGAGCGCGTTTACTTCCTTTCCTTTCCACTTCCACGTGAACCTCTCTCCAAGACTGGCGCAAATTCCGACCTTTGTACATTGAAATGCGTAAAAAAAAATTTACTAAATATATAAAAAGTTTATTTCTACATTAAATATATTTAAAAATTAATATTTAAAAAATATATATATACAAATATTACTTAAATATTACTCGTACATCCGCAAAACCGGAGGATATTCCCGCCAACCAAGATGTAAAAGTGGGTTTACGACCTCATTTGCATCTAGGATTGGACATGCACCTAAAACAATGCTTTTTAGCCAGATCTCACTTTTCATTTTGGTTCTTATGATTTAAAATTGATAAAAATACTCTGTGAGATTCTTCATCCTTAATCATTTTGATCATTGTATGAAAAATTTCCACTAGATTAAAGAAACAGCATGTTCAAAGGAGGAGGGGTTGATTTCACAAAAATACTCTGAATTTAACAGAAATTTCTCACAGAATAACTAAAATGACCAATAGTGTATAATCTCATGACCATTTCATTTTAAATCTCAAAGATCAAATTGATGAATTATGTCATTCTCATGTACCGTTATGGATTAAAAAATCCTAATTATTTAACAGTAAGTACTCAAACTTTCTTCTACATTCCTTTCACTTACCACAAAGAAGGCCAAGCAAACAGCCAGGTGCCGATCGGCTTGTCGAGGCGAGCGAGCTTAGCATAAGGCTGAGCTTGAATTGGCAGGTACAAGTCGATCCAAGAACCCTCAGCCTTGTTATTTTCCTCGCCGCTGGTTTGATTTCCACCCTTCTTTGGGACAGTAGATGGTGAAGACGAGCTCCAGATCTGCGATCTGAGTCTGAGATCGAAGTCAAAGTGACTGAAAGTATCCCGAGGACAGTGCCTTTGACTGAATGAGCCCCACCGTCTTGCGTTGGGATAGCGGTAAGGGTTTGGATTGCTGGTGGCAGTGGTGGTGGGAGTGGAAATTGGGTGATAAGAAGAGGCTGCGAAGAGGGTGCTAGAGAGAGAACGTGAAGGTTTCAGAGACACCACCAAAAAAGACTCCATTTGTCAGAATATTTCACTCAAAGATGCAGCACACTTCGGTCTCTTCGATATGGAGTATTTATACAATTTATGGTATTTTTATGTTTTGTTTTGTTGTATTGTTGACAGCTATTAATTTATTATAGGGGAATTTTGATATATAGACGCTTTGATTTTAAACGTAATAAATTAAACATCTATTAGACTGTTACTTTTGAAAATTTGATTAAACATTTTTCTAATAATTTTGGTGCTTAATATCATTTCATTTTATTTTCTTAGAAGTCTATTCATGTTTTTTTATTGAAATATTTATGTTAGTAAATTAAATAGAATGTAAAATAAACTCGTTAGGTACGTTTGGTTATAACGGTATGTTTGATTATATCGGTATATTTGGTTACTTATAAGATGAATACATTTGGTTTATGATATATCTGAATTTCCAGTACATTTGGTTTCTTGGTATATTTGAATTTTTGGTCATTTAGTTTCTTGGTGCATTTGAATTTTTGGTATATTTAATTATGGTACATATGAATTTTTGGTACGTTTTTTTTCATTACTTTTTTTTACTAATAATGAGGAATTACTTTAATTAATTATTTTTTTACAAAAAGAATCATTAAAGACATAGGAGCTTAAATTACTTTAATTATTTTTTTTTAATAGAAAGATTCATTAAAACGTAGGAGTTTAAAGGACTGGGAAATTAATTTCCTAGATTGTAGGCAATTAGTTACAAAGTGAAGTGATGTTGCCTTTAAACTAATTATAGGTAATTTTAAAATAAAGAAATGTTGATGTGGTAATTGGTCAAAGTCTCTTAATCTAAGTTTAAAAAAGAACCAACTGTAGACATCGAAATTTCAGTAAAATAAATGTTAATCAATGTATTAAAATTACAACATTTATTTACTTCACCAACCTCACACACTTACTTCACCTACAACATCTATTTACTTCACCAACCTCACACACTTACTTCACCTACAACATCTGTGATATCCCGTCCCTAAAATTATTATTTTATTTTATTCTTGACGTATTTCGAAGATTTGATTGGAACTAGTTCTTTATTTCTCCAAATTTGAGAAAAACGAAGTGAGGGTTACTTTAGTCATTTCTAATTTTCTTGACCTTTTCGGTCAACTCTTGAATTGGTTAGGTAGAGTTCGATTCCATGAGCGCGTAGGCGTAAACAGATCTTATTTCCGAGTCCGAACGGAGAAGTTAGAGTCGTTTGAAGTTGGTGGCATTTTGGTAATATTACCAAATTGCTATAAATTAAAGGGGAGGGAAACCTCCAGAAAAAAAGGGGGGAGAGTTTTTCGGAAAAATGGGGGAAATGAGCTGCCTAACCCGTTTTTAGGGAGAAATTGACTCATAAACCCACCAAACTTGACCCACTTGTATCTTTTTCATCCGAGCTCCGTTTTGGATGATCTTGGTGTCCATGGAAAGCTCTTGGCGAGCCCTACATTTTTGTGATTTTAGATTTCCCCATTTCCTTTCCATCTTTGCAGCTCGATTTCGCAAAGTCCACGACTTTTCCGGCGGTTTTATCATTTTTCCGACGATTCCGGCAATGATTTCCTTCGAGTGAGGTATGAAACTTCATCTACTCTTCATAATCTTCGAGTAGGTATGCTTAGTTCGTGCTTTCGTATTCGTTTTAGAGTTGGGTGTTTAGAACACCTAGAAATCCGGTTTTCTCCGGTAAAATTGGACGGTTTTCGGTTAGAAATTATCGTCGGCCTAGTTGTGAAAAGTGTTTCCCTTGTTGAGCTCTAGCTACCACGTAAATTTGAGCTCCTCTAGTTAATGTTGAAATTCGGGGTTTGTAAACCCTCCACCTTGACTTCCACCGCGTGTGGAGGTGCGTGGGATCGTTCACGAGTGTTGTCTAGGTTTTAAATACCTTCTAGTGATCATGTGAACCTATGTCTAGCTTGGTTGCCAAAGATTCAATTGTTGGGTGTGGTGATCAATTTGGATCACCACTTGTTTGTGTGATTGACGACAATTCGACCATTGGATCATAATGAAATTTTAGTATGTTATCCTCGAAGCATAATGTGGACTTTGGAAAGTTATGGATCATAAATCGGATTTGCGGATTGTTGTGGACCCCATCGTTGACCGAGAGTTGATTTTTGGTCAACATGTCTCGGAATGTTCTAAATAATAAAATTAGTACCATGGGAGACTTAAGTGAAGTCTAGTGGGCCTACATTGGTTAGAGAGTGACTTGAACATGTGTGATATGGTTATTACCTTGATTTCTTATATTGGTACCATCTGTGAATTTAACTTGATCTTATAATGTCATTCTATTGAAATGTGATTATATATTTATATATATTTATATATATTTAGCCATAGACCTATGTTTATCAAACATGATTTGGCTTGTGTACTGATGATGATCGTGGTAGGTGAATTGACGTGCATATTCGAAAGGTGTTTGAATTACATAAATGGTATGTTATGATGAAATGTGAGTGACTTTAATATGTGTGAATATGAAATGGCTTTATAATCATTTTTCCTATAAATTGTTAATTTTCATATTTAGCCAATGATATAGTTATATGAAGTGGGATTTGACGTGCATATTGGAAACATGGTTTGTTTTGTATGAATGGCTTGATTTGATGAGGTGAGGGCTAGTGGTGGACCGTTAACCCATTGTCATCGGGTTTGTTGCTTTGAAACGTGTCAATGCTCGTTTCATTATTTCATTTCTTGTTTCGTTGAGCCTTTATAACTTGAGTAACTTGATTCATGTGTTGTTTCATCGATTGGTGGTTATGCAATGTACTCCGCGATTCCGTTGAGTGATGGTCCGGAATCCTTCCTACTCCACTCTGCGATTCTGTTGAGTGATGGTCAGGAATCGTATCTTGGTTTGGGTTCCGTTGAGTGATGGTCCGGAATCCCTCTTACTCTGTGATCCCGTTGAGCGATGGTCTGGGATTGTATCCACCTTAGTTCATTGAGTTTAGTTTGAGATGGTTGCAAAGGTGTAGGCTTTGGATGAACTATGTCGCCCTACTTCTACTTTCATTGTGTGTATGTGAATATGGATGTGAGATGCTATGGTTGTTTGGATTGAACTTTTGGATGTTTGGGTGACTCCCTCGGTGTTTTCAAAAGTTTGGTATTGATTTCTTAAGAAATATTTATATTCAAGGTTTTTAAATTATGATTGACGGCTGGTTTTATTATTGTATCACATGCTTATTTTATTGTCCCTCACCCGAGCCTCTCAGCTTATCTGAGTGCCTGAGTTGCCAGTGCACCAATTCCATAATGTTGGCATTGACTTTACATATGACAGGTATGAGTAGATTATGGGAAACCGCTTGATATTTTGGTTCCGTTAAGTGGTCTGGAACCCAATGTTGTTGGATTCCGTTGAGTGGTCCGGAATCCTTGCTCTAGTTCATTCCGTAAGGTGATTTAGAATCCTAAATTCGAGTAGATGGGAATTACCCACAATAGATATTGTGAAAATAAATTAGAATTACCATGTTATTATTCTTAAACCCAAATTGGGAATTATGTAGAGTTCTTTAATTAAATTCGTGAAATGATATGTTATCTCACTGATTGCTTAACGAAATTAAATGTTAATATTGTACTTCGTGATTCCTTGACATGTTACAAGCTATGTATTGAAATATAATGTTGGAAGTATAGTGATTAGTATGATGAAGTGAAATGTGATTTGAGTTGTGTATTGGAATTGGCTGTGACATGTGATTGAAACGCATATTGAATTGCTTGGGAGATGTGAGTTCTAGTAAATGACCGATGACCCATTGTGATGTGGATTTTGCTCAATATTGCTTCGTTCGTTGAGTTTCGTGAATTGGGTAACTTGAATCATGTCTTGTTCCTTCGAGCCGTTGTTATGTTTCTTGGACTTCCGTTCAATTCGGTTGGGTGGATTGGAACTGAGTTCTGTTTGGATTCCGTTGAGTGATGGTCCGGAATCCCCTTTGGAGCCTTGGTCCGTTGGGTGGTCCAAAATCCCCTTTTCCAAAGATGTAGTCTTCAACTGAATTGTGTTGCTCTAGCCTTGCGTTTCGACTTGTTGTATGTGTTATTGATGATGTGATGGTTGACATTATTGATTGAGGTGATTATGGAATGACGCTGCATATGAGTGGGGTCATCATGAGTATTTTAGTTGATTAATACTTCTAGAGATTAATGTGTGCTTTGTTAATTCTTAACTATGTTACACACTATGAAATGCGATTGTATGTGGAAAACGTGATGAATTATGTGATGGTTGAAGTGGAAAAAGTAAATCATCATGTGGGATTGATATGTTGGATACCATGGTTATGGTTACGACTAGACTCGTTGATAAATGTGGCTAGAGAATGGTATTGTACATCGTTGGTTCTTGAAAATGATATATGTTGTGAATTGCGGTATCATGTTGTGACATAATTGCCTATATATTGTTGGAGGGGGAAATCATGATTTTCATATGGGTTGTTATGTAACCCTGAGTCAAGTAATTTCATGCTTGTCGAGTTCTATTGATTGATTGAGAAACGTTATACCTTTCGACTTAATTGGAGTGTGTTATATGTCAATTATTGTGCATGACGAACTACGAATGGCTTGATCCCTGTTTAGGGTACGTAGGCAGTCTAACGGGGAGGTTAGATGCAGTCATAAAGCATACGAAAATAACTATGTAATTCGATTATTGTGTTGTGCTTGCCCATATCTCGGAGGTGAGATATGGTAGATACGGATTTTTGGTGACGTCACGTGTCAATTCTGGACGTATGTCGGGATTGAGGCGTGACAACATCCACTTACTTCACCTACAACCTCCACTCACTTCACCTACAACATCCACTTACTTCATCTACAACATCTATTTACTTCACCAACCTCACACACTTACTTCACCTACAACATCCATTTACTTCACCAACCTCACACACTTCACCTACAACATCCACTTACTTCACCTACAACCTCCACTTACTTCACCTACAACCTCCACTCACTTCACCAAAAAAATGAATGGTGGTGATTCACTCTCAAAGCCTATAAATGTTGAGCATATAGTAAGGTTGGTTATGTCTTCCATTAATTCTAATTTGGAGCTTTTTTGACAGATACAGTTCATCTTTCTCTTGCACTGCTGCAGAACTCGTGTATTGGCATGGAGGTTGCAAGGTCATCTAAATGCAGCACTCAAATGAGTGCAAGGATCAAATGTTGTAATATTTACTGTTGTATTTCAAAAATAGACCATTGTCTTGGGCTTTTGGGGACTAAATGTTGTAATATTCATTTCAATTTGAAGTCAAACAGCAAATATGATGTTGTTCCATATTTATGTCAAACAAGTGTTTTGGTGCTATTATTTTCAGTGGAATCCAGTTTCAGAATATACATACAGTTACTTGCAAGTTGCAAACTTGATGCAAACTCGTCTATATTATTGTTGATATTTCTCCAATTAATAAATACAAAATGTCCTCAACAAATCCAAATCCCTCAGAATGCATACGCGTAATTGCTGTCCTTGAAAATGGTCCATGGTGAGATCGCCTTGTATTCTGCAAAACGTTCAAAAATGACAGATGGAAAAGAAGGATGATTCGTGTGGTCTCGTTCTGGCCACTTGTCACCATCTCTTCTTGCTCGTGCACATGCTGGATACAGCACTTCGTTACTCCAAAGAAATATCTCATGTATATGAAGTATTGTCACTCCTTCTCCACCTTTCTGTTGACTCCTTATATTCCAATGGCTTAAGAATATCATGTCTGTTGCAATTTGATGTTTGATATTATTTTTTTGTTAATTTCTGGTTTTGGAAATAAAGTTGATGAAGAACAAAAAGGAATGAAGGAGAAAACTTGTATATTTCTGTGAAAGGAAGATTGCGGCTGAAATCATAGCAGAGCTTACACAACAAAACATTTTCTTACATCATTGGCTTTAGATCCAATCTATTTCATAAATAGTAGGTCATCTATGAGGACATGATACTTGGCTAAGTCTAAGCCATATGAGTTATACAAAAATGAATTTGAATCTAAACCTTACACTTGTCCAATTGACTAAAGAAACCATTGCAACTTAAATCAAATGAACCAGTAAAATAATTTACACTTCAACACTCCCTTTAAATTGTTGACTGCTTTTATTCCAAGCAATACTCTCAAGTAGTTGAATCATAGTTGAATCCATCCTGACAATGCCTTAGTGAATATGTCTGCAACCTGTTTTACAGGGAAAGCGCTCATAGGAGCCGCGAATATACTACATAAGGGGTTCTTCTAATCTGCAATACTTCAAATTGATAACACATTCTTGCAAGGCTTCTCAGATGAAATGCTATCTCATATTGATGTTCTTAATTTTCTGGTGAAAACATGATTCTTTGTCATAGCAATGGCTGAGGTATTATCAACCATAAGTGGAGTTACATGTAGCTCCTTGAAATCCTCAAGCACAAATCTCAATCAAATGTCTTGACTTGTTGCTTCGGCTGCATTAACATACTCAGCTTCTGCAGTTGAAAGTCAAATACAATGTTACTTGACTGAGGCCCTAGAGAACTTCTGCTTCCAACGAAAAATCCATATTCATAGTTGTTTTTCATGTCATCTTTACTGCCACTCCAATCACATAGTAACTTATCAACAAAGCTTCTTTACCCTTTTGATACTCAAATCTTCCATAGTCACTGCTACTCTAACATACTTCTTACTAGGACAATCCGTAAATCTAGCTAGTAAGCTAGCTGCAAACATGATGTCTGGCGTTGTAGCTGCTAAATATAGCAGACTCCCAACATTCTGTCTATACACATTTTCCTCTGCAGGATCACTGTTATCATTCTTGCACAATTTCTCACTTGTAACCAGAGGGGTGCTAACTTGCTTGTTCTTGTATCCAAATTTATTCAGCAAAGTCAATGCATATTTCTTTTGATAGGTAAATATGCTATGTATCATACCCATGACAAGGAAATGATACAAGAGCCCCAAGTCAGTCATTTTATACCATGTCATCATCTCTGACTTGAATTCAGCAAGCAACTCTTCACTACTTCCAGTACACACACTGTCATCAACATTAATTGAGACAACTAAGGGCCTGTTTGGTAATTTAATTGAATCCAACTTTTTAAACTCAAAAATAATTTTGAAGTTTTAGGCCTTAAAAACTTGTTTGGTATGACTATTTTAATAAACTGAACTCAAGATTAACTCCAAAATATAGTCTATTTTCTATAAACATAAAAATTGAGTTTTTAGAGTTTTTAAACTTAAACTCACTCCTTTCTTTGCTCTCCTTCCTCCCCTCTCACTCCAAATCTCTCTCTGTCTCTCTCTCTCTCTGTCTCTTCTTCTTTTTCTCTCCTCTTTTTTTTTTTTTTTACATTTTTCGTCTCTCCTCCAATTTGCTCTCTTCATTCTCTCGGTTCTTTCTCCCACTCCTTTTTCTCTTTATCTCGTCCGATCCTCTCTCTTCTTTCTCTTTCCTTCAATCATCTCTTACTTTCTTCCTCCTCTCTCCTCTTTCTCCCTCTCCTACAACCCCCCATTTTTAGATCTCTTTGTCTAATTTAAGTCGTAAGATTTAAAAATTTTAAATCGCAAACCAATCAAGTTCTTGAGTCTTAAAGAAATTGTTTTCAAGAAATGTTTTTGAGAAATAATAAAAAATTTCAAATAGGATACCAAACAGGCTCTAAAATTCCAGAATTCCCCTTGGTCTTGATGGATAATGTTGCCTCACTTGAACTTCTGGTGTATCCACAATCAATGAGATATGAGTTGATTTCTTCATACCAGGCCCTTGGTACCTGTTTTATACCATACAAGGCTTTCTTCAATTTGTACACTTTGTCTTCAGCATTTTAACCACAAAACTATCTGGTTGATCCACATATACCTCCTCCTTTAGTACACCATTAAGAAATACATATTTGACATTTGGTTGGAACAATTTCCAACCCTTTTGTACTGCTAAAGCAATGAGAGTCCTGATGGTATCTAATTTGGCCACACGAGCATATGTCTCGTTAAAATCTATCTCAAGCTTTTGTACATAGCCCTTGACCACAAGCCTTGCCTTGTGTTTTTGTATTGAGCCATCTAAATTCAGTTTGGTCTTATAGACCCATTTGACACCAATCACTGGCTTTTCTTAATAGTCTATTAATTAGCTCTAATATTTCATTCTTCTCAATCATCTCCATTTCAGCTTCTATGGCCTTTTACTAAGCTTTGTCCTTTGCAGCTTCTTCATAGTTTTTTGGCTCAATTATGCACATGTTACACCTTGCATATATCTTACTAAGATCCTTCATCTTCGCAGGTGTTGAGCTAGGGGTAGTTGATTCTGTCTCAAAACTATGTGAACTCGAACCAATCTCAGATGAACTTGAGCCAATTTCAGCTTAAGAATCATGAGTACTAAAGGCTGGAACATGGGGAATCAACTGAAAGGTGGAGAGGAAGTGACAGTACTTCATATACATGAGATATTCTTTGGAGCACGAAGTGCGTTATCCAACTTGTGCACGAGTTAAAAGGGGAGATGACAAGCGCCGAAAACGAGTGACGGTACTTCATATAGATGAGATATTTCTTTGGAGTCACGAAGTGCGGTATCCAGCTTGTGCACAAGCAAGAAAAGAAGATGACAAACGCCCAGAACGAGACCACGTATCATCCTTCTTTTCCATCTGTCATTTTTGAAAGTTTTGCGGAATACAAGGTGATGCCAAGAACATACTTTATCTCCCCACGGACCATTTTCAAGGCGAGCAATTACGCTTATGCATTCTGAGGAATTTGATTTGTTGAGGGACATTTCGTAATTGTGAATTGGAGAAATAACCAAAATAATATATACGAGTTTGCCTCAAGGTTGCAACTTGCAAATAAAAGGGGCAACCCCAAGCCAGCAAAAGCTATCTGCTTTGCAAGGATCAGAGGAACGTCTATCATACGTAGTTTTACCTTTGTTTTCCAAGTAACTATATATACATATATATATATATATATATATTCTGAAATATGATTCCACTGAAAATAATAGCACCGAAAACACTTGTTTGACACAAATCTGGAACAATTTCATCACACCTGCTGTTAGACTTCCCAATTGAACTGAAAATTACTAAATTTAGTCCCATACAGCCCCATGAAAATGGTCCACTTTTGAAGTAAAACGATAAATATTACAGCATAAAAATTGATCCTTGCCCGCATTTGAGTGCTGTATTTAGGTGACCTTGCAACCTTCTTGCAAATATACGAGAACAGTGCAAGAGAGAATGATGAACTGTATCTGTAAAAAAGCTCCAAATTAGAATTAATGGAAGACATAACCAACCTTAATATATGCTAAAAATTAATAAACCTTATACCTCCTTATGATGAAAGTCGTCCAAATAGGATTGCGATGAACATAATAGCGCCAAACCACTTGTTCGACACAAATCTGGAACCAGCACAAAAAGAGAAAAGGCCAAGTCAATAAGCTGATCTTGCTCGAAGCAAAACAAAACTAATAAATACTTGGAAACCTAAGAGCCCATTTGATACCAATTGGTTATCAAACGAGCCCTAAATAGTGTTTTTTGCATGATAACGCGTACTTTCTATTGCAATCAGCTGGGCATGAAAGATTAACGGTTGATATTTGCCAAGCTAATTGTCCAAATGCAACCCCCAAAAATGCATAGTACGGCCACCCTGCTCCATATATAGTTGCAAGATTTGGGTGTGAAGATGTGATAAAAGAGAAAAATTATGAAAAATATAGGAAATTATAATAAAGAGGGGAAAAAAAAGACAATAACCTATTCCAGCATTGTATCCACTGAGGGCAAGACAGCTCAAGCACACGATTCCAAACCCAGTAATCCATTTTTGGGTTGAGTCGCCAAATTTCAATGCCGTAGACTTAACACCTACTTTCAAATCATCTTCCTTGTCCTGCAAGCAAGCACGGTCAGAAAACATCTTAATTTTGTTGGATTGCACATTGAAAAACTTATCTCATATTCTACTTAATTATTCCATAATTTGATCACACTCAAATCTTCGAAAATACAACTTCTGACAGGGAAAAAGCAACGTGTTTGTTTTCAATAATATTACTCTATTTTTTCGCCAAATTTATTTATGACTAAATTATGTGTTTGTAGACTGTACGCATGTTATAGATTTTGTTGAAAATTAGTAAGGATCAATCTCCTTTTCCAACATAACTTACAAAAACTAAGACATTTTATAGGTGAATAAAACTTGGTAAAAAAAAATTTGGTGTGCATAGCATTACTCCTCGTTTTACGGATAAGGATCTTCTCCGGATTCTCTTTATGGGAATCCGGAGATTAATCAATCGTGTCTGTTTATCGTATATCGTATGGTTAGTTTTCGTTAAGTACTATTTATATTCAGTTTTAAATTAAAATTTTAAAATAATTTCTAACCGCACGATATATAATGAACGAACACGATTAATTAATCATCCAGATCCTCACAACGATTACCTGATGTGCATATATGGTATCATAGACAAGTGTCCAGCATACTGCAGAAAAGTACAATGGGAGCACGACAGTTGGATCAATGCTTCCTTTTACTGCTGCCCATCCTATCAAGGCCCCCCAATTTATCATCAAACCTAGATAGGCTTGAGGCTGCGCCAAATATGCATTATTATGTGATGTAGAATACCACATTATACATTATAATGACGTAATAAGTCATTAAATGCGGTCATGAGATTGTAATTACGTACCCAGTCTGTCAATCTCTTCATGAGAGGATACGTGAAAATTAGGAACCAAGATGATACCCCCAAAACGCAGCTGTTAATTCCAATTAATGAGTTACACAAGCTAGCTTCATATACATAGCAGATTATAATAACATTTACATAATAATTAATCAGATTAACTAAAAATGCTAGGAATAGTTAATATATTTAAGATAATTACATATTTACCAATACCGTTTCAATTCATCATATTTCATCGGATTCGGGATGTAATTGACCATATTTTGTAAATCACGTGACGCAGCGGGTGATGGTTGAATTATTTCTTTTATGATTTAAAGAAGAAATCAATTATCAACTACTATATCATATGAGTTTATAAAATATAAATCAAGTAAATGATCTCTTTAGAATCATTCTAAATAAATCTTCGTAAGAATGCTAATTACCTATAATTGTTCAATGGAAGGAGAGTTCCTAGAACCAAGAGCAATTGAAATCCAAGAAATGAAATCCCCTGAAAAGGTGTCAAAACACCACTTGCAAGAGGCCGCGACTTTGTACGTTCCACCTGATCAATTAATTGCAGAACTTTTGTCATATGAACTAAGTAATAATTTTTTTTTTTTTTTTTTTAGTCAGAGAACTAAGTAATTATCTATCAAAGAATAAATTTCTTCATCTTTCCTTTGTACGCTCCACCTCATAATAATTTTTAAATTACGTGTCATAATATGAGTAGATTAATAATATCAGGTGACAGTAATTAAAAATTAAAAACAAGGTGACATCAGTTCACCGTAATAAATATGTTGTGAAATGCAGCCGAAGGACTAAATTCAGTATCTAACCAATATGCAGAAAGAAAATTTCATAAATAAATAAAAGTGAACACAAAAAAAAAGTGTATATAAATCAGTTTCGTATACAAAATGACCATATATAATGGACTTAGTTTACCTTGGCATCAATATCCCGGTCAAGGAGATCGTTTATGGTGCACGCGGCGCCCCTAGTAAACAGAGCTCCAAATCCAAATAGTATCAACATCATAATATCAGGAAGCTGTCCTGGACTTGCTGCCAGTGCTGTTGACCTGCATGGACCCACCATAAGCATAATTAACTTCCAGTTAAAATAAATAAATTAATTACGTCGACGTTGTTAGCGTTTAGAGTGCAACTTATACGATATGAATATAACGTTACTGTAACAACTCGTACAAGTGATATGTAACACGACATCAAAAAGATTTATACATTATATCATTGATACTTGACACCAAAATACCCTTGCCATATATGTAAATCTTTTTCTAGCAAACGTTAGAGCATCTTCAATCTTGGAGATGCATATGTAGGTGGAAATTGGAAAGCCACTTTTATACTTTCATATACATCTATGGAGATGTAAATTTTAGTTTTGCTCCAATGCATAAATGTAAATGAGGAGATCAAAATTTTAATTTATTCGTTTTTGTGTAATTTATTTTTTTGTTAACTCTTAAAAAAAAAAATTAACGTAACTATTTTTTTCGCACAATTCAATCAAAAAATTTCAAAATTTGGACAGCATCGATTTCATCTCATTTGGACGTTGGTTTCATCAGAAGAAGTTTAAAGTAAAACTATAAAAAAATAAAATAAAAATAAAAAAATTGGATGAGGAAGTGTTTTGTGTGAGAATTGAAAGAAAAGAAAACTGGTGTCTGGATGAACAAACGTTATGCCTGTATAAGGGGACCTTTTTTTCAAATGGTTTTTTCTTTTTTTTTGGGCGATTAAATGGTATTTTTTGGATTATTTACAACCATTTGATTAAACTTTGCTTGAATCATGACCTTCCAAATGCGTGGCGAGTATTGGGTATATTTGCGCGTGGGAGCGCGTTTACTTCCTTTTCTTTCCACTTCCACGTGAACCTCTCTCCAAGACTGGCGCAAATTCCGACCTTTGTACATTGATATGTGTAAAAAAAATTTACTAAATATATAAAAAGTCTATTTGTACATTAAATATATTTAAAAATTAATATTAAAATATATATATACAAATATTTTTCAAATATTATTCGTCTCGCGTTTTTAAATACAAATGCACTTATTAGGTTTATATAATCTAATTTTTCAACTAATTCAAACCGAAAAAAAAGTCCATACCCAGTACGCCAAATTCCAATCATTTTTCTATTATTACAATGTTACTTATTATATTCAATAAATGAATGAATAGTTGAATTACAGAGATAACATCTTACAACTAGAGAAAATACTGAAGATGATAATAATTTTCGTATACACGTTTAGACGGATAAGATAGATTTAAATAATTTATTATATATTACATAAACTAATTAATTTGAACATTAAATAATATCATTTTTCAAAAAGGTGAGTTTTAGCGTACATAATAATGTTGTGATCTTAAAATAGGGCAATAAAACCTTATAAAAATAAACATAAATGTTATATTCAAGAGAGAAGAAAAAAAGTAAAAATAAAATGGTGGGGACTATTTAAAATAAAGAAAACATGCAACTATAAAAAAAAAAGATAATGGGATCCTCTTAAGTAAAATCGTGCAATTAAAATAATGTTAAGAATAGAGTTGTCTTCTTCCTCGCGTGAGGCCGATCCTACAACAAAAATTTCCAGATTCCGACGTTTATATATAAGCCCGCATAACTCAATGGTGGGGACTATTTAAAATAAAGAAAACATGCAACTATAAAAAAAAAGATAATGGGATCCTCTTAAGTAAAATCGTGCAATTAAAATAATGTTAGGAATAGAGTTGTCTTCTTCCTCGCGTGAGGCCGATCCTACAACAAAAATTTCCAGATTCCGACGTTTACATATAAGCTCGCATAACTCCCTTTCATCCTCGTCTAGATCTGCCTAACTCCGTCTAAAATTTTGAGTCCTTCTAAAGTGAGCGCCCTAGACTGGCACCTACTCCGGCTATTCGCAAGGCCGGCCCTGCCTTTACATGCCTTTTTCCGGTGAGTTGCAAATTTTGTAGCTCATACATCCGCAAGACCGAAGGAGATTCCCGCCAACCAAGATGTAAAAGTGGGTTTACGACCTCATTTGCATCTAGGATTGGACATGCACCTAAAACAATGCTTTTTAGCCAGATCTTGCTCTTCATTTTGATTTTTGTGATTTAAAATTGATAAAAATACTCGGTGAGATTCTTCATATATAATCATTTTGATCATGTTATGAAAAATCTCCACTAAATTAAAGAAACCGCCAGTTCAAAGGGGAAGGGGTTGATTTAACAAAAATACTCTCAATTTAACAGAGATTTCTCACAAATAACTAAAATGACCAATAATGCACAATCTCATGCCCACTTCATTTTAAATTTCAAAGATCAAATTGATGAATTATGTCATTCTCACGTACCGTTATGGATTAAAAAATCCTAATTATTTAACAGTTAGTACTCAAACTTTCTTCTTCATTCCTTTCACTTACCACAAAGAAGGCCAAGCAAATAGCCAGGTGCCGATCGGCTTGTCGAGGCGAGCGAGCTTAGCATAAGGCTGAGCTTGAATTGGCAGGTACAAGTCGATCCAAGAACCCTCAGCCTTGTTATTTTCATCGCCGCTGGTTTGATTTCCACCCTTCTTTGGGACAGTAGATGGTGAAGACGAGCTCCAGATCTGCGATCTGAGTCTGCGATCGAAGTCAAAGTGACTGACAGTATCCCGACGACAGTGCCTTTGACTGAATGAGCCCCACCGTCTTGCGTTGGGATAGCGGTAAGGGTTTGGATTGCTGGTGGCAGTGGTGGTGGGAGTGGAAATTGGGTGATAAGAAGAGGCTGCGAAGAGGGTGCTAGAGAGAGAACGTGAAGGTTTCAGAGACACCACCAAAAAAGACTCCATTTGTCAGAATATTTCACTCAAAGACGCAGCACGCTTTGGTCTCTTCGATATGGAGTATTTATACAATTTATGGTATTTTTATGTTTTGTTTTGTTGTATTGTTGACAGCTATTAATTTATTATAGGGAAATTTTGATATATAGATGCTTTCTTTTTAGACTTCATAAATTAAACATCTATTAGACTGTTACTTTTGAAAATTTGATTAAACATTTTTCTAATAATTTTGGTGCTTAATATCATTTAATTTTATTTTCTTAGAAGTCTATTCATGTTTTTTTTATTGAAATATTTATGTTAGTAAATTAAATAGAATGTAAAATAAACTCGTTGTTAGGTACGTTTGGTTATAACGGTATGTTTGATTATATCGGTATATTTGGTTACTTATAATAAGATGAATACATTTGGTTTATGATGTATCTGAATTTCTAGTACATTTGGTTTCTTGGTATATTTGAATTTTTGGTCATTTAGTTTCTTGGCGCATTTGAATTTTTTGTATATTTAATTGTGGTACATTTGAATTTTTGGTACGTTCTTTTTCATTACCTTTTTTTTTACTAATAATGAGGAATTACTTTAATTAATTATTTTTTTACAAAAAGAATCATTAAAGACATAGGAGTTTAAATTACTTTAATTATTATTTTTTTTTATAGAAAGATTCATTAAAACGTAGGAGTTTAAAGGACTGGGAAATTAATTTCCTAGATTGTAGGCAATTAGTTACAAAGTGAAGTGATGCTGCCTTTAAACTAATTATAGGTAATTTTAAAATAGAGAAATGTTGATGTGGCAATTGGTCAAAGTCTCTTAATCTAAGTTTAAAAAAGAACCAATGTTTGATCTAAAAGGTATGGAAAAATGCAGGGAATTCTAATTTCTCCTTTATTATATGTCACATTTTAACTTTACTTGTTCTTAAAATCAAGCATATTACTTGTTGGTCCATGTTGATTCAATATATTCATTTATAATAACACACATTTAATTTATAATACTAAGCGACAATAAGACAGTCACATTTGAAAGAAAAAAAAATCTTAAGATGTAGTTTATTTAGGATGTATTTTCTCTAGTCACCATTTTACGATGTGGTGATTGGTTATTAGAAATATTATATATTTTTTTAAACACATTGATGAGTCCATATTATATCATATATTTTACCCTAATCTTACTTATAATGTATTGGTTGTTTTGATAGAATTTTGATACTTTGTATTATATTTTTAATGTAGAACATTCGACATCCTCTGAAGCAAAAAGTGATCAAACGGATGAATTTTGGAGTGAATCTAATTGGAGAATGTTCATGTGCCTTTCAAGATGATTGTGTCAAAATTCCAAATTTTTCTACCAAGTCGTTTAACCGTGACGATGAAATTAACGCCCAGTGCACAACTTTTCCAGATTGACATTTTTGGATATTTTGGAGGTCAAGATTGGGTATTTTGAGAAAAATTCGTTTTGAGAATTTATAGGGAACGTCTTCAGCTTTATAAAAAGACCTTTTGGGACCAAATCGGAGTTGATTTGGTCAATCAAAAGTGTGATTTTTTGAGAACTCCAAATTCTAGTTCAAATAGGAAACCTTTTATTTTCTGTTTTATCATTTAATTATGTTTCCTAGTTTTCTTCTAAAACCTTTCCAAGGTAGGATTTTATTTTATAGTGGTATAAATAAGGCTTTTTAACCATTAGGTTAAGACAAGGGCGGAGAACGCAATACTTTGGCTTTAGAGAGCCTTGACAAAAGTTTATTTTCAAGGTGTTTTCTATATATGTTCTTGATAATATTTTGTTTGGCTTTTTAGCTAAAATGATCCCTGAGATTTTTATAACTCCTCACCTTGGTCCCTGAGATTGTCCACCATCCATCATTTTGGTCATTTCGTTAAAAACTCCGTTAAGTGTCTTGGAGCTCTTGGCCGGAAGTTTGGACAATTTTTAAAATTTCGTAACTCAATCATTTCTTAACCAAATTCGATTCATAATATATCAAAATGAAGATATAACAGTGTTGAATAAGATTATACCTATTTGGAAGTCCAATGGTTACCAGAGATGGTCAGAAAATAGCCTCAAAGTTGACTGGTACGAGGGAAAAATAGAAAACTAGCCGGAAATTGGGCAAACTTTAAACGTTCATAACTTCTTCAATACTCAAAGAAATTAAGTGATTCAAAAAAAAAAAATCATACTTTGATGATACCAAGAGAATGGTTCCTTTTCCAGCGGCTAACTCGCCATGGTTTGGCTGGACAATGGTTCCAAAGTGGCTAACTCGAGACCAAGATGGCCATTTTCGAGCCGTTTTCCGGTCCAACCAAGGATATTTAGCTGCTAAAAAAGATATCGTTCTCTTCGTCTCATTGAGAAGTATGATTTTCATTTTTGAATCACTTGATTACGTTGAGTATTGAAGAAGTTATGAACGTTTAAAGTTTGCCCAATTTCCGGCGAGTTTTCCAGTTTTCCCTCGGACCAGTCAACTTTGAGGCTATTTTCCAACCATTTCCGGAAACCATTGGGCTTCCAAATAGGTATTATCTTATTCTACACTTTCCTATCTTCATTTTGATGTATTATGTGTCGAATTTAGTTAAGAAACGATTGAGTTACGAAGTTTTGAAAATTGCCCAAACTTCCGGCTAAGAGTTCTGGGACACTTAACGGAGTTTTTAATGGAATGACCAAAATGATGGATGGTGGGCAATCTCAGGGACCACTTCTATTGATTTGAAATCTCAGGAACTATTTTGGCTAAAAAGCTATTTTGTTTTACGGTTGTTAGTAACTAGTTTCGTTGCTAGGACGAGGCTACAAGCCTTAGCAAGAATATGTAGTTTCTTTTCAATTTGCTTATGATATTATGCATGCAAATTTTGAATTATTAATCAATGTGCTTTAAACTATCTATTTGTCTTGATGATTGGTCATCATTAGGATATTTAGAAAAGTAATTTGATGCAATTTCCTGGAGGGTTGTCCCTGAAATTAGGGCTGGCTTCTTGTGGTTAATATGTGTAACTTCTTAGGATGGACAACACGTCATAAGGGTTGTATGGTTTTTCAAAAGGTTTTCATAAAACTTAATGAGTCTTGCATATTCACATTCGATCTGGACGCAGCGAACGGGTTGCATGTTAGATATACATTCTATGTTGGATGTTCCAAGTAGGGCATACTTTAGGAAAACATAACCTTCAAAATATGCATGTGTAATTCATAAGTAATTGAAATAACTAAGTAGAATTGTTAAGGTGATGACGGAACCCTAGTGCTCAAATTTATTTTCAAAACTATTTTCTTTTGTTTTCTTTACTTTTCCAATTTTTTTAATTGTTTTTAATTAAATTCGTTTTTAATATTTTAGATCATAAAATCAACCTCTTCCAAACTTTGTTTTCAAATAATTAATTAGGATTTGGTTTTAACATAAATTATTCATTCAATCCCTATGGAGAACGACCTTGCTTGAGCTGCTATACTATAACAACCTTGTATTCTTGCAAGTATTTTAAGTGTTTTTATCCTTACTTTTGCAGGTGGTAAAATCCCTATCACACATGACAAACGTTTATTAGACAATAACACTAACAAAATTAAAACTTGGTTGTATGAAAAAATGTCTCCCACTTTAGAGTTTAGACCTCTTTGTTTTAGTCATTCATGTAATTAGTTCAACGGTAATGCTAGCAATAACATCTATTTAAACAAAATTTTGTAAATTATATGACGTGGTTGTTGATGATTTGATTAATAATTAAGTATTGATTAACATATTTATTATCTATAAACGACGCATCACAAAATTTGTAAATTTGATCTAAAAACTGATCTACATAACATTATTATTAGTTCAACTGTCTTAATCAAGCGAATAAGTTAAGAATAGTCTGGCCGGGTGCTTTTGAAACATTGTTTTATTTTGAGACGAACCAGCCACCGCTGGGTGCTTTTGAAACATTATTTTATTTTGAGACGAACCAGCCACCGCTCATGTCTCATCAATTGTCTTAATCAAGCAAATAAGTCAAGAATTGTCTTAATCAAGCAAAAAGTTAGCCAAGCCGGGTGCTTTTGAAAATTTTCCCTACCCCCTTCTTTCAAAAATAAAAAATAAAAAAAAACTAATAAAAAAAACTTGAAAACTTTAAGTTTTAACGAAAAATAAATGGTAAAATGAATAGTATCAGATTTGACTTTTTAGTCTAAAAATATAATTTTTCGTTAAAATAAACAATATCACAGACTTTTCGTTAAAAAACCAAAAAAGCAATATTTCTTCCTCGGTTTCCACTTTTAGCGCTTGAAGCCATGAATCTAGATTCTCTTCTAGTTTCAACAATATTAGAAACTATTATTAACACTTTAAAACATTTTTACGTATCTTATTGTTTATTTTGTACACAGAGAGCTGTATTAATTAATGTGCAAATAACAACTCTTTGAATTAAGTAAAAGCACAAGTATGAGAATTGTAAAGTATGGGCCCGTTTGGGAAGTATTTTTAGAAAAAAAATATTTTTTGATTCCAAAATGAATAAGCATTTCAAGTGTTTTTTATGATTAATTTGCATTTTTATTAAGGTTTGGTTTAAAAAAAATATTTTCTTTAAAAACGTTTTGACAGAAGAAAATCATAGAAAAGCAAAAGTAAGGTCTACTATGTTTCTCCAAAAAAGTTTTTTTTTTCAATGCATAGTGAACAGTACCCATTTAATGAAGTTTTCAAATGACAAGTATATCCCTGTATATTTTACAAAATTACAATCTTTGCCATTGCATTATTCTTTTTGGCAACTATTATATGACATTCAATATCATATCAATTTTAGTCATTTAACATATTCACAAAAGTTTCATATAAAACATTACCAAATGCTTAGATATTGTTTTCTATTAAAAACATTTTTAAAAAGAAAAAGAAAAAAGGTTTAACAAACATTCATTAACTTTATTTTATAACTATTTTTTCTCACAACATAGCAGCAATAATTTTGTAGAAAAATTACAGCAATACCAAATTGGCCCTAAGATTGGCCAAATATCCTGGTTTTTGCTTTTTGTGAGTTTAATTTTCCTATTAGGAGCATAAAAATATGTGAATTGTAATAACGCAAGGTTCATAATCTCCCGTTACTTTTGTTTGGTATTATTTTCTACATTTAACGTAAATTTGAAATCACTTAGTACTACGGTCTTGTGATATTTCTTTTTGTTTAGAAGTGAGAGGTCTTAGGTTCGAATCTCGTGGATAGTGAATTCGATACCAAATTAGATTGCCCATTGTGTGGCTTTGCCGAACTCTCTATTCCCCTAATGTAAAAATATCGATGTACTCAACAAAAAACAAAGAACAAAAAAAAAACATAAATTTGAAAATGAAGAACCGCCAGTGGGTTCCAAAGAGCCAGGAGGATCCTAGGAATCCTCTTTGTGAGGATTTTGGGGATCCTCCAATCATATATATTCATCATATATCGTGCGGTCAGAAATCAATATAAATTTTTTTAATTTAAAATTGAATATAAACAGTACCTGACAAAAACTGGCCGCATGATGTACGATGAACGGATGTGATTGGAGGATCTGACGAGGATCCTCTCTCTCCAAAGAGTGTATGACCCTTTGCCTTAAAAAAATACTAATATTTTAATACGAATTGTTTGGGTTATTCAGTTTAGGGATAGAGAAGCACTTGGACAATTATTTTTCAATTGGGGGATTATATTACCTATTGGCCAAGGAATTTTTTAAGGGTAGAAGTGCTCATATGAAGAGGTAATATCCGTAGAGGAGACAAGCATCTAGCATGTGCATAAGCAAGAAGAAGATGAGCGACCAAGTACACGATCCTATGGCTCCTTTTATATGCGTTTTTTTTAATGATTTTGAGCCGATCTGAGTTTATGTATTTTTATTAGTGGAACTGGCTCGTTGGATCCGTTTGATACAGTCCAATTTCTAGGGGGTAGAATGGATACGTTTCCAATCATATGTCGTATAGCTTAACAACAACATAAAACAATCTCTATGGTTTTCCGTTAAGAAAGAATTACGTCTAACAAGGTCAATAACAATAATCGTCGTTTTACATTTTCTGGGGTTACATAGATATGATATTATAGATCATGGGCTTCATTATGGACTATTAATAAAATGGCAAGCGCTAAGACAATCCTTAAATGGTCCAAGCCGGGTTACCCATGCATAAGAAATATGAACTTGGTTTTGGACTCGTTTTTACATAAGTTGGGTCCAACTCAAATCGGTTTGAAAATCAAAAGTATGAAGTGAATGATTTTACGTCAGGCCTAGTAATATGGTTTGGATCCATGGGTCCAAAGACCCATGGTAACTACATTCAACTTTTAGTTTTCGAAACGATAAAAGTTAAAAGTCAAAATTAAAAAACTCAAGAAAGTAGCATTTACATTTTGGTTTTTATTTATTATTATTATTTATTGAAAGTTAAAAGTAGTTACCAGATGAGTTTTCATTTAAAAAAAAAAAACGAAAAACTGAAAGTTGAAAACGAAATGGTGGATAGTCTTCAACAAGCAAGTTTAGTGCTAGAAAATTAAAACATGTGCTTCACCTTGTATCCAAACACAATGTATCAAACACTTTTCTATTGTAAAAGTTCTATGTACTGATCTTTCAAAATGGAGATCAGATTGACTATCGCATACATGTTATTATTATTGTTGAGGCGAGAATGTTTGAGTTGTGCAATGGAATTGGTGGGGGAAGTGCACGCGGGAGTAGGGTTCTGGTAAACCAGCTATTTACTTAATTTGTTCACTTAGAGTTTACTCTATGTATTTGTACCATGTAAACAATTTGACGCATTTATCAAACATATTTTGACAACATATATAGTAAAGTGATACACGAGTTGAGTTTTAGGGAGTTCAGTGCCAAAATTTGAGTTTCAAAAGGTTAAGTGAGACTTGGTTAAGAAGTGAAGAAGTAATTAAGCCTTAAAAAAACACGTAAAGGAGATGGGCATCCGGCTTGTGCATGAGTTTTATGTGACGTTTTTTAACATTTGGCTAGATTTCCGGTTGATGCCAAGAACCTGCATCCTGTCCTATAGGCCAGCATCAAGGAGAGCAATGAGGTTCAGTTCCCTAATGCTACTTACGCGTTCTTGTTGCCTTGTTTTGTTGTTTTTACTAGGGTTCCGAAACAATTGAAGGTCTTTCCTTGACTGATCCAAATGATGCAGCCCTGGAAACTAATGCTTTTGCAAGGATGTACAACCCGAAACTACTCCAGCTTAGCCATGTACGACTCAAAGGAAGGTATAAAGAACTTCCAAAAGGTTAAGATTGCTGTGTTGGCTTGAATTTCCTTCAAAATATATACCCTGTGATTTTCCCTTCGAGTGCTTGGTGTATCTTGAAATGAATCACAGTATCTTACGACGAGTCTTTACCCAGAAATAAAACTTGAGGCAGGTCTTCAAGGCAAGAAAGATGTATTACTGCTTCAGGGTGTTTTACCATGAATATCCAAATTAACTCCTCGCCTTCTTTCTCTCTTCCGTTTTGTTTTTCCGTGCCTTCCCGCATTGAAGACACTTGATCTAAGTCATTCTCACAGCCTTACTGAAATTGGTATCTTCTAGCTGCTCCCCAATTTGGAAGAATTGATTCTTAGACTGTATAAACTTGGTTTATATCCCTGAGTTCATTGTAAGCCTAAAAAGGCTCTACTTTATAAAGATAAGGAAGCTTGAATCTCTAAAAGGGTTAGATTTAGCCGAAATTCCAATGGCTCAAATACTCATGAACGCGACTGCAATGGTCGAATCATGCCTAAGGAGAAATCCAATGACATATTGGTGGCAGGGTTGAGGTTTACAAGTGGCTTATTTCAAATCATTGCTTCTGAGTACAGGTCTTGCAAAATTTCTGGAACCAGCGAAACTGAAACTGGGTTTGAGCCAACCGATCGAATCGAAGTGTAGATGCCAAGAACACAACCATTATCAAGGAGACTACAGTATGTCTTAAGCACTCATTTAAGCTAGAAAGAGCAACATCATGACGGTTTTCGTAAAAGCTGTTATGAATCTCCCAATTCAAACGGGGAAAAAGTGGCTCAAGCCTTCGTTCCAATGTTCATCATTGGCCTTTTCCCTCTTGCTCCACGGTTTAGCAATCAAAGATCGAACATTTTGCAGCAATAAGAGATGAAGGAAGCCTCAAAAGATGACGACTCCGCGAGGCAGTCAGACTGCATCGGCAGTGAAAATAGATGGAAGGTGGGCATTTAGGGAGACGTTTTTTAGAAAGGTTGGATAAACGAGGGTGACATTTCATGGCGCCAACTTAAATTTTAACTCCCCGTAAACAGACTGATGGCGCCAAATGAAAATACAAAGTTAAATCCCAAATCAAAACGTTGCCCGCCCAAGCTAATTGATGGCGCCATTGAATAGCAACTAAAATCCTAACTTTCCTTTCATATTCTACCGATTTTCTGAATTTTCACCCCTTTCCGTAGGCAAAACAGATTGAAACGGATTAGAGACAGAAAGATTTCACCAAAACCAAATCCCTCCGTTTCAAACACCATTACGGCAAAAACAAACCACCCCAAACCGATTTCATTTCAATGGGACATTTTATCAAACACCTTCCAGGTTAAATGGGTTCTCACAAAATCAAATGAAACTGTAAACTCCAGAATATGCAAAAATCCATCTTACCCCATTCATGATTTGAAAATTTGAAACAGGACAAGTACAGAAACAGGGTTTTGATTTCCAATTCGAGAGATTACAGAATCCAAGTTCATCAATCCGTACCAGTACAGATTTCAGATCATATAAGCCATAGTATTTCATTCAAAAGAAAGATAACGAAATTACATATCTACTAATTCGAAACCCTAACACTAAACACATAAAGATCCAATCTTCCAAACCCTAAAAGACCCAGAACCCACCACACTTCAAGAGCTGGTAAACTTGGTCACCGCCTTAGTCCCCTCAGACACCGCATGCTTAGCGAGCTCACCGGGAAGCACCAATCTCACAGCAGTCTGGATCTCCCGAGAAGTGATGGTGGGCTTCTTGTTGTACCTGGCGAGCCTGGACGACTCCTGGGCGAGCTTCTCGAAGATGTCGTTGATAAAGCTGTTCATGATTCCCATGGCCTTGCTAGAGATTCCGATGTCAGGGTGGACCTGCTTTAGAACCTTGAAGATGTAGATCTTGTAGGTCTCCACGCTCTTCTTCGATCTCTTCTTCTTCTTGTCGCCGGCGGCGGCTCCAGCCTCCTTCGGGAGCTTCTTCCCGGCCTTGGGCTTCTTCTCGGCGGGGGCTTTCTCAGCGACAGCCGACTTCTTCTCCTCTGCTGGCTTCTTCTCGGCGGGCTTCTTCTCAGCTTTGGGCGCCATTGAAGTGGTAAGAGAAAATTAGGGTTTGCGAATTTGGGGGTTTTCGAAAGCGAAGGGATGCGATTCGATTAAAACGGGTAGAAATGCAGATTCTTTCGTGTGCAAATTAAAGAGGAGGAATGGGTTCGTTTATATAGAGGGGTGTCGGCTGTTGTTATTGGTTAGTGGGGGTTTCACGCGGATCCTGAGGTGGGTGAGCTTTCTGGCCGTACGATTGGTTTTGGAAAAGTTTGGGGATCGACGGTTGCTATCAGTGCGGACGATTGAAGCGACTAGGATGGATCGCTGAGTTGGCGCGTTACTGCACCGCCGATTCTTTCTGCTTGATAGACGGTTGAGATATGTCGTTTATTCGCTCCGCTGTACCTGTATGCTCCATCACCTAAGCAAAGGACTTTCGTTCTTCAAAGTTTTTTTTTTTTTTTTTTTTAAGGGTTATTATACAAAATGGAATGGTCTATGAGATTTGCATGATCAATAGAAATAGTTTCTGAAATTGAAAATCAATAAAAATGGTCTTTAAGATTGTCCACCATCCGTGCTTTTGGTACTTCCATTAAAAACGATTTTAGGCAATTTTCAAAACTTTGTAACTCAATCGTTTCTTAATCAAATTCGACCCATAATATATCAAAATAAAGACAGGAAAATGTAGAATAAGATTATACCTATTTGGAAGCCCAATGGTTGCTGCAGATGGCTGGAAAATAGCCTGAAAGGTGACTAGTCCGCGGGAAAATTGGAAAACTCGCCGGAAACTGGGTAAACTTTAAACGTTCATAACTTCTTCAAAACTCAACCAAATCGAGTGATTAAAGAACGAAAATAATACGTGTTGACAAGACAAAGAGAATGGTTCCTTTTTTGAAGGCTAACACGCCGTGGTTTGGTCGAACAACGGCTTGAAAGTGGCTAACCATTTTCGAGTTGGCCACTTTCGAGCAGTTTTCCGGTCAAACCACGGTGATTTAGCAGTAAAGAAAGATACCATTCTCTTCTTCTCATCGAGAAGTAAGATTTTTGTTTTTGAATCACTCGATTTGGTTGAGTATTGAAGAAGTTATGAACGTTTAAAATTTACCCAGTTTCCGGCGAGTTTTCTAGTTTTCCTGCAGACCAGTCACTTTTCAGGCTATTTTCTGGTCATCTCCAGAAATCATTGGGCTTCCAAATAGGTATAATCTTTTTCTACACTTTCTTATCTTCATTTTGATATATTATGGGTCGAATTTGGTTAAGAATTAATTGAGTTACGAAGTTTTGAAAATTGTCCAAAGAGTTTTTAACGGAATGACCAAAATCATGGATGATGGACAATCTCATGGACCATTTCTATTGATTTTGAATCTCAAAGACCATTTCTATTAATCATGCAAATCTCAGAGACCATTTCTATTGATCATGCAAATCTTAGAGACTATTTTGTATAATAACCCTTTTTTTTATAGATATTATGCTTTAATGAGAATGAAGATATTTGAGAAGCAATTAACTTGGTCACATAATAAGCCAATCACTTGTTAGACATCAAACTTAATGTAAATATAATACTTCAGCCATATGAGTTGAACTTGAACTTGAGAAAAATTAAATGTAAATCTTTGGAAAAAAATTAGACTTGTTTAAGTCATGAGCTGAGTTTCGACAATCCAAAACCAATACAAGCACGAGATATTTCAAGTTGATTTGCAACTTTAGTCTCTATATTTAAGGGCTCGTTACTTATTCGTAATGGAAAAACAAGAAACATATAATTTAGAATAAGTAGGGGAATAACTCATTCACATTAAGTTGTTTACTAACCACATGAAATCAAATTAAAAATGAAATGTATTTCCATTGTTATTGTTTACTAATTCTAATGAGTTGGAATAAAACAAACAATGAGCATATTTTTGACAAACAACATGGGAAGAAAGGAAAGAAAATCAACCTCCACTAGTTGATCTATTTCTTTTTTCTTTTTTTTCTTTTTTTTTTTGTCAAACTAATAGCTTATTTGAGAAGTGTTTTTAAATGATCGAAAATAAATTTAGAGAAAATATTTATAGAACCAATTTTTATTAAAAATATAAGTTAATCTTGAAAAATCACTAAAAGTATTCTCTGTGTTTCTTGCACAGAACAGTTTAAATGGTTTTGAAATTCAAAATCTTTTTTTAATTCTTAAAGGCACTTCTTAAACCAACCCTAAATAACTTTCATTAATTATAAAAGCTAGTACAAGATATAGAAAGCTCAAAAGCCAGTCCTACAAGCATAGTTACAACAAAGGAATTAAAAGATAGGCCCCAAAACAGCAACCCTAGCAACAAAAAACCCTAGATTTGGAGAATTGTTGCCGCCACCACACTAGTTGTGCTTAGGGCTGAAAAAAATTCCCAAAAATCCCGATTACAAACCAAAAAAGTCTTAAACCAAAATTCCCAAAGTTTTTGGGATGAAATACCGAACCGATCCCGAAATTTTGGTACGGGATTCGGTATTGTCTACTTAATCTTTCGGTAATCACATACCGAACCGAAAATAAATAATATATATTATTATATATTTATATATTTATATATTTATATATGTATTATTATACATTTGAATTGTTGCTAACTACTAGTAGCAATATAATTGGTGTGGTCTAAGGTAGTAACCATAGCCCTTTATCGCCACATTTGCAGGTACGAACCTCTCACAAATGTGTCTATTTCTTCAACACGAAATCAAAAAATTGTATTGTTAGTTCGAACATATTATGTTTGTAACTTATTTTTTTTTCTTTTGAGTTTGTTACTTATTTTATTTTGGTTGCATGTTAATTTAACTTGGTATGAATGATTGCTATTTCCATTTGTATGCAATTTAGGAATACCAAACCATCTCAGATCGTTAAAGGAGTTGAGAGAGACCCGCATCCTGAAATTGTCACCTTCACCTTAATTTGCAACTTCTGGTTTAATTGTTGCTCAAAGAATCTGCTTCTACCTCAAAATATTTATGCCATATAAGTCTTTCCTTGTCACTCTTTCATATGAACTTGTCATGCAACTAATTGTCGCGTTCAAGAACTAAGTTGTCAACGCAATCACTTTGGCCAAAAATAGCTTTTCTAACACAAACTTTGGTTACTAACCACCCAATTAAACTACCACCTAGAGAGGGTGAACTTTCTTGTTGGACAGTGTGGATACATACCTAGGGATGGGCAAATACCCATCGGTTATGGGTTACCGCGGTTACTTGCCCATTTAAATTTCACAGTTATGATTATGGGTAACCGTTTAGATAAATAAACGGTTATAACCCGGGAAATTTAAATGGGTGGTTATGGATATTAACCGCAGTTATAAATGGGTAACCGTTTACCCGTTCATTTTATATATGTAAAATTAACACAAACCATGTTCCCTGTCAGACAAAACTTAGATCAATGCGATTGACTATAGTGCATGGTTTCTGTAGCTAATATAACATAGTTTTCCTTAACCACTTCAAATTTCATGGTCCATTATACATATTATGTTAGTACTTTACATTCTAAGTTAAATAACCCAAGAATATTGTCTTTTAACAATTTTGGTAACCCTAGAATACTTAGCAAATTTTATATTACCTTCATTGATAACCGTTAAAAATATCGTTAGCAAACTATTATTTTAATTGTTAGTGGTATAGGGACTTAAAAAATTAAAATGTGGAAATATATGATGAATATACCTATAACTGTGTTTAATTGTCAGAAAAAGAAAATTATGACAAATTTTTCTTTTTTAATTTTCAAGTTGTTAAAAAAACATGTAGACGGATGAAAAAAAAGTAAATGGTAAAAGAAAGGATAAACGGGTTGAAAAAAGATAAATGGGTAAACGGGTACTAAACGGTTATAGTTAAATGGGTATGCGGTTATGAGTATGGTTAACCGTTTATAAACGGTTATGGGTATGGATATAACCGTTTAGACAATTACCCAACATGTAAACGGTTATTCGGATATATGAATAAATGGTTATGGATAAATAACCGCGATTACCCGTCCGCCATAACCGTTGCCCATCCCTATACATACCTGTTAACTCAAATCTTGAGAGGGTGAACTTTCTTTCATTCTTTCTGTTGTTATCCATACAAGCTTCTATATGATGCAATTCCAAATTACCAGCATACTTCCCATCAATGAGCATGAAAGGCTTCTTAAAACTCCCATGCACTTGAACAACGTTTCGTCTTCGTCCCGAATCCTAGTATGAAATACTTCATTTAACTTAATAAAAACCCACCTCACATCTGACTGCTGCGGAAGAATCAGAACCTAGAAAACAATTTTATCCTTGGATTTCATGAATCAAAGTCGAGAAGTGGCCTCGTCTCTGTCAACAATAACTTTGTTTGTCGTCGTGGTGTTTGGCGGAGTCGTGAACCTTGTTGAATTTCTTCAATATAGGTGTCAAACTGAAGAAAATTGAGGTTCTACCATAAAATCAATTGGCAATATGGGGAGTTGAGTTGCCCAAGACCATGTATAAACACATAACAAATTTTGTCCTTCACCGATGTGGGATAACTCTTCTTCACATTTCAACTCTCAACACGCCCCTGCACGTGTGGCCTATCACGTGGACAACAAGCTCAACACACTAACTGTGAAAGCCATTTTTAACAAAACAAAATTTTAATACAAAAATATTAAATAGTTCTAACACTTGCAACCAAAATTGTAAAACTTTATTTTTTCAGTTGAAAATGCTTATTTTTTTATTTCCGAGAACTCTGTAGGCTTATTTGTAAGAATCCTATGTGGATTTAACTACTTGTGATAAAGGTGGAATTACATGTGGATAATACAACTTCAATAAGAGTTTGATACGTGGAAAACTAATGTCCTATAATTCAGGAAACACATTCGAAATGTTTGGGATGCAATTGCCCTTCCACTAACCCTTTTTCCACTGAACTTGATACAACGGGACAATAACCAACTCACCCACGATAGATGGGAGTTGGTAGCCATTGTTTCTGTACATGTAGGAGTTCCCTGCTCACCAAGAAGACATTCTTCGACATAGGGTTCTATCACCATAAGGATATAAAGGTCTTAAGTGAGTAGAAGGATTCCTTATGCAACTAACCATGTTTTCTTCAGAGCTTTTGTGTATGATTAACAACCACCATGGCTGCACCATGTAAGTTTTCTCATTATATTTGATCATGACCTAGCAGAGCATGCTAATACGAACTTGGGTTGTTCTTACATTTGGTATTAGAGCCATGTTAGTAAGCCCTAGGTCCGACGAATTAATAAGAAATCCCAATGCTTTTGCACGTATGAAATTCGTATGATGATTGCTACAGTTTTTCTATAGTATGATTAATTGTTCTAATGCCATATGCTGCTACCAAAGTTTTATTCACTGCAGGAAAGGGAATATATGGTTTGAAGATTAGACCACTATAAGCATTGTGCTTTTGTCATTCATGAATTGGTAGTCATGGTTGCTTCAGTTTCACAAACGATGATTGGTATCTGATTGAAATTCGGTATTTGATTGAAATCAGTTTCTTGATATCTATTTGATATTTATGTTGCAACCAATATGCATAAACTTGTAATAGGACATCAATTTTCTCCAAATAGAACTCTTCTTCGAATAACATACCGTCATATCAAACATATCCTCGACCTTGAGATTTATCACTACTAATATATGTAATGAATGGCTGAGAACATACCTACATGTATGCTATTTGCTCCATTCTTTTCGATAAACCCTTTTGAGGGTTTATGATGTTTTTTTGGTTTATGGTGGCAAGTGTTGTTTTTATTCCGATCTTAGAGTTGTGGTTCTCATACTTGATAAACCTTTTTCGAGTCGAAAGTCAATTTCAGGTTTTTTTGAGTTGAAGTACTGTCCCGGTAACATTAATATGGAATCATTGTCTTTGAATCTTCATGAAATTTTGAACTGGAGGGTTCCTTCAGGGAGGGTGATCTTATATCAATGTTTGTTTGAGAGATTTTGATTATGGTCTTTACTAGGAGAACACATATAAAGTATAACATTGATTAGGATCATTATTGAGAGAAATCAGCAGGCTTTAACTGCCTTCGATAAAAGCTCCAAAGTTGATCTGATCACTTTGGATTTTGGAGTCCATTTATCATTAAGCTTAGGAGGGAATATTTTGAGTGGTTTGATTTGTGAATTTGGTCATTGTATCTAATGGAATGTTAAACAAATTCGATTCTTTTAATTATTATTGTCGTTGATTATATTTTGATCCTCGGCATTATAATTCTTCAATTAATGTTTGTGAGTTCTCTATTTTTCTAGGACATTTGTGTTGCACAGTGGTTAATTGAACACAGGCCATTGGTTGAAGGGCGTTGTTGTCTTGAACTGCACCAGCTGCCTTGTACCCGTGGGCTGCTTCCATGAACTCTGTTTTGATGAAGCCAAAAGTTGATGAGCTTGGTTGACGAGTTTGGCAGTAGGGATATTCAATAATCACGCTGCAAACATGGGTGTGGTTGAATCATTTGACTCAGCTGCTGTATGAAAGTAAAGGTTGTTCTTTCATTTTATTTTGCCTTATGCTTTAAATAAAGCATGGACTTATGTGCTGGTGAATTTTACCATGTTAATGGTTCAGGTTTTATTTCAGTTATTGTGTGTATGTACAAATATATGTATGCAGTATATTGAAATATAGTGGATTGATGAAAGATTCAGACCGAATCAGCTTGGTATTATAAGCATTCCATTGCAGCTAAATAAAAGCTTGACAATGGTGGAGCACTCTAATAAGTGGGAGCTTGGAAACAGAGCTTTAAATTTGTTTCAGTATTTGCATAATGCATATTTGACGGTTTGTGTTTCTTGCCCATAGGTGTAACATAAATCTGTGTTGTTTGATGTTGCACTCTTTGCACACAGTTTGAACTTGATGTTGTGTATGTATGTTAAAGCAAAGGGGAGTGGAGATTGGGATTTATGTTGAACTTGAATATGGTTGCAAAATGATGTGAATATTGGTCGACTGCAGTAAAGTCTATGTGGTTTAAAACTCATGAAATGTTCACATTCCTTTCCAAAGAAGGGGATGTATAAATTGTTAGAAGTTTTAATCACTTTATAGCCACGTTTGTTATTGCTGCAATGTTACAACTCACTTTTGAATAGTGGGACTTAAGCTCCTTTTAGTCCTAGTTTGGATTCAACTGCCCTGTTTGAGTCTGTCTATGACTCTCTCCGTGAAATGTGGTGTCGTGCGGATGGAGACCATGGTGAGGATATTGGTCTAGAATATTACTGGGTTGCCTCTGATATTCCGAATTGGTGGACTAATGTACACGACTTCAATGGTTTTCTGGCTAATACTCTTCTTGGTTGTGATTATAATTGTTTGCAATTATAATTTTTCACATAATGCTTTTCTTTGTAAGTCTTGTACAAGAATGATCCCAACGGAAAACAACTAAGGTTGCAACATCTGGAACAAATAATCATGTTATTTAACCATTGGACAAATGTTTATTAAATCTTCACCAAAGTGAGATTTTATGGAAATTTTGGTCTGGGTGCTGTTCTATGTTTGCCAACATATAGGATGGTGGAAAAGGTGATACTGCATGCTTGTGCCGAAACCATTCATGAAGTACGTGATGCCTTTATCTGATTCTTTGGATGTGGCTTTTTTTATTAGCTTTAGCTGATGTTGTTTGGGATTTCATGGGTCACGTACTAAAATCATGCAAGTGTTATATACATTTATGTATGCATGTGTGTAAATATACATGATAATAATTATACGTATCCATTTTGCTTATGTGAAAGATATGATATGTTATTATATAACTGTTGAATATAAACCAAGTTCCCAGAAAAAGTCATTGTTTCCTTGCTCTGCGAAAGTCGTTTCATTTGGTTTGTTTGATAGTAATTTACCAATTCTAGACTTCCTTAACAGTGATATAGTGTAAAAGGAGTGCGGGCAGGAAACATTTCATGAGTCATAGTGATAAATCTATAAATATACATTTGACTTCAGTTGGTCTGCATTCAAATCTGAAATTTTGTCTAATATTTTTTGTTTTGGAATGAACTGTCTATGCAAGTGCTCCAGAGTGTTTTCCAGCAATTCGCATTGCTTTATTGGATTTGTTTTCACACAGGTTGATCCTATAACTATGAATACTAGTGATGAAAGTAAATAATCAATGATTGCTTGCCCAAGTGGGAGAATTAGTGAAAGAAAATTGGGCTTCACACTCATTAATTTATTGACAATAAGTGTATAAAGTCTAGAAAACTTAATGGGAGTTGTTCTTGGTTATTCTAATCATATTGTTTAAAAAGTTTTGTGCATTAGGTTATTAAAGCGTTATTCTATCTTAATCTATTGTGTGATGGCTGTACATTAAAGAGTTAAGGCAGTTTATGTCTCTTGCTCAAAAGTGTGACATAAACATGCATGACCATATGCACTTGTTTTTACGGCCGCTTGAGTTTTGAGGTAATTTTGAGTTAAAGATTGCTTAAGTGGTTTTGACTAAATAATCATTTTGTCATGGATGACTTCTTTACCTAATGTTTCTTGACTTCTTCGGATGGTTGCAATTATAACAATAAAGTCTTTTATGATAATATTTTCTGCACAAACATTTACTTCTTCACGAGAACTTCTTAGCAAGATTTTATAGTGCATACTTGTGTAAAAGATTTTAGGTACTAGATTATGTAAATTATGGTTTTAAAACTCATAACATGTCAATATTCTTTTCCAAAGAGAGGAATGTATGAATGGTTTGAGATGTTTTCAGGATATAACATTTTTAAGAAAATTAAGTTGACCGTTTTCTTGTCCAAAGGCTTGAAATCTTGGTTGTTTTCTTAATCCTTTACATGGTTGTTATACAATAAGGTTACATATCAAATAGTGGAAATGTGGGAGTGAGATCGACATTCTGACATGCATAAGTATTTGTGTTCTTGTTGCTCTTGTTGAATCATGTTTCTTATTTTGTCAACTAAATGCAATGAATGTATTGTACGCATTAATCAATTTCAGTGCTTGATAATGTTGCGATACTTCATCATTATTATATCTTTGGTTCATAAAGATGATTGACAGCAGATTGAAATCTGTTGTTCGAAGTGTCTGTCCAAAGACGATACATGAAGAAACCTGGGTTTTGTATGATTAAATAAAGGCACGATAAATCCATTTATGGTATAAGGAAGCATCATACAGTTTGGGTTTAAATACTTGTGGTTCTGGAGTGCATGACAACTTGGGTTCCGTTGAAGTGTGGGAGTAACAACTTGATATGTGTTTTACTTTTGCTCAGTTTACTTGCTTTGAGTTTGTCATTGTTGAATGTATGAGGTTTTAATTTATGACTTGCAATAAAATGTATGATCTTTGTTTCAAGGAACATTTTATTGAGTTTTATTATGTAGGAAAAAGGAAAAGGAATCCAGTGATTGAAGATGGCAAACCACTTTCAATCAATAAAGGTAAACTAGACAAATGGGAACGAAATGGGGTATGCATCAAGAACCGTGTTTAGAATGTGTATAAATGTATGTCATCATTAGCATTATAAGGTATGAATTTGTGGATTGTGGTTTCAGGGTGAATGCAACATTATTGTGTGCATTATTTCCTGAGATTCGAACTCCAAATGATTACTGGTCAATGTGTATAAGATGCTAGTTGCGTAGAACTCAAGTGATCACTAAGGAATGAAGTTATGTAGTACATGAAATTTCAAAACCATAACTAGTTGGCGTCCATGTGGGAGAATGTAAGAATCCTATGTGGACTTAACTACTTGTGATAAAGGTGGAATTACATGTGGATAATACAACTTCAATAAGGGTTTGATACGGGGAAAACTAACGTCCTATAATTCAGGAAACCCATTCGAAATGTTTGGGATGCAACTGCCTTCTACTAACCCTTTTTCCACTGAACTTGATACAACGGGACAATAACCAACTCACCCACGATAGATGGGAGTTGGCAGCCGTTGTTTCTATACATGTAGGAGTTCCCTGCTCACCAAGAAGACATTCTTCGACATAGGGTTCTATCACCATAAGGATATAAAGGTCTTGAGTGAGTAAAAGGATTCCTTGTGCAACTAACCATGTCTTCTTCAGAGCTCTTGTGTTCAATTAACAACCACCATGGCTGCACCAGGTAAGTTTTCTCATTATATTTGATCGTGACCTAGCAGAGCATGCTAATACGAACTTGGGTTGTTCTTACATTATTAGTTCTGTAGTTTGTTGCTGGTGTTTGAAGGATATAGGCTTATGATTTTAAAGCCCAAAAATATCAACTAGCAAAGTCCAAACAGAAACGACTACATTGGATATGAATTTGTTTGGTTTCTAAAGGGACTTCAGTTGACTTTATGATTTTTGAGTGAATTAGGTCAAACCGTAGCATACCCACCCATACGTATAGTTAGCAAGTAAGCAACAAACATCCACTTAATTTGAAACAAAATATTCCACTTTTTACTGGTAAAATAGATAATCCTAAGCCAAATTCATTTGGATAAATTTTTTAACATTAACCTAACATTATTCATTCAGGTAAAGTAGATCGATACATCTCATAAACTGCCATCCAACTTTGGAATGAAATAGGAACAACGGATATTTTCGTGTGAAGCAACACTTTAGTCATGACGTCGAAACTGCATTTTGAACATGCACCAAAAATAGATCCAACAAAAGTTCTAGGATACTCCAGCTGTTCTAATCGTTAATCTTTAATTACAATGACTGGAAAATCAAAGGGCATGAGAACCCAATGCATGAGTTGGATTTTCTTTGTATAATCCCCTCCAAAAGATATCCTAACAATAGTTCAAATGAAGTTCAAAATTTAAAGCAATTGAAGAGCAAGATAGAGAGATGAAATGGTGTTCATGCTCTTTGCGATGTGGTTTTGACAAAATCCAAACAAGTATAGAATCATACTCGTGAAGTCTAATGATATTCGATAACAAAAAACTCTCAATCTGAAAGTTGATTGCTTCCTTGAAGGAATGAGTTCTGAATCTCTGATTGAGATGTAACCCCAAGAAAATGTTGCAACTACGAACAAAGAAATCAACTTAAACATGAGAACCAAAACCACATAGAAAACCAAGTACAAAAATTTCAAAAAATAAGAAGTGAAGCAATAGAGGCAATGAGTTGAATCACCATTCAAATGTGATTTCAGTTAGGCATTTAATCAAACTTCTTATAGGCGAATACAAGCTTCGCAATTGAAAACCCACAAAGTAAAAATTATGTAAGCACCAAGGATCATATGTACCATCGTATTTCATTTCTTGCGGAGGCGCACTTATTTCAGTCTACCTTACTCTAGATAGTTTTAGAGTAAGCTGGAGGAATATGCAATTCAAACTTCTTCATGTGTAGAAATCCAGATCCATAATGGCCATGTGGTGTAGGATTCGTTTGGGTTCATGAATTTTTTTCTTCTTACTCGATATAGTATGCCCCCATGTCTTTTTCCATTACAAGTTAGTAGTGGAGGAGGACATGTGTGAATTTGCGAGTGACTTTGCTTTTAGCTTGTCAAAGCGGACTTGAATTGGTTGGAACCCTTAGGTTAATCATTAACTTGATCATGATTGTGTATCATGAACTCATAAGTTGTTGCGGCGCGTTATGCGTCGTTTAATATTAGTTCGGGGAAGAACTTGAGGAATTTTGCAGAGGATATGAATGGTAAAACGGCAATAACATTTCCCACATAGCTTGAAATTGAGTTCTGCAAAATTCTACAGAATGTTAACATCCACATATTAACGACGATGTATAAAAAGAAACTTAGTTTGCTTCGAGAAGGTACAATTTAATATGTCAAGTTGGCAGTGCTGTTCCAATGTGTTGCTTGGGTTGGCTTGCCGCCCAGCTGCTTAGCATGCCAGTTTTGGGATTGTTCTGTTTTATGAAAAATTGGAAAAATAAGAATATTGAAGCTCTGCATCATATCTTTCCAAGTGTATATGGCATGTCACTAAGAAGCCTTTGAAATTTTCGCTTGTCCCTAGATGTGCAGTTCTGACAAAAATGCAGTTTTGCCTGTTTTTATTTGAAAAATTGGAAGGATTGATCGTGTAGAAAATTATGACAGTTTGACATTATAATTTTCAGTGTCTTAGCTTTCGTGTCCAACTAGACTTCTGTCCAAATTCGTATGCAAAGTCGATTTTTTGTTAAAAATCATCCAAGAAAGAATGGTGTGATCTATGTTATATCGTGAACCATTCTTGGCGAATAGGCTATGGTGGGGCATTAAGGAGATAAGTTCTCCATGGACGTGTCTACGTGTACACCACGGTGAATATGACAGAATATGCATGTGGCAGAGCATTATCTTTAGTTGTCATTGGTTAAAGTATTTTTAGATGTCTTGAGAGTTCTTGTAGGGAAAGTAATCCTAATTAAATTGGGAGACTATCTATGAGGAAATCTACGATAAGATATTCAATCATCCTAAGATTACGTTGCCTATTTCCCAATATATCCTAATTTGACTTGAATTAGGGTTTTCAAACTTGGTTGGCAAGTAATATCTTCAGTGCGCTTAAGCCTAGTATGTCGGACTAAGAATGTAGGACTATGCTTCATGGGCTACGAGCATTTTGATCATTTTTGCTACCCAGGTGCCATGTGTCATGGTTTCATAAAATTATGGTCCCCCACACTTCAAGTGTTTTTCGATGACTCACTTGCATTTTTACTAAAGATTGATTCCAAAAACATTTACACTAGAAACGCTTTCAACCATTTTAAACAATTGCAAATGAACCCTTAGCATATTTTGGTTAAGGAATCACTAGCTAGTATAATGTGGCCTAAGGCCATTGATTATCTATGGCAACTTTTTGGTCAAAGTCTACTGAGGGTAAGTGTACAGTTTAATTGAATACTCAACATTCAAAAACATTTATTTTCATAAATAGTATATTACATTCATATGTAATTCAACTGCGGAAGAGGCACTAGCCATATTGGCAGTACAAATATAGAGAGACACACACTAATAACATATACAACAAACTCATAACAAGTTGTTGCAACTTATTCCAAATTAGAAGGAGTGAAGTTGAAAAAACTAAAAACAAGCCCCACAACATTCATCATTTGAAGTTACACTTGATAGAGAAAATCAGTGTCTCCAACATTATTGGCCAAAATATTTGAACTTCCTTTGCGCTTATTGAGGAAATTTTTGAACCAATAGGTCGAAAGTTTTGGGTGCCTTTGGAGTTCGTCAAAATCCACATAGTTAATACCAAATCGAACTGTGTAACCTTCACTCCATTGAAAGTTGTCTAAAATTGCCCATGCAAAGTATCCTTTCACATTACTACCCTTCCTGCACCACAAAATAAATAAATTATGACTTGATATCACTATAAAATGCAATATAGTCCTAAATAGTATTTCAACAAGCACTTACTTGATTGCTGCTTGAAGGTAACAGAGGTGGCGATTGTAGTAGTCAGTCCTATTGGGATCATGGAGGGCTTCCTCTAGTGATAAGGTGGAATCATTGAACTCATCAACGCCTGCAATATAATTCATTACCTATGTATTTAGTACTTTCTCTCAAAAAGAGAGATGTAGTTGGTTTTAAATTTAGATTTGGAATTACTCATCTGTATTTTGCATCAATATATACATATATATGTCAAAAATTAAAAAGTGAAATTAAGTGAGGCTTAAAAGCGTCAATTACCATTCTCAGTAATGTAAATGATTGGATCACCATACTTATTCTTCGTGTAGAGTACAAAATCGTGAATTCCTTTTGGATAAACATATAACCAGTCCGAAGCAGCCTGTAATACCATTTGAAGATATTTGAGATGGTTAGGAATTTTATAAAATTAATCCTCCAAATACAAATAACTTAACCTGAAATTTGATGTGTACCTGAGGACCAATAGGAATGCCATCACGTTCAGCTGCCATAACATAAATGAATGCGATCAATATTAGAATGTAATAATTCCAAGATATTAAATAATTAGTCGATAAAAGGTTTTCATTTGTACTCACTCATTGTAATAACATGTGGATCGTATAAGTAACTTGCAGGTTTAGAATAATTCTTAGGTACATCAGTTGCATATAGAGCAGTATAATAGTTCAATCCAACAAAATCAAAAGACCCAGTTAACATCTTGGATTCTTCTTTCGTGAATTTTGGCAATCGTTCTCTAACAAGGTATTGCATGGTGTACGGGTAGTCACCTCTTGTAATTGGATCCATAAACCTACAAAGATGTGAAAATTCCAATAATCAACTTTATAAGTCATAAAAAAACAAATATAACCCACTTGATTTATAGATTAATAATACACTTGCCATCCAAACATAAAATCCATAGCTCGATTTGCAGCATCTATATCTTCCTTTGCATCTGAAGCAGGCTCAAACCAATGTGACAGTAGTGTTATTCCTATCACCCCATTTTGATATGCCTATAAAGAAAATTCAGAAAATGATTTGATGTAGTGCCATACAAACTCCAAACTGTTTACCTCACTATACAAAAGGTTTCCTCTTGTGGTGGAACCTAATATTAGTGACTCATAAAGATTTCAGACCAAAAAAAAAAGGGAACTAACTAGTTAATTCATTATACCTGAAATTTATCTTTGTACACTTTTACAACAGCTGCATGAGCAAGGAGTTGATAATGTGTTACCAAATAGGGTTCAGTAGCCGAATCTCCACCAAGGCAGGTTGGGTCTTGCCAAGCAGAGCATCGACCCGGTGCGTAGATCCCGATTGTATATCCATGGTTACTAAAGGTATATGGCTCATTCAACGTGATCCAATGCTTCACCCGATCACCAAAATGTGAAAAACAAAGTTCTGCGTAGTCTTTAAAGTCATCGCTGTGTGTCCAAATTTCAAAAAAAAATTTGTTAGGTGTGGTACGTTTTATTTAATTAAGCAAATGATCAATATTGCACTTAAGATAAAATTTGTTTACTTACACAATACGAGGGCTTAAGAAACCACCATATGCATCTTCTAACGCTTGGGGAACATCCCAGTGAAAGATTGTCACAAATGGCTGTATACCTATTTATAACATTACCGGAACGAGAAAAAAAAAAAATAGTTTGATTCAATATTGTTTTATGAGTGCACGTTATTAAACTCTAATTATATATTAATGGATGGGATGATATATGAGATTAGATGGGATGGATGATATATGAGATTAGGTAGCTTTATCACCATTGCGAAGGAGTTCATTGATGAGATTGTCGTAGTATTCAATTCCTTTCCTGTTGACACCCCCACTTAGCGTGCCATCTAATAATTAGAACAAAATAATCAAGTGAGTTAATACCTATCTATATATCGAAATCGAATTAAGTAAAACAGGTTAATCGATGAAGTAATTGGTCCCAAATCAAGTATATGGACGCGGATGTCAACATTACTTGGTAACAATCTGGACCATGAGATAGAGAACCTATAAGCATCCAACTTCATATCCTTCATAATTGCTACATCTTTCTGTAATGACAAGAAAGGCATACATAATTATAAGAAAGAAGCTAAAAATTAATTAAGGCTCACATGTTCAATGTGCTCTTCAACTTCATAGTGGAAATTTAGGGTTTGGAGAATAATATTATTCCTTGATTGACAACCTTATAGAGGTGGTATTGATCAATGGCTACATCTCCATTGCTGCGATCATCGATTTTTTCTGTCATTAACCATAGAAGTTTTTATTAATTAGAGAATAAAGATGGTAGGAATCATAGAATGAGAACTATTATATATGTCCATGTAGTGCATGTATAGTCCATATGTATCGAAAAATATAGAGACATATACTACATGCCCAAGGGTATTTGATGATAATATGTAGAAGACTATAACCTGGATGGTCGTGGGTGAAGGTGTCCCATATGCTTGGTCCTCTACCATCTACGTTCCATGCACCTTCTACCTGAAATATGCATATGCACATTCAAACTGAAGATGTCAATATTCATGCTTGGAATCAAACCGAAATGTGCATGTGCATATATATGCTGTAGTTTTTCTAACATTGAAATCAAATTAGACCTATGTGATTATATGAAACTCAAATTAATTAAAGGGTAATTAAATAGCTAAGCCCTAGCAGGGACTGGCCTGGTAAGCTGCTGTAGATCCACCAAAGACAAACCCTGGTTTTAGAGCATCAAACTTGGTCCTGTCAAGTGAGTTACAGACAATGGGTTTATCTGGCTTAGCAGCTTTGGTGTTTGTCAATGCGAAGCCATTGAGTAGCAAGACACACAAGAGCAAAGAGCCTAACTCATGCATTGCCATAGTTAACTGGAGGGGTTTTGGTGATCGAGATAGCTAGGTTGGTTCTTCCCTGCATATTGCATGGGGTTTATATAGAGGGCTACGTACCACGTCTAAACGTGAGAATAATTGATAAGCATTTATTTACTAAAATTTGATAAACACGTGCAGGCTTTAAAAAAGTGAAGACCACTTAGAAGTCCAAAGCAAAATATAAGACGTGAGAATAATTAATAAGCATTTATTTACTAAAATTTGATAAACACGTGCAGGCTTTAAAAAAGTGAAGACCACTTAAAAGTCCAAAGCAAAATATACTTTTGTAACAATAATAATGAAATATGAATACTGTTGGGATAATACATATTTAATTATTTATACAAAAAACTAAATATACTTTTGTAACAATAATAATTAAATATGAATACGTTTGCAATATTATATATTTTTTTAGAAGTAAATAATTTCTCAAGCATGTATATAACGTAAAACTTTGGTGGATTGGTTTTGGGAAATATATCAAGGAATGGAATTAAGTAAAGACAGATATTTAAAAAAAAAAAAATTAAATTGAAAAGTGGAGAAACACAGTTCAAGATAGTGTAGGATATGATACTTTTTCATTTTTTGATTTTTTTTATCCAGTTGGGACCTCATTAGCAAGAAGTGGCGGTACACGTATGCATGGAATGGACTAGAAAAGTTAGAATTCGACCTCATTGGATCTTTTTTTTCTGAAAATATCGGGAATTCGTAAATCGTGTTCGTTTATCGTACATTGTGCAGTCAGAAATCATTTAAATATTTTAATTTAAAATTAAACACAAATATTACTTAACAAAAACTGATTGCACGATATCTGATGAACAAACTCTACTGCAAGTGACACCCATCCAAAGATAGGATTCTATCTGGATTCAAATTGTGGAGATCCTAGGGATAGAATCGCCTCACAAGACATAAACCTAACCCCTTAGCGACGATGAAAGCTTTGATGTGACTCCATTTTCCATGACAGCAACTCATCATTATTACCAAAAGAAAAAGAAGGGAAAGAGTGGGAATCTAATTCTTCATTCCACACGTGAAGTAATAGAACTAAAATGCACGTTGAATAAAAAAGTGTCGTGGCTAGTGATCTTGTGCATTCGAATGGGTAGTGCGAGGTTACAGTTTGCTAGAAGTGGGAAGACTTTGATTGGGAACGATTTTTTCAATCTAAGGGCATCTTGTCTTTGTGCACACTAGATTTGGCCAGATTTTTAATTAAGAAACTGAAAATGGTAGGATAAAAATGTCAATATAGATGGCTCCAAAGGGGTTAGTTTTTAAAATTTCTCTAATAAGTATTGTTTGGAGTGTACGAGAAATGACACAACATGAGGAGGAGATAGAAGTTCCTTCCCAAACAAGAAGGCTAAAGAGAAGATTGCTAGCACTCTATAGAATTATTTACTTACTAAAATGAGAACACTAATGCTATTAATTAGGCACACAAACTGACCACATATATTTGCAATAGTTGAGCTTAGATGTATTTTTTTGAACAAACGATATTGTCTATATTAAGGGGATTGAGGAGTGAACTAAGAGCCTAAGCCTCAAAATAGGCTAGTAATTATGGTTCAAATTTGTCTTTGATGAAAATGGAACCTAATACCTCTCAAATTCGCCTTTAGAGAGTGTGGTTGTAATGTTGTTAATTTTGTTTTTCTAAATATCTTAATTATTAAAAGAGCAAATGGTTTATTTCTCAAATATCCATGTTTTTAATGAAATACGATAACTACTATATTAAGGAATACATAATGAGATTACATATCCTTAGAGAGCAGAACTAACTTTTAAAATTCTAATTAATTAGGTATATACCATTAGAGCATAACTAACCTTTTTTTTTTTTTTTTTTAACGGACGATAGTATTCACACTAAGGGGTGAGAGAATTAATGGGTTAGGCCTTACAATGAGCTTGCCATAATACTATAGTTCAACTTCGTTTTTGTCAAAAATCGAACCAAAGATCTCTCACTTATAGGTAGAGATGAATAACATTAGACAGTAGTACTACGTGGCAGGGTAGAACTAACTTTAACTTTCAAAAAAAAAATATATAATACATAATTTCTCTTTCCTTTTTTGAAACTCTTCTGACTTCATCTTCCACAAGCCACCAGAAGGAAGAAAACCCCAGAAAAACTCTCCTCCCTTACTTTTAAATTCCTAAAGATATCATTATCCCTCGTAAACTTGGGTTTGTTAATTGGTAGATATTGGAAAGCTATTAATTTATTCTCGGACCGCCGTTGCATATATAAAGTGGCCTGAAATGCTTTAATTGTATTTTCCAGTAATAAGATTATTGTCTTTGAACAAGGGAAATAGGATTGAAGTTTTGAGTGTTGACAATTTATTAAGAAAAAAATTATTTATTGATACAAAGCCCTCCATCCCAAATCTTCTAGGTCAGTAAGAAAATAATTTATTTCTATAATTTCCGTTGGTTGGGGTTGGGGAAGATGGGAGGGGTTAAAATAAAATCTGGTTCTTTCACTCAGTGTGAAAAATTAAAAATTAAGAACTGCAATGGTGAACTGAGGAAATTGGAGGGAAACAAGGATGGAGAGTTTTTCTATTGATAAATTTTTATTTTTTATTTTTGAACAAACGGTATTACCTACATTAAGGGAGTGGAGGAGTGGATTAAGCCTCACAATGGAACAGTAATAATGTGATTCAAATTCACATTTAGCGAGAATCAAACCTAAAACCTCTCACTTACCGTAAGTGAAGAGGAATATCACTAAATCGTGGTACCAAGTGACTTCTATCGATAAAACTTAAACTCACACCTTTAAATTAGTTAAGGTTCATTTAATTCTTATTATGTATATATATAATAACAGTTTTTGGGATAAAAGTAAATTAAATATTTAGTAATAATTAATTAGCTTTAAGACTAAATCTCGACCATTTATTAATAGATAATGCTAAAGAGATCAAATTTTTAAATCACATAATGTGGATGTTGATCATTGATTCCAGATCTTGAACCAATTTCAACAGAATGCGAGGAATTTAGATCAAGAACTAAACACTCCCAATACTGTTCATTTTCTTTTGCTTTTTTATTTTTATTTTTTTATTTTTTTATTTTTTTATTTTTAAATTTAATATATATATATCAAATTTAAAAAAAAAAAAAAGGAAAACTAATAAAAAAATTTTGAAAACTTTGAATTTTAATGATAATGACAAAATAAAGGGTAAAATGAATAGTACCATGATTGACTTTTTAGTGTAAAAATATGGTTTTTCGTTAAAATGAATAGTACTGTGACATTTTCGTTAAAACTCCTTAAAAAAAGCATAAGAAAAAAATGGGGTGTATAATGATCATCATCGGCATCATTAACTTCATTCATCTATCCAGCAGTAGTTATGGCGACCTGGTCAGAAAAATTTCAAACCCAACGCCCATATTTCTATTATTTTCATGCTATCCAGCACTAGTTTCTGGCAATTGGGTTTTCTTCATTTCGTCACCAAGCTGTCTGCTGTATGAATTTTCCCTTTAGGTTCTCATATGTTTTGTTTTGAAGTGGTTGGAGATTATTGCTTTTAGTGTTAAATTGCTTGAGGACTTCAGAAGATTAGGCGGCTTTCATCAAAAGAGTAGAGAGCGAGAAGGCGCCAGAAGAAGGGGGCGAACCAGAGCGCGGAGCTGCAAGTGCGAGTCGGCCAGGTTTTTTTAGAGAATTTTAACGAAAAGCTTTTGGTATTATTTATTTTAACGAAAAATCATATTTTTACACTAAAAAGTCAATCCTGGTACTATTCACTTTACCCTTTATTTTTTCTTTATCGTTAAAACTCAAAGTTTTTAAGCCTTTTTTTTTTTTTTACACTTAACGGGTGCTATCGGGTGCTAACAGGTCTTGCAGGTTGACCTACATTAACCCGTTATTTAACGGATAATTAACGGGTTCACCCGTTAACAACCCGACCTATTAAGCACCCATCCAAATACTAATTTAAACGGGTGGCTCGGATTGGGTGTAAAATGTTAGGTCTATTACTAGGACTCAACAACAAAACTTTTTAAAAAATAAAAGAGATTATTTTTTTTATATGTCAAAATTGACAGCACACAATCTTTATGTTAAATCATGTAGAATTGACAAATCAATTAAAACTTATATCTACTTTCAAAATTTATTACATAACATTCTCCTTAGAATAGACATCTCCTTTCAAAATGCTCAAATTTAATAAATTATCATACAATTTATTTGACCAACATAAATTAATATAATTTCAATATCTCAACGTGGTGTATGTGAGAATTGAAATTTCTTGATCTATTTTGAAAAATCAACCCATATATGAGGTGTGAAAGTGTAGTTTACTCAACATGATTAAAGATATGGAATAAGGATCTTCTCTGGATCCTTTTTATGAGGATTCCGGAAATTCTTAAATGGTGTTTTTTTATTATATATCGTGTGGTTATAAATCATTTTAAATATTTTTATTTAAAATTAAACACAAACAGTACCTGAAGAAAACTAACCACACAATATAGGATAAACCAACATGATGTGAGGATTCCTAGGATTTTCACAAAGAGGATATGGAGAGAATCCACACAAAGAAGATCCGGAGAGGATTCTCATACAAAGATATGTACCAGCTGAAAAGTCTTTTCTCTCTTTTTCCTTTCTTAAAGTATCCAAACTCTACTATAAGTGACACCCATCCAAAGATAGGATTATATCTGGATTCATATTGTGGAGATCCTAGAGATAGAATCCCCTCACAAGACATAAACCTAACCCCTTAGCGACGATGAAAGCTTTGATGTGACTCCATTTTTCATGACACCAACTCATCATTATTACCAAAAGAAAAAGAAGGGAAAGAGTGGGAATCTAATTCTTCATTCCACACGTGGAGTAATAGAACTGAAATGCACGTTGAATAAAAAAGTGTCGTGGCTAGTGATTTTGTGCATTCGAATGGGTAGTGCAAGGTTACAGTTTGCTGGAAGTGGGAAGACTTTGATTGGGAACCATTTTTCAATCTAAGGGCATCTTGTCTTTGTGCACACTAGATTTGGCCAGATTTTTAATTAAGAAACTGAAAATGGTAGGATAAAAATGTCAATATAGATGGCTCCAAAGGGGTTAGTTTTTAAAATTTCTCTAATAAGTATTGTTTGGAGTGTACGAGAAATGACACAACATGAGGAGGAGATAGAAGTTCCTTCCCAAACAAGAAGGCTAAAGAGAAGATTGCTAGCACTCTATAGAATTATTTACTTACTAAAACGAGAACACTAATGCTATTAATTAGGCACACAAACTGACCACATATATTTGCAATAGTTGAGCCTAGATGTATTTTTTTGAACAAACGATATTGTCTACACTAAGGGGATTGGAGAGTGAACTAATAGCCTAAGCCTCAAAATAGGCTAGTAATAGTATGGCTCAAATTCGTCTTTGACGAAAATCGAGCCTAATATCTCTCAAATTCGCCTTTAGAGAGTGTGGTAGTAATGTTGTTAATTTTGTTTGTCTAAATATCTTATTTATTAAAAGAGCAAATGGTTTATTTCTCAAATATCCATGTTTTTAATGTAATACGATAACTACTATATTGAGCAATACATAATGGGATAACATATCCTGGGAGAGTAGAATTGACTTTTAAAATTCTAATTAATTATGTAAATATTGGAAGGCTATTAACTAACTTTTAATGAAATACGATATCATTATCCCTCGTAAACTTGGGTTTGTTAATTGGTAAATATTGGAAGGCTATTAATTTATTCTTGGATCACCGTTGCAGATATAAAGTGGCCTGAAATGCTTTATATGTACTTTCCAATAATAAGATTATTGTCTTTGAACAAGGGCAATAGGATTGAAGTTTTGAGTCTTGACAATTATTAAGAAAAAAAAATTATTTATTGATACAAAGCCCTCCATCCCAAATCTTCTAGGTCAGTACGAAAATAATTTATTTCTATAATTTCGGTTGGTTGGGGTTGGGGAAGATGGGAGGGGTTAAAATAAAATCTGGTTCTTTCACTCAGAGTGAAAAATTAAAAATTAAGAACAGCAAGTGTGGCCTATCACATGGACAACAAGTGAGTGACACGTGAGCACATGTGGCCCCCTACACGTGGATTGTAAGAATATTTTAATATTCTAAAGTTGTCCACATGACACTGTGTGATATCCCGTCCCTAAAATTATTATTTTATTTTATTCTTGACGTATTTCGAAGATTTGATTGGAACTAGTTCTTTATTTCTCCAAATTTGAGAAAAACAAAGTGATGGTTACTTTAGTCATTTCCAATTTTCTCGACCTTTTCGGTCAACTCTTGAATTGGTTAGGTAGAGTTCGATTCCATGAGCGCGTAGGCATAAATAGATCTTATTTCTGAGTCCGAATGGAGAAGTTAGAGTCGTTTAAAGTTGATGACATTTTGGTAATATTATCAAAATGTTATAAATGGGAGGGAAACCTCCAGAAAAGGAGAGGTTTTCAGAAAATGAAAGGGGGAGAGCTGCCTAACCCGTTTTAGGGAGAAATTGACCCATAAACCCACCAAACTTGACCCGCTTCTATCTTTTTCATCCGAGCTCCGTTTTGGATGATCTTGGTGTCCATGGAAAGCTCTTGACGAGCCCTAATCTCTGTGATGTTAGATTTTCCCATTTCTTTTCCATCTTTGCAGTTCGAGGTCGCAAAGTCCACGACTTTTCCGGCGGTTTTATCATTTTTCCGGTGATTCCGGAAACGATTTCCTTCGAGTGAGGTATGAAACTTCATCTACTCTTCATAACCTTCAAGTGGGTATGCTTAGTTTGTGCTTTCGTATTCATTTTAGAGTTAGGTGTTTTAGAACCCTAGAAATCCGGTTTTCTCCGGTGAAATTGGATGGTTTCCGGTTAGAATTTATCGTCGGCCTAGTTGTGAAAAGTGTTTCCCTTGTTGAGCTCTAGATACCATGTAAATTTAGCCATAGACCTATGTTTATCAAACATGATTTGGCTTGTGTACTGATGATGATCGTGGTATGTGAATTGACGTGCATATTCGAAAGGTGTTTGATTTACATAGATGGTATGTTATGATGAAAGGTGAGTGACTTTAATATATGTGAATATGAAATGGTTTTATAATCATTTTTCCTATAAATTGTTAATTTTCATATTTAGCCAATGATATTGTTATATGAAGTGGGATTTGACGTACATATTGGAAATATGGTTTGTTTTGTTTGATTGGCTTGATTTGATGAAGGTGAGGGCTAGTGGTGGACCGTTAACCCAGTGTCATGGGTTTGTTGCTTTGAAACATGTGTCAATGCTCGTTTCATTATTTCATTTCTTGTTTCGTTGAGCCTTTATAACTTGAGCAACTTGATTCATGTGTTGTTTCATTGATTGATGGTTATGCAATGTACTCCGCGATTCCGTTGAGTGATGGTCCGGAATCGTATCCTGGTTTGGATTCCGTTGAGTGATGGTCCGGAATCCTTCCTACTCCACTCCGCGATTCCGTTGAGTGATGGTCAGGAATCGTATCTTGGTTTGGGTTCTATTGAGTGATGGTCCGGAATCCTTCTTACTCCGCGATCCCGTTGCGTGATAGTCCGGGATTGTATCCACATTAGTTTATTGAGTTTAGTTTAAGATGGTTGCAAAGGTGTAGGCTTTGGATGAACAGTGTCGCCCTAATTCTACTTTCATTGTGTGTATATGAATATGGGTGTGAGATGTTATGGTTGTTTGAAATGAACTTTTGGATGTCTGGGTGACTCTCTTGGAGTTTTCAAAAGTTGGGTATTGATTTCTTATGAAAGATTTATATTCAAGGTTTATAAATTATGATTGATGGCTAGTTTTATTATTGTATCACATGCTTATTTTATTGTCCCTCACCCGAGCCTCTCAGCTTGTCTGGGTGCCTGATTTGCCAGTGCACCAATTCCATAATATTGGCATTGACTTTACATATGACAGGTCTGGGTAGATTATGAGAAACCGCTTGATATTTTGGTTCCGTTGAGTGGTCTGGAACCCAATGTTGTTAGATTCCGTTGAGTGGTCCGGAGTCCTTGCTCTTGTTCATTCCGTAAGGTGATCTTAGAATCCTAAATTCGAGTAGATGGGAATTACCCACAATAGATATTGTGAAAATAAATTAGAATTACCATGTTATTATTCTTAACCCAAATTGGGAATTATGTAGAGTTCTTTAATTAAATTCGTGAAATGATATGTTATCTCACTGATTGATTAACGTAATTAAATATTATTATTGTACTTCGTGATTCCTTGATATGTTGCAAGCTATGTATTGAGATATAATGTTGGAAGTATAGTGATTAGTATGATGAAGTGAAATGTGATTTGACTTGTGTATTGGAAATGGTTGTGACATGTGATTGAAACGCATATTGAATTGCTTGGGAGATGGGAGGTCTAGTAAATGACTGATGACCCATTGTGATGTGGATTTTGCTCAATATTGCTTTTTTTCGTTGAGTTTCGTGAATTGGGTAACTTGAATCATGTCTTGTTCCTTCGAGCCGTTGTTATGCTCCTTGGACTTCCGTTCAATTCGGTTGGGTGGTTTGGAACTGAGTTCTGTTTGGATTCCGTTAAGTGATGGTCCGGAATCCCCTTTGGAGCCTTGGTCCATTGGGTGGTCCAAAATCCCCTTTTTCCAAAGATGTAGTCTTCAACTGAATTGTGTTGCTCTAGCCTTGCGTTTCGACTTGTTGTATGTGTTATTGATGATGTGATGGTTGACATTATTGATTGATGTGATTATGGAATGACGTTGGATATAAGTGTGGTTATCATGAGTATTTTAGTTGATTAATATTTCTAGAGAATCATGTGTACTTTGTTAATTCTTAACTATGTTACACACTATGAAATGTGATTTTATGTGGAAAACGTGATGAATTACGTGATGGATGAAGTGGAAAGGTTAATCGTCATGTGGGATTGTTATGTTGGATATCATGGTTATTGTTATGATTAGACTTGTTGATAAATGTGGCTAAAGAATGGTATTGTGCTTCGTTGGTTCTTTGAAGTAATATATGTTGTGAATTGCGGTATCATGTTGCAACATAATGATTTATATATAGTTGGAGGGGAAATCATGTTTTTCAGATGGGTTTGTTATGTAACCCTGAGTCTAGTATTTTCATGCTTGTCAAGTTTTATTGATTGATTGAGAAATGTTATACCTTTCGACTTAATCGGACTGTGTTATATGTCAATTATTGTGCTTGACGAACTACGAATGGCTTGATCCCTGTTTAGGGTACGTAGGCAGTCTAACGGGGAGGTTAGATGCAGCCATAAAACATACGAAAAATAACTATGCGATTCGATTTTTGAGTTGTGCTTGCCCATATCCCAGAGGTGGGATATGATAGATACGGATTTTTTGGTGACGTCACGTGTCAATTCTGGACGTATGTCGGGATTGGGGCGTGACACACTGTCCATATGATATGTAGGGTTTAACGAATATTATTATTTGTAAATAATCATATTGGTCAAATTATGAGAAATGTTTGCTACCAAATTACGATGATGGGTGATAATTGATTATGGGCTTTAAATGGAAATAGGTCATCTCTCTGCCTCACTTATATATATTGCACATACCCATCTAATATGCACTTGAGAGTTGGAAAAACACGATTAGGGTTATTATTTGCAAATAGAGGCAAGAGAGAGAACACCTATTTCCTCCGCCACCGACAGAATCTGATTGGGATCTCATAGCGTTCGTTGTCATGGACCAAGGTACACTTGGTTGTTTAATGTATTTCCGCATTTTATTTATAATGTGAAAATCATGAAGTTTGATGATCATGGCTGAATTGATTTATGATTAACATGTGGCATCAAAGCTTGGTTGAGAGCTCTCATGATTTTCCATTTACAATTATGAACTTTAACAGAATCGGTGGTTAACAAGGGTTCAATGTCTACTGTTTTGAGGCAGACATGATTATATTTTATTTGCATGTATCGATATTATATTATTTGCACATATCGATTATGCATGTTGGGATTAAGAAATTGTAATCTTAGTTTTATTACAATTTTTGCCGAATTGCATATTTGGGTATGGAAATTATGATGCAATCTGGGCGATTCTTTTAGTTGGAATTAGTTAAAGTAATTTGAATATCTGTGACTGATCATTACTATTATAAACGTCATTCATTTAATTTGTAATTCGTCTTACGAAATTATTTGTTAGTCACCAAAGTGGCCAACTAGAAAGATAACATGGATTCAAATTCAATGATGATTAATCAATTACTCATGGTAGGATGATGCATATGAACGAACAAAACCTTATTATGTTTTAAAGGTTTGTACATGAGTAATATGTTTTTCATTTGTCATAGGTTCATAGGTTCTTAAGGGTCACCCAAAGGTAGACTAATTGCTCATATGATTGATGATATGAGTGTGGTGAGAATTGTATATTTCATTTTTGGGTTATTATACAAAATGGTCCCTGAGATTTGCATAATCACTAGAAATTGTGACATCCCACATTGCCCAGGGGAGTGGATCATGTAAGCCTTATAGGTATATTCCCATCTCTACTTAGCACGAGGCCTTTTGGGAGCTCACTGGCTTTGGGTTCCATGGGAACTCCAAAGCTAAGCGAGTAGTGCGCGAGAGCACTCCCATGATGGGTGACCCACTGGGAAGTTCTCGTGTGAGTTTCCAGAAACAAAACTGTAAGGGCGTGATCGGGGCCTAAAGCGGACAATATCGTGCTATGGTGGTGGAGTGGGCCCAGGATGTGGTGGACCCCAGGCCGAGATGTGACAGAAATGGTCCCTGAAATTGAAAATCAATAGACATGGTCCCTAAGATTGTCCATTATCCATAATTTTGGTCATTCCGTTAAAAACGATCGTTTCTTAATCAAATTCGACCCATAATATGTCAAAATGAAGATAGGAAAATGTAGAATAAGATTATACCTATTTGGAAGCCCAATGGTTGCTGGAGATGGCCGGAAAATAACATGAAAGGTGACTGGTTCGCGGGAAAACTGGAAAACTGGCCGGAAACTGGGTAAGTTTTAAACGTTCATAACTTCTTCAATACTCAACAAAATAGAGTGATTCAGAAACAAAAATAATACTTATTGACGAGACGAAGAGAATGGTACCTTTTTTTGATGGCTAACTCACCGTGGTTTGGTCGGACAACGGCTCGAAAGTGGCTAACCATTTTCGAGTTAGCCGATTTCAAGCCGTTTTTCGGCCAAACCACGGTGATTTAGCAGTAAATAAAGATACCATTCTCTTTGTCTCGTTGAGAATTATGATTTTAGTTTTTGAATCACTCAATTTCGTTCAGTATTGAAGAAGTTATGAACGTTTAAAGTTTACCCAGTTTCTGGGATGTTTTCTAGTTTTCCCGCGGACCAGTCACCTTTTAGGCTATTTTCCGGCCATCTTCGGCAATCATTGGGCTTCCAAATAGGTTTAATGTTGTTCTACACTTTCTTATCTTCATTTTGATATATTATGGGTTGAATTTGGTTAAGAATAGGTTGAGTTACGAAGCTTTGAAAATTGCCTAAAGAGTTTTTAACGGAATGACCAAAATCATGGATGGTGGACAATCTCAGGGACCATTTCTATTGATTTTTAATCTCATGGACCATTTCTATTGATCATGCAAATCTCAGTGACTATTTTGTATAATAACCCTTCATTTTTTTTATTTGTTCAGATATCCAAAGATAACGAAACCTGTCTTCTTAGAGATGTACAATTATCAATAGGGTATTATGCATCGATGATTGTTTGTATTGTTGTAGTATCTACCCAAATGAGAATATGATAATACACTTATTGTTATTACACTTGTTTTTATTACTCAAAGCGTTAATGTTGTGAGCACTTTTGAATTACAGTGTCAGTGCATGTTTCTCTTCATTCACTTGCTCTATCTATTCCTTCACTTAATGGAACAAATTTCTCAGATTGGAGTGAGCAAGTTCATTTTCACATGGTGTCCTAAATCTTGATTTAGCACTACGAACTGATAAACCTGATGCTCTTACAAATACAAACAGCACTAAGGAAAAATCTCTCTATAATGCCTAGGAGAGATCGAATAGATTGAGCATGATATTTATGTGAATGACTATAGAGAGCAACATAAAGGCTGGCATTCCTCAAGTTGAAACTGCTAAGGAATACTTGAAAAATATTGAGACTCATTTCAAGATTGCTGACAAGTCTCTTGGACCGCCAAGAAATTTGATGGTATGCAAAGCATGCATGAGCATGTCCTTGAAATGACTAATATAGCAGCAAGGCTAAAGACTCTTGGAATGAATGTGGATGATTCCTTTCTTGATCAATTTATTTTGAACTCCTTGCCTCCTCAGTATGGATCATTTCAAATCAACTATAATGCTATTAAGGACAAATGGAATGTTGATGAATTGGCCACTAAACTCGTTTAAGAGGAAGGAAGGCTTAAGTAGCAAGGAGAACATAATGTTCCTTTAGTAAGTCAAGGAGCTGAAAGAAAATTTGGAAGAAAGCCTGGAAAGGGCAAGAAAAGAGGATCACCATGGTGAATGAACTTGTTAATGCTACTCAGGCTCATGATAAGGAACAGAAAAGTGATTTATGTCGCTTATGTAGGAAGCCTGGGCATTATCAAAAGAATTGCTAGAAACGCAAAGAATGGTTCAAAAAGAAAGGTGAGCCTTTGGCTGATGTAAGTTTCGAATCATATTTAACTGCTCATATTTCTAATTCGATGCAAGGATTCTTTACGACCCAAACTTTAAATCCAAGTGAAAAATTCATTTTCATGGGGAATCGAGTCAAAGCTCCAGTTGAAGCTGTTTGAACTTTTCATTTAATTTTGGATACTGGATATTGTTTGGATTTATTTCAGACACTTTATGTTCCTAGTTGTTCCAGAAATTTGGTTTCAGTTTCGAAGCTTGACCGTAATGGATTTTTTTTATAAAGTTTGGTAATGAATGTTTCAGTTTATATAAGAATACTTCTTTTGTTGGTATTCTAATAGGTGAGCTGTACAATTTAAAACTCAATAATCGTTTTGATGAAACACTTTTGACGTTGCATCATAATGTTGGAACTAAGCGTAGCCTAAATAATGAAAATTCTTCATTCTTGTGGCATAAACGACTGGCTCATATATCCAAAGAAAGGTTAGAAAGATTAGTAAAGAATGAGATTCTTCCGAACCTAGATTTTACTGATCTTGGTGTGTGTGTGGATTGTATTAAAGGCAAACAAACCAAATACACCAAGAAAGGAGCCACAAGAAGTTCAGAGCTTCTTGAAATAATTCATACAGACATATGTGGAACTTTTGATGCTTCATCCTTTGGTGGAGAAAAATGTTTTATCATCTTTATAGACGATTTTTCACGTTATGGCTATATTTATCTATTGAAAGAAAATTTTGAAGCAGTGAATGCCCTTCAGGTGTTCATTACTGAAGTTGAGAGACAATTAGATAAAAATGTGAAGATTGTCAGGTTGGATAGAGGTGGTGAATTTTATGGAAAATATGATGAATCAGGACAATGCCCTGGTTTATTTGCAAAACTCCTTGAAAAGCATGGTATATGTGCCCAATAAACTATGCCAGGTATGCCACAACATAATGGTGTTGCTGAAAGGTGTAATCGTACTCTTATGGACATGGTTAGGAGTATGTTAAGTAATGCATCTTTGCCTTGATGATTATGGATGTATGCTCTTAGGACTCCTGTATATTTATTAAATCGGGTTCCTAGTAAGGCAGTTCCCAAAACACCATTTAAACTGTGGACAAGAAGGGAACCTAGTTTAAGGCATCTGCATGTTTGGGGTTGCCCAGCAGAAATAAGAATTTATAATCCGCATGAAAAGAAGTTGGATTTTAGAACGATTAGTGGTTACTTTATTGGTTAACCAGAAAAATCCAAAGGATATAGGTTTTATAGGTTTTACCATCCTAATCATAGTATGAGAATTGTTGAAACCGGCAATGCCAGATTCATTGAAAGTGGTGAAATAAGCGGCAGTGAAAAACCTAAAGAATTGGTCATTAATGAAGTTAGGGTGCAGATTCCTACACCTATAATTTCTAAGCAAGTTGTTGTTCCTACACATGTTAAACCGTTAGACAATGTTGAACATCAAATTAATGACCATCCGCTCCAGAATGAGATTATCACAAATGAAAATGTAGTGGAAGAACCACAAGAAATAACATTAAGGAGATCGCAAAGAGAATGGAAATGTGCTATTTCAGATGATTATGTGGTATATCTACAAGAGTCTGACATTGCTTTGGGAATAAATAAAGATCCGGTTTCGTTTCACAAGCCGTTAACTGTATTGGTTAATGATGAGTTAAAATCAATGGACCAAAATGAAGTCTGAGATCTCATTGAATTTCCTAAAGGTTGTAAGAGAGTTGGGTGTAAGTGGGTTTTGAAGACCAAACGCAACTCTAATGGCAATATAGAACGATATAAAGTCAGATTGGTGACCAAAGGTTTTACTCAACAAGAAGGCGTTGATTACAAATATACTTTCTCACCAGTTTCAAAGAAAGACTCTTTTAGAATCATTATGGCATTAGTAGCTCATTATGATTTAGAGTTACATCAAATGGATGTGAAAACAACATTCTTGAATAGGAGTTTGGAAGAAGAAGTCTACATGGATCAACCTGAAGGCTTCGCATTAAAGGGAAAAGAACACATGGTCTGTAAACTAAAGAAGTCAATATACGGAATTAAACAAACTTCACGACAATGGTATCTTAAGTTTGATAATATCATTGTATCCTTTGGTTTTAAAACATCATTGATCGATGTACGTATCTGAAGGTCAGTGGGAGCAAGTTTATGTTTCTAATTCTGTATGTTGATGACATTTTACTTGCTAGTAGTGATCTTGGTCTATTACATGAGACCAAGCAGTTTCTCTTGGAGACATTTGAAATGAAATATATGGGTGAAGCAGCCTATGTGATAGGAATTGAAATATTCCGAGATAGATCACGTGGAATGTTGGGCTTGTCTCAGAAAGCATATATTGAGAGAGTTCTTGAGAGATTCGGTATGGAAAAATGTTCATCCAATGTTGCTCCAATTCAGATAGAAGATAAGTTTAGCCTTATGCAATGCCCACAAAATGAATTGGAGCTTACATAGATGGAAAGTATTCCTTATGCATCTGTTGTAGGAAGTCTGATGTATGCACAAACTTGTACCATACCAGACATCATTTTTGCAGTTAGGATGTTAGGCAGATACCAAAGCAACCCATGAATGGATCACTGGAAAACTGCAAAGAAAGTGATTCAGTATTTACAAGGAACGAAAGACTGTATGCTCATGTATAGAAAATCTAATAACTAGAAGTTATTGGTTATTCAGATTTAGATTTTGTTGGATGTATTGATAGCAAAAGATCAACTCTTGGTTACTTGTTTCTCTTAGCTGGAGGAGCAATTTCCTGGAACAGTGCAAAGCAAGATGCTATTGCTATATCCACTATGGAAGCTGAATTTATAGCATGTTTTGAGGCTACAAATCATGAATTATGGTTATGGAATTTTGTCTCAAGGCTTGGAGTCATTGATTCCATTGCTAAGCCGTTCAGAATTTTCTGTGACAATGCTACCGCTATCTTCTTCTCCAAGAATGACAAGTATTCTAATAGTGCTAAACACATGGATATAAAATACTTGACTCTTAAGAAGGAGGTTCAGAAACAAAAAGTGTTTATTGAGCACATAAGCACAATGCTTATAACCGTAGATCCCTTGACAAAAGGACTAGGCTAAAGGCATTTAATGATCATGTTGAAAGAATGGGTCTTGGACGTAGTCCATGATGATTGTCATTTTTTATTTTGGTTATGAGAATTTGTTTAATGACAATATTGTGCTAGACACTCTGAGCTCGATAATTAAACATGTTTCGGGTGTTTCCTGTTTTCCATTATATGTATACATTTAGGAGATTGGATGAATGATAACAGGAATGTCTCTGACAAAGAGATTACCGAACCTACATATATGTTTCTCACTAACAAACTGTTTTAGGTAATTGCTAGTGTTGTGGTACATGGAAGGGACTATGTTGCTTGTTGATGTACAACCGCCATGACTCGCACTAGTGAATTGCTTAAGATCAGTATTTATGTTAACCAATTGATAGTAAGGATTATTTCAAACTTTACTGTTCGCTTAATGTTTATTTGTTAAACCGGAAAAGGAACATGTGTCACTATGGACCAAGTGGGATAATGTAAGAATATTTTAATATTCTAAAGTGGTCCACGTGACACGGTCTATATGATATGTAGGGTTTAACGGATATTATTATTTGCAAATAATCCTATTGGTCAAATTATGAGAAATGTTTCCTACCAAATTACGGTGATGGTTGGTAATTGATTATGGGCTTTAAATGGAAACGGGTCCTCTCTGTGCCTCACTTATATATATTGCATATACCCATCTAATATGCACTTGAGAGTTGGAAAAACACGATTAGGGTTATTAAGTGCAAATAGAGGTAAGAGAGAGAACACCTATTTCCTCCGCCGCCGACATAATCCGATTGGGATCTCATAGCGTTCGTTGTCATGGACCAAGGTACGCTTGGTTGTTTAATGTATTTCCGCATTTTATTTATAATGTGAAAATCATGAAGTTTGATGATCATGGCTAAATTGATTTATGATTAACATGGACAACAAATGAGGGACGTGAAACGTGTGTGGTCGTTTGGCTTCACATGAGGACAACCCGCTCTGAAACCATGATGAAATTGGGATTCCATCATAAAACTAATTGGCAATATGAAAAGTAGCTTAATGCCATATAAGCACATAACAAACTTGTCCTCTCACCGATGTGGGACAACTCTCAACACAAACAAGGAGGGTTCTTGGGCTTGTGTCTTTGACGAAGTTTAGAGAAGAACTGCTTCACTTTTTCTTAGGCCCGAATTTATTCTTCATGGAATGATTGAAGCTTGAGAACGACATTGTCGAATTTCAAAACCAAGATACGAGACTCCATTGTTTGGTTTGCATCAAAATTGCTATCCAAGTGCAACTTGATTAAGAGTTGAAGATTCGAAAATTGAGAATCTTGATGACCCAAATTGAAATCTGGCAGTGTCGCACCAAAATTGCGGTCGAGATTGCAGAAATCGCCATGCCAACTGCCATTTCGACCGGGCTGGCTAACATCATAGTTGCGAGATTCCGTTGTTCAAGAAACCATTGTTGAAATTTAAGATTCAAACAATTTGAGTGAACTCCTCTCAAGTAACTTTGATTAAACAAACTTCACGACAATGGTATCTTAAGTTTGATAATATCATTGTATCCTTTGGTTTTAAAACATCATTGATCGATGTACGTATCTGAAGGTCAGTGGGAGCAAGTTTATGTTTCTAATTCTGTATGTTGATGACATTTTACTTGCTAGTAGTGATCTTGGTCTATTACATGAGACCAAGCAGTTTCTCTTGGAGACATTTGAAATGAAATATATGGGTGAGGCAGCCTATGTGATAGGAATTGAAATATTCCGAGATAGATCACGTGGAATGTTGGGCTTGTCTCAGAAAGCATATATTGAGAGAGTTCTTGAGAGATTCGGTATGGAAAAATGTTCATCCAATGTTGCTCCAATTCAGATAGAAGATAAGTTTAGCCTTATGCAATGCCCACAAAATGAATTGGAGCTTACATAGATGGAAAGTATTCCTTATGCATCTGTTGTAGGAAGTCTGATGTATGCACAAACTTGTACCATACCAGACATCATTTTTGCAGTTAGGATGTTAGGCAGATACCAAAGCAACCCATGAATGGATCACTGGAAAACTGCAAAGAAAATGATTCAGTATTTACAAGGAACGAAAGACTGTATGCTCATGTATAGAAAATCTAATAACTAGAAGTTATTGGTTATTCAGATTTAGATTTTGTTGGATGTATTGATAGCAAAAGATCAACTCTTGGTTACTTGTTTCTCTTAGCTGGAGGAGCAATTTCCTGGAACAGTGCAAAGCAAGATGCTATTGCTATATCCACTATGGAAGCTGAATTTATAGCATGCTTTGAGGCTACAAATCATGAATTATGGTTATGGAATTTTATCTCAAGGCTTGGAGTCATTGATTCCATTGCTAAGCCGTTCAGAATTTTCTGTGACAATGCTACCGCTATCTTCTTCTCCAAGAATGACAAGTATTCTAATAGTGCTAAATACATGGATATAAAATACTTGACTCTTAAGAAGGAGGTTCAGAAACAAAAAGTGTTTATTGAGCACATAAGCACAATGCTTATAACTGTAGATCCCTTGACAAAAGGACTAGGCTAAAGGCATTTAATGATCATGTTGAAAGAATGGGTCTTGGACGTAGTCCATGATGATTGTCATTTTTTATTTTGGTTATGAGAATTTGTTTAATGACAATATTGTGCTTGATACTCTGAGCTCGATAATTAAACATGTTTCGGGTGTTTCCTGTTTTCCATTATATGTATACATTTAGGAGATTGGATGAATGATAACAGGAATGTCTCTGACAAAGAGATTACCGGACCTACATATATGTTTCTCACTAACAAACTGTTTTAGGTAATTGCTAGTGTTGTGGTACATGGAAGGGACTATGTTGCTTGTTGATGTACAACCGCCATGACTCGCACTAGTGAATTGCTTAAGATCAGTATTTATGTTAACCAATTGATAGTAAGGATTATTTCAAACTTTACTGTTCGCTTAATGTTTATTTGTTAAACCGGAAAAGGAACATGTGTCACTATGGACCAAGTGGGATAATGTAAGAATATTTTAATATTCTAAAGTGGTCCACATGACACGGTCTATATGATATGTAGGGTTTAACGGATATTATTATTTGCAAATAATCCTATTGGTCAAATTATGAGAAATGTTTCCTACCAAATTACGGTGATGGTTGGTAATTGATTATGGGCTTTAAATGGAAACGGGTCCTCTCTGTGCCTCACTTATATATATTGCATATACCCATCTAATATGCACTTGAGAGTTGGAAAAACACGATTAGGGTTATTAAGTGCAAATAGAGGTAAGAGAGAGAACACCTATTTCCTCCGCCGCCGACATAATCCGATTGGGATCTCATAGCGTTCGTTGTCATGGACCAAGGTACGCTTGGTTGTTTAATGTATTTCCGCATTTTATTTATAATGTGAAAATCATGAAGTTTGATGATCATGGCTAAATTGATTTATGATTAACATGGACAACAAATGGGGGACGTGGAACGCGTGTGGTCGTTTGGCTTCACATGAGGACAACCCGCTCTGAAACCATGATGAAATTGGGATTCCATCATAAAACTAATTGGCAATATGAAAAGTAGCTCAAGGCCATATAAGCACATAACAAACTTGTCCTCTCACCGATGTGGGACAACTCTCAACACAAACAAGGAGGGTTCTTGGGCTTGTATCTTTGACGAAGTTTAGAGAAGAACTGCTTCACTTTTTCTTAGGCCCGAATTTATTCTTCATGGAATGATTGAAGCTTGAGAACGACATTGTCGAATTTCAAAACCAAGATACGAGACTCCATTGTTTGGTTTGCATCAAAATTGCTATCCAAGTGCAACTTGATTAAGAGTTGAAGATTCGAAAATTGATAATCTTGATGACCCAAATTGAAATCTGGCAGTGTCGCACCAAAATTGCGGTCGAGATTGCAGAAATCGCCATGCTCACTGCCATTTCGACCGGGCTGGCTAACATCATAGTTGCGAGATTCCGTTGTTCAAGAAACCATTGTTGAAATTTAAGATTCAAACAATTTGAGTGAACTCCTCTCAAGTAACTTTGATTAATTGATAGTCACTTCTATAACGACTAACCTTTCCTCTGCTAGCCTTTACTTAAAGTAACTAAGACAACTTAAAGGTAACAAACCTAATAGCTCAACCAAATTTGTTACAAACAATTGACACATAGCAATAATGTGCTACTAAGATCTTGCCACGTCACATGCCACATCATATCATTTGTGATATGATTTTATTGGTCCATGGGTAATATTTGTTAGGAAGTTAGTTTGATCTTTAGCAAGCAACAATTTATATATTTTGCCCTTGTGCATAACAAAATAAGTTGAAGATATTGATTGTATTTAATAGAAATTGTTCTTACATAGATGAGTTAAGGTTTGACTGAGGTCTAACATTGGTATCGAGCCAGTGATTCCTACACTTGGTTGAAATGAGAAGGTCACCCAAATTGTTTGAATCTCAAATTTCAACAATGTTTTCTCCACTACCAACAACAGAATCTTGTAACTATGTTGTCAGCCAACCCCATAGAAATGGCAACGAGCATGGCGATTAATTCAATGTTTGTACTTAGAAGGCCTAAATTATTGGCAAAAAAACCTTCATGAAATCTTCCCAGCAAGGATAATTGCGACAAAATTCGCCCACTAAAACCATTGCTGACCTAGCCCAGAGGTTCGTCACCATCTCCAAACAAGGAAAATCCATCTTGATGAATGGTGCTAGCGACTTTGGGGCAAAATCTGTGCGATAGAAATTGGGGTGAAATGAGGGTTTCTCCCTTCTTGGAGATTATGATCGTTGTATGTCACATTGGAAAATTCACCGGAGATAAAACACTCCTCGCGCCGAGAGATTAAAGCTGTTGAATGATCAATGCTTGACTGGCTTTGAAATCAATCTTAAATTCAGATTTGACACTTGCACCTCCATAGCTCAATGAGAAGCTAATCGAGTCATACGCTAAAAAAAAAGATCATGAGCCCTGGTCCATACCAATGTTAGACCTCATTCGAACCTTAACTCGTATACACAATAACAATTGCTATTACTCAATAACTAGAATACAATCAATATCTTAACATACTTTGCTATGCACAAGGGCACAATATATAAACTGTTGTAAGCTAAAGATCAAACTAACTTCCTAACAAATATTACACATGGACCAATAAAATCATATCACAAATGATGACATGGCATGTGATGTGGCAAAAGCATAGTAGCATCCTAACAGAGTTGCCATCGACCCCCACCCAAAATTAGGAATCCGTTGCAAAGGAAGATTAGGGTTTTTTCGTGCTTTCAGCAAGAGAGAAGGGTCTCAGTTTAGTTGATCCAATTCCTAAATTTTAGCTACTCGATTAAGAAATTTAATTCCTTACGTGCAAGTAAACATAAAAAATTTATGAGTTGAACTTATTCTCTTTCTTTTCATTCTTGTTAGTCATAAGTAAAGGAGCTTTAAGTTTGAATCTCTGCTAGAATATCACTTTAATTAAAAAGAAAAACATTGTGGGTTTGTGGGCTTGCCCTTCTTCGATGTCCGTGATCCAATGGTCCACACAGTGGGCTTTGTCCCAACCGAAGTTCACTCATCGCCTAAGGTTATTTTCGTAAAAGAACAATCGTACATTAAGAAGGCTGATAGCTCCTCACTCCTCATCACCTCAAAAACAAAACCCTACTGCCTTCCTCTACGAACTCCATCAGCCAGCCGCCCAGTCTGAGCTCGCAGGTAAAATTCCAATTCTCCACCAATCTCCAAAATTTTCGAACAATTTAACACCTACCCAGTATCCAAAAACACCATGATTCATTGATTGTAAATTTTGTTTCTTTTTCCATGCTTGCAGATCTACAGCTTTTGATTTCGTTTTCAGCTCGCCCTTGCGGAAATGGTGCGCGTCAGCGTTCTGAACGACGCTCTGAAGAGTATGTACAACGCCGAGAAGAGGGGAAAGAGACAGGTCATGATCCGGCCGTCGTCCAAGGTCATCATCAAGTTCCTCCTGGTTATGCAGAAGCACGGTTCGTATTTTTGAAATCTTGGGTTTGATTTGGAATTTTGTGTTTTGTTGGGTTCGATATGTGATTTTTTATTGTTGGGTTTTTGGGATTTGTGTAGGATATATTGGGGAGTTTGAGTATGTTGATGACCATAGAGCTGGAAAGATTGTGGTTGAGCTCAATGGGAGGCTGAACAAGTGTGGGGTTATTAGTCCCCGATTCGATGTTGGTGTGAAGGAGATTGAAGGCTGGACTGCTAGGCTTCTGCCTTCCAGACAGGTTTCATTTTCTCACTCAATCACTGTATTGGGTTTTGGTCTGTCATATTATATGGATTTGCCCGATTGCGCATTTTCATTCGAGTTTTCATGCTGTAAAATGGTTATTGAGCATACCCATTTTTTGTAGTTTTTTTTTATTACGAATGCAATGTGTATATTTGCAGTTTGGATATATTGTGCTGACCACCTCTGCTGGAATCATGGACCACGAAGAAGCTAGGAGAAAGAATGTTGGTGGGAAGGTCCTCGGGTTCTTTTATTGAAGAGAGTATGAAGCGCAACTTTAGGAAGTTTTTGTGAGATTTTGGTTTCGTTTCCTTTGTTTTTGCCGAAAGAAGAGAACCCTTTTTCTCACCAATGCTGGTTTGAAAATTTTATTGTACTAGGATATTTAGTTTTATTTTCTGTTTTGATTGACTCTCATGTTATTGCAACCTTGAATGTTAAAGTTACGTGAAGCTTGCGGTTTATCTTTTGCGTTAGTGTATTGGACAAATGGTGTTCTACAGAGCTAGATCTTTTCTTTATCGGGTTATTTACAGTGGGTAGAGTCTTGACCATTATTTATGGAAGAGAGATTGTTTTGAGACTAGGAGACCTTAGTCAGAGGAATGACTATGCCATTGAAGTCATGGATAAATGTTAATGGAAGTCAATATGATCCTGGAGGTTTGTTTTTTGTGAAATCTCTAAGGCTTCTAGTATCAAAGCCTCAAGCCGAGGGCTTCTAGTATCGAAGCCTCAAGCCGAGGGCTTCAAAGCTCGATTTTGACTTGTTATGTTCATCTTTTCTCCAGGATCTGATTCTTTTTTGTGTCCCTGCATCTTTTATGCAATGTTGTAGCTGTTACAAAATGTTTGGAGCTCCAGATATATGGTATTTAGCATTTCAATTATGAGTTGATGTTAGCGTCTACTTTAGCGTTGTGATTCATTCATACTGCAGTAGAGTGGGACTAGTTAAGGTTTCTTGTAAGGTTTAGCTCGTTTAATGCGGCAGGACCAAGAGCATCCCCACTGAGGGACTATATGGGGCTGAAAAAGTGCTAGATAAAGTTCATTTTAGAGTTTCGAGGAATCTTTGAGGTTTTATAAAAGAATCTATCCTAATGAGAGGTTATATCTTTCGGACTTTGTATGATGCTATATATATATGTATATTTATGTACTAATTAGATTAAGCGATGATTTTTTTTTTTTTTTTTTTTTTTTGGGGGTGTTAGCTTTTCTTAAGTAGATTTTTGGATATGCTATTTTAAATATATATATATATATATATATATTTTTTTATGAACCCTTCAACCTAAAAAGTTCAAATTGTGACAAAGTTAGATTTCATTACTTATGAATCGTTCATTAGATTAAATTCTCTTCCCTTGTCTCAATCTCGTGCGTTGAAAGAAACAAACTCTCATTTCGTCATTTGAAATAATTTGATTTTCACCTATAACATAATAATTTACCTAGTAACAATTGGTAAATTAGTATCATACAATTTTGAAAAAAAAAAATATTTGCAAATTTGACCCATCAATGCTCATGAACGTTAAATCAATTTAAAATTTTAAATCTTATGGAATTTAAAACAATCATTAATTAGCCTAATAGCAAGAAAAATAAGTAAGAAAAAAGAATTAAAAAATAACAAAAGGAGAGAGCATAAGTGTATTCGCAAGTAGAGGGAGAGTAATAGAATTTTGCTCATATGGGTTGCTACTTTTTTTTGTGGGATCTATTGTTTTTTGGGGCTAGATGTAGCCCTATTTTATGCTACCTAGGAAAGGAAGTTGCTAGCCTCAATGATAGATCTAACCCTATTTTCCAGCTCTTTGGGAATGAAATTTCTCGTTGAGGCTGGAAATATGATAGCCTCATGAAGGATAAAGCCCCCATTGGAATGCTCTAATGATCACTTGTATAGAAATGGTCGTGGAACTGCACCCAAAGTTAGTGTCATGGACGCGGTGCAGCTCCCATTGAAAGCACATGGTGGTTAACCCTGTGCCGGTAGCGTAGTGATTTCATTTCATCCATTCTAAGCATTTATAATGGATTTGAATCCCAACCGATGTTTGATGAGGTAAATTGTGGCACGGACTGGTTTTGTAACCCGACAAGACCCACGGGTTACGACTCCATAGTCTTCAGCATTCTTCGCTTTTCTTCATCGCAAGCCTCGCCCTTCTCCTCTGGTATCTACTCTCTCCTCTCTTTCTATGGTTCTGATCAGCAATATTTTCGACTGGGCAATTTTTGTTGAAGGTGGCTAGTGGTGGTTGCAGTGGAATTTGGATTTTACTTTTTGTTTTTTTATTTTTATTTTTATTTTTAAATTTTAAGGTGGTGTGCTTTATGGCTTCTAGGTTTTTGGCTATTCCTTTTCTGAATGAAACTCAATCCACAGAATTGTTGGGTGGAATTTTATTTTTGTTCTTTCCAACTTTACAAGAGAAAATTGTAGAAATTGTCCCTCGGCTTTGACCTAATTGGAGTAGTGGTCCCTCAACTAAAAATTCATGAATAATGGTTCCCTTAAACGTACATCTATGATCATTTTTGTTTATTCCGTCAGAATTCTATTAGAATTCCGTCAAAATGAATCATGTTGGAATGGCAAGTGCTCAATTAGGCTAAAGTTGATGGACCATTTCTTCAATTGGTTAAAGTTGGGGGACCATTTCTCATTTGGTTTTCCATTTTTGCCCCTTGATCACATGCATGGCACGTGACTCATTTTGATGAAGGTCCTAACAGAATTAATGAAAATGATCATAGTTGCACGTTATGATGAGTTAAGAGACCTGGTCATAAATTTTTAGTTGAAAGACTATTATTCCAATTGGGTTAAAGTTGATGGACCTTTCTACAATTTTCTCATTTTACAAAAGCAAAATTTTTTAGCCAATCCAAGATAACAAGAATCCCCTCCACTTCAATTATAACCTGTCCCATCCTAAATATTAAGTTCAATCTCATCCGAACCACCAAACGTGTACTCCATATGGTGTAGTGATTTCATTTCATCCATCATGAAATCATGTGCTTTTCGCTTTTGAGCTGATGAGGTCCGAGTTAAAATGCATTCATTCAATTATATTTGCCCAACTATGATGATGCCCCTAGGCAATATGTAATCACACTCCACTTAGGCTGCAAAGGTGAAAGAAATTGCAAATTTCCACATTGCAGAAACCCTCAAAGCAGTACAAAAATATATGCGTACAAGTACGTTGTGGACGAATATATGCACATGCTCGGGTGACCTAACACGTGCAAGTTGTGAATCATTGCACGTATCCGGAATTTCGGTCGACATTGCCTTCTCTCTTTGGCACAAGGGAGAAGGCGATGATGACCGAAAGCTCTTAACCTGCCCAAACTCCTACCAACAAAACGAACTCCATAATGAGCTTGTGGGATCTTTCGTTTTCATATTATTTGAAACCTCACCTCCCACGTTTTCATTTTCATCTTCTGAAGCCCTTTAAATTATTAGTCCATCCATCGCAATCTGTAAGTACAAGTTGAAACCCCTTTTGCATGAACTTAAACTATTTGTCTCTGGCGTTTTAGGTTTACGGTTGAGACTGAAGCCCCTTTCACCCGTACACTCACTTTTTCTGACATACACGTCATGCAATAAATCAAGAAAAATACTCAGACTCCTTCCATGTTAATTAGTTTTCCTCTTTCCTAGCAATCACTTGTTTGTCAGCGTAGAGGAAAGTTTTCTCAACTGTAAGAAACCAAGCAGTGCTACGCTTATTATATTGTACCGAAATTATCATATGATTAGAATCATATAAATTGAAAGTTATCATACATATGTGGTGTTTGATGTTAAACATTTTTCTGTTTGCCATTTCACAGATTGATTGCAAAGAAGGAGAATAAAAAGATAGATATCCAACCACCATGAAAATTATAGATTGCAAAAGAGCCACTAATAAGGAAGCTAAGCTGTAATATCCCTTAACAATGTTTCTTCATTTCAAGTTTAAAACAACATGGAAGAAAAAATACTAAAACCTTGAACATGTGCTCTGCCAAAGAGTCCTTAGTTGCCCAAACATGTCCCAACTTTTAACAGCCACGATTCACAAACTCCTCCTTGTTGTCGTCCTCCTCCTCACCATCACCACCGTTGATCTTCCCGCCACACGTCCTCGTTGCCATGGCGGGGTTGAGCAGCAGTGGACACCTAGATGGAGGCCATGGATGGCTTTAAGAGGGAATGAGTGAGAGGGAGGTTTTGTGAGCTTTAAGGGGAGGTTTGGTTTTGTGGTAAGAGTATCTTCCAAGCATATGCTTAAGCATTAACTTGGTGATGGCCCATTCCTTTTCCACCTTTAGGTATTTTTATGGGAGCATGGATGTAACTAAAGGTGTAGGACTTCTTGCAATTTGCACTTGTCCCATTTTTCTATTCCATTTTGCTTTGTCACTTTGCTTTCGACTAACTATATTGTTTTCCCTCCCAAGACACGTGTGCAACCAAATGTGATTGCTAATAACAAACTTTGGAACAACCATGCGAAGGGATGAGATCATCTCTGGATCTCTGCCTTTGGAGTAGGCAGATCTGATTTTTGGGTCCGTTTGCTCCTGAGGCAGAGATTTGGAGATGATCTCTCATTCCCCATTATAAAAGACTCAAAGGGTGTTGTAAGTGTAAAGGTGGTTTTTACTTGAAAAGATTATTAGCAATTCAGTTGTACGTTTCCTCGTGTCTATAATCACGTCATAATGTAAAGTTGACTTTTATTTAAAGAGACCCTTAGTCGTTTCTGGTTGTGTATCTTTTGTGTTACTATATGACACAAGCGGATGTACAACCGAATACAGGGAAAATTCTCTTTGCTTGGATGACATTGAAGTGAAATAAATGAGGGGAAATCATAGATTGAAAAACTCTAATCATATAAAAGTGCTCATTCACATTGTGTTTATGATTGATAGTGTATGTATATAGGTGAGTGTAAGCAACACTGCTAACAAGCAAAAATGTAACTGTTGAGGTCTTAAGCTCGATTTCTCCTACTACAAAAAGAGAAAATTATCCCACTATATATGTCGGAAAAAGTAGCTTAGATTAGAGTCGTGTTAACATCCCACACGAGATTTGTAAGGAGTCATCAATTGATAATTAAATAAGGATTAAGGAATTAGAATCGAACCCATTACTGTCGAAAGTGAACCCCCACACACCAACCCCCCCCCCCCCAAAAAAAAAAAAAAACTAGAGCTCATAGCATCATACTTTTACCAAAGCGTTTGCTGCTTGATTACCTTCACGAAAAATATGAGCCTAAGAGTCATAATTAATAGTGACACTTATTTAGATTAAATTAAACCAGTCATGGATTTGATTAATTTTGGTTATGTTTGTCCCTTGTATAGTTGTATATGGCCAGGCAGATATATAGTAGGTATGGCTTAACATGTTGATGTTTCACAAAGCATGTGAGGCGTATCATTTTGTATTACAAAAAGGGTATTAGGACCAACCAAGTCAATTAGAGTTTGAGTACCATTTTTTTATATACCAATATGCATATATCATCTGTTTTTATATATACAAACAAAATGACACCATTTTCTCTCTGTATACCAATCATATTTCATTTGAGAGGCACCATGATTTTGTAAAACATACATTTGGATATCCATTAAACATAGCAAATGGGTCGTGTTAGTCGTGTTTGTGTCATACCTATTATCTTAACATATTATGTTATGTCAAACCCATTATCTTAATGAGTTCTTAATAAGTGATCAGATAACAACGGGACTTGTTAATAGGTTGACTTGAAACCTGTTATATTCTTGTCGTTTAGTGTTGGGTTAATGGGTCATCCAAGAAATTGTCAGGCCTAATATCCATATAAATTACCACTAACTCACTCCTTTCTCTGTCTTGCTTCTGAAATGAGTTCTTCAAAAAGCTAAGTCCTTTATTTTTATTAAGTTTGATGCAGATTTGTAGAGGGAGATTCAAACTTGAATGTAAAGACCAAGCACTTTGACTGACTGGCCTAACCTGTATCAGCCTAAAACCCCAATTTTTACCTTCAAATTTTTGTCATTGTACCCTGAAGATTGCTGACAAAAGCTAGTGCTGCTCTCGCCTTAATGAAAATATTAATCTTGAAGATGTGAAAAAGCATGAATCTTGAAGATTTTCAAAGGCCCACAATATTCATAGGAGAAATTTATGTGCAGGCTGCCGAGGCTAGCTAGATTCTCGTTGTTTATGAACCTCTATCTGCTCAAGTGTCCAAACCAACATGCAATGAGTGGAAGGTATGGACAAAGGGAGCATCAACTTGAACTAGAAAATTGAGAAAATTAAAAGGGGAAAACCCAGCTAGAAACAAAACTGATTCCTTTGACCCAATCTTTTTGTTTTGGTTAGCATCTAACTGGTGTGTTTATTATAATAGGCAAATTGCACCAACCGTTATGACTGACTTTTCTCATGTGGGTGGGTTGGAAAATCATTGGAAGGCGTTCAAATGAGGGTAGAATCATACGTTGACTGTAGATACACATGAGTCTCACAATTTTACGTTCAATTCAGACTATGCGGGGCATATTGTCATCTTTATGAGACTCACATGCATCTATAGTTAAAAGCACACCAATCACACACAATAGGAAGAAAGAGTGCAAGACTATATGAGAAGAAAGAAACTATCCTTTCTTTGCGACCATGGATGCACTCAAGTTCCGTGGTATGCTAGGGTTGTTCTTGACCATGTGATTTATGTGAGCTTTGTTATGTGGCTCATGCGCAATTACGATCGAAATCACTAATGCACGTATGTGCGACTAACCTGGTAATTCTTTAATTGTCATTTTATTATCGTCCCCCATTCTATGAAGTTGAACACATATCACACGTAGTTGTTCAATGCCTTACCAATTAAGCAAAGAGTGCAAGACTAGATGAGAGAAGACGAGTGGGCAAAGAAACATCTTCTTTATGGCATTCATCAATCAAAACAAGAAAAACAGATAAGCGAAAGTTCAACTGGCCCTGCTGTATTTAACTCCATGGATTTGGCCAAGACAATGCCTTTGGCTTTTAGCCCGTCAAAGTCGCCCACCATGGAGACATTTTCACAAACTCACCACCAGTTGTCACATTGTGGGGCCACTATTAGTTATCACGTGATTCGGTATACCAAATGCTATAATATAAGTGATTGATTTTTCTTTTCAAATATCCATAACACTTGGTATAACGAGCAATCTTTCTAACACATTGAAAATTCTATTCACCCACATAACCCCCCAATTATTATTCAATATTTGATTAACTCCACCACACCAGTCTTTAGTTTGGTTATATTGCAAATAAAGACACTGGAAGTATGTGCCGTGTTTACGCGGTTTTGCGACCATGGAAGCAGCATCGTTTGACGTTTTCCTTGCTTTTTATACACAACCAGTTGCTATATGAATAGATGAAATTAACAGGATATTTCTCTTAATTAAAAAAGTTTGGTACTTTTTTAACGTAATGTTTGATACTTTGGTTTAGTGGGATAAACTCACACATAATGCTACAAATTTTCCTTAATGAAGTGATCAAAATCAAATATTGACGATATATTGATCAAATATTAACAAAAAAATTGATCAAGCATTAATGACCTATGATCAACTATTGACGATGTATTGATCAAATATTGAAAAGTGATTATTTCAATGTTTAGAATTTGTGAATTGATAATTTTGAGAAATTTCTAAGAATACTCTTAGTTTAGCATTTAGGTTGAACTTGCAACCGGACAAAAACCTAATCCAATTCAATTGTAAAGGATTGGTTCGGGTTAGGGTTAGGTTGAAAGTTGAGAATGAATCTCATATTGATAAAAGAATGGACATTGTATGAGCTTATGAGATAGTTAGGTTACTCCTTGTATTGCCAATTTTATGGTGAAACCTTAACTTTCTTTATGGTATAAGAGCATGTTGTCTCGCATGTGAGAGCAATTGCCACACATGCTTCATGTTACCCTATTTGTATTGTCCACGTGTTTGGCTCGAAAATTTGCCACATGTTGGGGGAAGGGGAATGTTGAGAATAAACCCATATTGATGAGAGATGAGACCTTAGATAGACTTATACATAAGGTGAAATATTCTCCGTATTGTCAATTGATTTTATGATTGAATCTCAACCTTTTCCCTTAGCGTTGCAACCCCCATTAGTTGCACGCTTAGACGTCCATTGTAGAAAGCAAGAGAGACAAGGACCGACGGATAGGGGAAATTGAGAGGGTGAGGAGAGAGGGGCGGCGATGCTAGGTGATAATCGCTGGAGAGATGGACTTTGAAGTTTTATAGAATTTAGGCTACGTTTGTTAAGAATGCACTACAAAAATTAGTTAAGAGGGATATCAAAATTTGACTAGATGCAATTTATGTTAAGGTGTCATTTTGAAAGTCCCTTGTTTAGTGTATTTTTAATGCATTTGTGGTGTTTTAGTAGTGTCTTTGTTGTGTTTGAGTACTCATTGGTGGTGTCCATATAGAATCATTTGTATTCAAGACGTACACCACGTATCATAACACAAATGGAGAAAATGATATATTTTTTCTTGGTTACTCAAATATGAGGAGTACCTACTCAAAAGAGTTTTATGTAGAAGCTCCTATTCATCATTTGAATAATAAATATTATTCTTATTTTATAACATATGGAGTACCTGCTTGAATACTAAATACTTGAAAAAATTTCTCCAATAGTTCAACATTTACTATAAGACTCGTTTGTATACAACACATATTTAAGTAGTCATTAGTGGTGTCCATATAAGACTCATTTGTATACAACACATACTCCACATGTCATAACATAAGTGGAGAAAATGATATATTTTTTAGTAATGTTATTCTTATCACAATTTTATACCATATTTATTTACTATCTTAAGATGGCAGATGAGTTGGATAAGCTACATCATTTAATTTTAATCTTTTTATTAATTAAAACACTTAAATAATCTTAGGTGGAAAGAGACTCCTTATATACCATAATCATCATTTAATTAACAATCTTTTTATTAATTATTGATTAACATTTTGAAATTAAATGCTAATTAATTTAGAAGATGTAGCTGTTCACATCAGATATCACTATACAATTGTAGTACAAAAATATATTAAGAAAAGCATTATTGTATCTTTTTTCGTTTTTCCTGCTTATTTTTTAACATGTAACGTACCACTTGAATATCGGATATTAAAAAAATTTCTCAAAAATTTCAATATTTACTGGACCACATCTCACCACCACCCCACTAACCCCACTCCACGTGGCACCCAAAACCAGGTTTACAAGCTGTCAAATCCTCATTGGCTCCTACTTTTCCCCATAAACAAACAAATCTGTTTTCCCTGTACATAAATGATTGAGAGCTGCTAGCGTGCGCATGGTGTGCAGAGGGTGTAAGGGAAAATAAAGGGTGAAAGGGAAGAAGGAGACAGTGCGCATTATTATTAGCCAACCCACCATAGTAGGAGCAGGAGATTTGCTAGGTCTGTGTGAACCGCTCAAGGTCTCCCCCCTCTAATTCTGGCACCCAAACCCAAAAAAATCCCCATCTCTCTCTCTCTCTCTCTCTCTCTCTCTCTCTCTCGCTCTCTCTAAATCTCTTTTTGTTGATCTGGTATTTTGCTGCTGTTAATTTCTCTTTCTTTATGGATTTGTGATTTTTCTGGAGGAATGCTTTCTGGGTTTTTGATTTGGTTTCTCTTTGATTATGTATGCAGAGAGAGATAGTGTTTGGATTTGATTGTATTGGAGTTCTCATTGATTAGATAAAAAAAAACCCAAAAAAACAGAATGGCTGCTCCACCGGCGAGGGCTAGAGCCGATTACGATTACCTCATAAAGCTTCTGTTGATCGGCGACAGCGGTGAGTATTTTTTTCCCGAATTTTTAGATCGATTTTATGTTTAATGTGTCGATTTTGTAGCAAATGGTATGATGTGTTGGAAAGTTGTAGCATTTTTGCATTCAGATCATAAGAGTGTGGCTTTAGGCTTTAAGATTTGATGAGCTTAGGGTTTCAATCAGAAGTATATTGGAAAAAGGGGTTTTCCTTTCTGGGTAGTTTAGATCTGGTTTGATTCAGATTGAAATTATTTCTTCCTGATTTATGAGCTTCTGGTGTCAAATAATGTGAGCATTTGATTATAGTATAGTGTAGTCGAATTTATGAACGGTTGTTTGAGCTTCTGATTCAGTTTTTTGATCAAATGAAGTCGTGCATTCGTGTTTATGATTTTTCATTTTTTTTTCTTTTAAAGTTTGTGTTGAATGCAATGTCTTGCTAGTTTAGTCACGTGTATTTGCTCTTATACGTGAGTAGTAACTTATAATAGGTTGCTAACCAAAATGCGGTTTTTATGAACCACTTTATCTATTATATTATGGAGCTTTTGCTGCAATATGTTTAGATTAGCAAATACCTAACTAAGTAGTATATTGGAGACTCTAGTTCTTACTTGACACGGTCGGTAGCATGTTGACTGCTTCAATTGGTATAGGAATTTTGATATTAGAAATAATGTACTTGGCAGATAGCCAATGCTAAATTGGATACATGTCTTAATAATTTCTATTCATCTTTGCAGGTGTTGGTAAGAGTTGCCTTCTTTTGCGTTTCTCAGATGGTTCCTTCACCACTAGTTTCATAACAACCATTGGGTGTGTGTTCCCTAGCCTTAGAGTTTATTGCATCTGATAAGTTTTTCTGTTTAGAAGCTTCCTAAACCTCATGGGCTTATTTATCCTTGTGAAGCATTGATTTCAAGATAAGGACCATTGAGCTTGATGGAAAACGAATTAAGCTCCAAATTTGGGACACAGCTGGTCAGGAGCGGTTCCGTACAATCACAACTGGTAAAAATTTATTATCATAGGTACTTGCATGTTGATTTTACAAAATACTGATGGTGGTATATTCATTGCCCATGTTGCTCTTGATGGAAGATGGATTTGCATGAGATTTTCGACACCTTTTATTTTCCACTTTCAGAGTTTTTTTAGAGACAAGGTTTTAAATTCTACATCCTGAGTTCCTTACTAAAAAATTGGCCAGAAAAGTCGTAGTCTTTTGTTACAAGTGGCTTTTGAAGAAAATAGCGATTGGATCCAAATAATGTGCCTTTTAGAAGAAAAGGGAAGAGTGAGGGTCCCATTAAAAGGTGGATTATAAGCAGGCTGTTGCCAGAATGGCTCTTGGGGAACATGGGAACCCAGCAGTAAAGGAGGAAATGCAATGCTTATGGTCATATATTCTAGACTAGAAAAAGGGTATAGGTTGACTTTTAGTACCAAGCAGGCATGCTGGACAAGGTGGTCCCAAAATAAAGCATGAAACAGGCACATTCAGATGCAGAGCATCTTTTACTAGTATGTACATTGGATGACACTTAAAAAAAGAAACTGGGAAAGATGTCATCTCTTGTATCTGATGAATTCCTCAATTGGTGCTGGCTGAGCCCAGTATTTCCATGGGGTTTGCAAGCCCATAATGCAAGTTCCCACAAAGTATTTAGTTACTGGAACTGTGATCAGTTAACTAGCTGCTGCTCGAGTCTGTTACTTGCGGCAGGGTGAGGAGGTACATTGAAGTGGCCTGCGACTACCCTATGCTTTTTTAACCAAGAGCTAGAAGCCTATAAATAATGGATGAAACTTTTTATGAAAAACTTTACAATAGGGCCTGCGAGGCACATTGAAGTGACTTCATATCTTTGAATGCCCTGCTGGTGTGTTGTGTGTGCTCTATTACTTTTTAGATAATAAATTTTCTTCTCTATTAACTATTCCTTCTGTCCCAGCTTACTATCGTGGAGCCATGGGCATTTTGCTGGTCTATGATGTAACCGATGAATCATCTTTCAATAGTAAACTTCTCTCCCTTACTCCAATTTCTTACCTGTCAACATCTGCCTCTCTTCTACTCTTGGTTTACTTGAATCTGCTTTGTTTGAAAGTTTCTCACTTGGCTTGTTGCTGCTTTCAGACATAAGGAATTGGATTCGCAACATTGAACAGCATGCATCAGATAATGTTAACAAAATACTTGTAGGGAACAAGGCTGACATGGACGAAAGCAAACGGGTGAGCTTGTGCTTGAAATTTATCATGATAAGATGCCTTTTTTCAGATTGCTTCGAGTTATCATTGGGCAAGCTTGTTTATCTTGCATGTTGATGATGCTTGTTGGCACCATAGCAAGAGTTTTCTTCCTGGTCTTAGTAAATGGGGCAATTCTTATCGGGGTCCTAGTTTTGCTTGGAATTTTTTTAGTTACAGAAACATATGTTTGCACCCTTCCTGATCTTATCTTCACTCTCCTTTTAGGCTGTGCCTACCTCCAAGGGCCAAGCACTTGCTGACGAATATGGGATCAAGTTCTTTGAAACTGTAAGTAACGCCTAAGAATTGCGGAAACTAGTTGAATAATAAGCGTTGCTGTTTACTGAAAGATATTGCATAATGCAGAGTGCAAAGACGAATCTTAATGTGGAGCAAGTTTTCTTTTCAATAGCAAGAGACATAAAGCAACGGCTTGCAGATACCGACACTAGGGCTGAGGTATTTCATTTGCTTTCCGATTTTGTATTAAAAGGATATAATCTCCATTTCGTTTTTCCATTTTTTTTTTTTTTTCCCAAGCTCGCTTGTTTAAGGATTTAAATGACTTTGGTTTTATTCCGGCGTTGTAGCCTACCACAATCAAGATCAACCAACCTGACCAGGGAGCCGGGGGCGGTCAAGCTGCACAAAGATCAGCTTGCTGCGGTTCTTAAGTTGGTAACATTGTGATCAACGGGGGGGCATATTGAAGACGTACAAATGTTCGAAAAGACGAAAAAGCTAATTGTATGACGATACAATATGATGGTGCTTGTGATCTCTTTCCTTTTTTCTTCTTTTCGTATCATTCTTTCGAAACTTAGTGTGTGGAAGGTAGTTTCTTATTGTTTCAGATTTTCATCGTTTTACATGTTCGTGGTAAAGAATTGACGTGTAACCTGTGGCAGGCACATTTTTGTTTACTGCCCCATCTCCTTCCCAGTGTGTTAAAAGATAGATTGGATGCTTATTATCTGAGACTTTCATGTGTCTAAACTTGAAGCCTTTGCCACATGTTTTTATAGTCAGCAAAAACCCTCATCATAATTTGATATCTTAAGTCAGGATGTAGCGTTTATTGCCACCGGAAAACTTTGCGGACGGTATTGCCACCGGAAAACTTTGTTCCAATTTCACGAGAAGGAAACTGAAACCATGTTCACAACTAGCCAAAATGACTGCCCCAACCAGTGCCATAGCAAACAGAGCAGCACCGTAAACCTTAGTTCCGACATCACCACCGCCACCTGCTGACAGTCGAGGGTGAGGATAAGGGGAAGGGAAACAGAAAATAGCCATTTGTTTTCTAAAATTTTCAAGGGCTAATGTCGGAACCAGAGAAACCTAAATGTATGATGGGTTAAACGAGATTGACTCGTAAACTCTGCCATGGAAGAAAAAGCTCGAGCTACAAAACTGCACAAGCAACCCAATGAGAGCCATAAAGTGACAGTTGAACTGTACCCAATTCACAAAAAAGCATAAATTCCTCCATCCAATTGCCATACAAAATACTTAAAAAAGTGATTATTTCGCGCGTAAAAAGAAAAACTTTCTCCAATCTTCTATACAAACACGCCTACAAGTTCAGTTCCTCCTTTCCATAAATACGCTGAAGTTCACGAGTTGCCGCTTGAAAGGATTCTGATGAACAAACGTTTAAATAAGCGAAAGGAAGAGACAAGCTATGCTGGATACAAATTTAAAATTGATGAATGTTTAAAGTCACAGAAAGAAGAGAACAATAATTGGAATTCATTACCTCTCCAACTGTTAAAAGCCTTCTGATTGATCGGAGCACCAAACACAGTTTGAAGTGTATCAAACAACAAGCTCTCAGGCGTGCTCTTTAATTCTTGCACTATCTGATAGATGGTCTTGCCATTCTCAAAGAATATGTGATTGTTTGGATGCTTTGTTTTGCAACCAGCATGGCACTCAAACTCGTAAGCATTAAGCACCTTCCATAAACCAAATATCCACGTTGTGTCATGATAAAACGTAAACAAGAAGAGAAACATTCGGATGATTTACCTCAAGAGTAGTTTATTGAGAGGAAGACTTACCTTAGTATAATTACATGATTGACAACCACATAGATAGCCGACACCTTTGATAATCCCGCGAAGCTCCTTGTTACATAAAGGGATATAACAAGTCATTAGAAAGAAATCCTAGATTCCTAACTGAACAAAAATGGCCAAGAAGCTCAGAAGCTTACCTCACGTGCCAAGGAAACATATTTTACAGGAACCCCATCAAGCATGCCCGTAGAAATCAAGCTCCTAACATTCGACGGGAAGCTGTTTGGAGCTTGTTTCCTTGACGTTTTGACCTCGGGTTTATTCTTCGAAACTGACTCAGGTCTTGTTTTGGCTACAAAGGCAGTATTATCAACTGCACTGGCATTTGATGTGTCCAATTCCTTCTCGCACGCAGTTTCTGATGTTTGAACTGAAGAAGGATGGTATAATTGATTATAGTTACCAACAGGCCTGCCCATGGCTATATCTTGATCACCAGGAAACCCCCCAAAAGATATCATACTTGCATTCCCTTTATTATAACGGTCAGCCATTGCTACCACACTTTCATCCCCCTTGCCATAGTTGGAACATATTGGTCTGCCATGGTCATCCCTCTGGTTGTAGGCATGACCCATTAGTAAGACACTACCGTGCTCCTTATCATAGGCCTGCCCGACTGATAAAAAACCAGTTTCATTTACCCTATCAAATGCCTGATTTGTGGACAGGTTACTATTATTTTCCCTATTGGAACCATGTTCCCTTGAAGCATGCATGCCATTGTCACCGTCCCTTACCTGATTGACTTTGACTTTTCTAATTCCAGCATAGCTAAGAGTTTCAGGATCTTCTGTAGCATGAGATACTGACAAACTAACAGATCCGTCTTCTCCAAACTGGTCACCGATACCCTTCCTTAGATTCCAATTATCTGATCCGACAGGAGACACGTTCCTTTCAGCAAAGCTGACAGAGCTTGCTGTATCAGATCCAAATAACCGGTCAATGAATTGATGCGGAACTGACGGGAAGCCTGAAGCATTCTCCCAAGAAGGGACATTTTCATTTGACATTCCAGAGCTCAATTTGCTGTTTGGAATATGTACTGCTTGCTTCTTGTTTGGAAACAGCTCTGCTTCATTAGCATCTACAAACCATTGCTGAGATCGCTTTGGCTCAATTCTTGAAGGGTTGCCAAAAGTTCCATCTCCCTCATTTACATATCCGCCACTCTTTGGCATCCAAAAACCCTTGTTCTGGAAAGACTGCCAGTACCAAATACTCAATAAATGAAATCCATCGCATGCTTAAACATGCACAAATGTCTAATGATTAAGACAGTAACACTAAAAGGAAACTTTTAAAGCATTTTACTTGAATCAAACAGCGAAAAATTTCATCAACTAATCATATGCTTAATCCTTTCAACTTTGGACCATCTAAACATTTCAGAATTTTGACAATCCTAAAAGAACGACACAACACCTGGAAATCTATCTACAAACATGATATACTGATATACCAAATAAATGAGAACTTCAAGAGCAGCCGAAACAAAATATAACACACACTCTAGTCGAAATCACCCTTCTCGCTAGCCTTGTATTATTGCAGCGTCGAGGTACTAACAATAACCACACAATGCCAAAGTTTAAGAATAGAATTTCTTAATATTTTTAACTTTGAATCGTACCCCAACGAAAGAATGTTGCAGTCATAAACACCACAAGGATAATTAATTTGAAAAATAAATCACAATAAGCAAACCACACCAACAAACAAAAACCACAATTAAGCAACCACCAGCACCAAGTCCAACCAGATGAACACATTGGAGTTAGTAGGGGGAAAAAGTTACAACTTACCATTTTCCTCCTCCTACTTCACAGTAAAAATTTCCCCCTTACTCTTCCATTTCTGCAGTGTCAACACGCACGGACTGTGATGAACTCCATCTGCATATACGCACACATACACAGAGATGTTCAAAAATTAAAAATTCGGAAGCGTATGAACTTTCTGTCAATTCAAACCCTAAAAGTCAACAAAATCCCCAAAAAAATCCCCAAATTTCTTCCTACAACTGCATGAGATAACAAAAGCTATGAACCTAGAAATGAAGAAGGATATGATATTACAAGCAGCCGTACCTTTAGCCGCAGCAGGCCCATGGTCGGTCGACGACCGATCAATTTGCCGGCGAAGAAACTCCGGCGACGAAATTAAAAAATTGAAAAGTTGAGAGAACGGAAGAGAGGGGAAGTTAGGGTAGCTGAGGAGCACTCGATCTTTTCTCCGGGAAAGGAAAATAAAAATTCGGTGAGGCCGCATGCGAGGAAACTCGCGGTTACTTTGATCATCACCGTCCATGTGTGCGATTAATAACGAATCACAGCCGTTTATTACAAGGCCGGTCTTTAATCGAGTGTAGTTTCGTCTTTTGGCTTTCGCTTCCCTAGCAAATTAGGCTTCGTTTTTTTCATTTTATTTTTTATTTAGATTTTTTTGTATTTTTATTTTAAAAATTAAAGGAAAAAAACAATCCATTACACGCGTAATTTAATTCTGTTAGTAGATTTTTAAATTAAATTTTTATTTTAAAATTTTAATTAAAAGGGATTTTTGGAATTAGCCTTCTATATATAGATATGATAAAACGTGTAATAATTTCTTGATTGTTAAGAAATATTTCTGAATTACAATGCCTCTCCCATTAGGATTGAACTTTTCTGAAAATCCTAGACCATTTTTTATTAGGAGTTATCCCACATATATAAATAGGGTAAAACACTCATTCATCAAAACCACCAAAGCTCTAAGAAAGCAAAATTAGAAGCCTTCATTCGCTTTTCACCAAGCAAACAAGACCCCAAGCAACATGTCTTGCATCAGTTTCACGACACTTGAATCATCTGCTCGAATGGAACACGAAGAACTAGAGTCTATGTTTGTGGAAGCTGATCAAATAATGGTGGATCATAAACCAATCATCCAAGAACAACTAGAGTCTAAGTTTGTGGAAGCTGATCAAGTAATGGTGGATCATAAACCAATCAGCCAAGAACAACTAGAGTCTAAGTTTGTGGAAGCTGATCAAGTAATGGCCGATCATAAACCAACCATCGACTACATGCGACTGACATCTTTCTTGGAGTTCGATAACTCGTTCTTGACGCCGTGGAACTGGAACCCTAGTGGCCCTTCAACAAGTGATAGTAAATCAAGTTTGCAGACAACAAGCCAAGATTACGTTATGTTCCAACCTGGTTTATTCTTTACCCGCGGATACGAGGCTGAACTCGTTGCAGTAAGAGATGATGATCATGATCAGTATACGTACTCCAATGAGTTTACTGCAATGATTTTAAGGGGTTGTGATCTTGAATGAATAATGAACGAGACCTATGGCAAGTCAACGTAGTAGGAAGGAGAAACCATCAAGGATATAGAGATCGAGGAGCAAAGTGTAGTAGTTCACAAATTGCGATTTCTCTTAATGAATATTTCTTTTGTTACAATGTAAGATAATTGATTTTTTTTTCTTTATAATGATATTTTACGTACTTTAAACTAATAAATTTCATGACAGAAAATTTTAATTCGGAAGCTTATATAGGAAAAACACATCCACTCTAGCCAATGTAGCTATATCCACGTATGTGAAGAAAATTAAACCTTTTAATGGATTAGATATTAATCTAATGAATTGCTACGACAGATGGTAAACTCGTTGATCTAGTAACTACAATTATATTCCAATATGGAGAAGTTCGTATTGTTAAAAATCCACATTAGAATCCCTTCTAACGTGTCTAAAGAATTTGTTATCTTCCATCGACTACAAGCAACTGACGTCCTTCTTGGAATTCGATAACTCGTTCTTGACGCCATGGAATTGGAACCCTAGTGCTCCTGCATGTAAGCCAAGCAGAAAAAACCAAGAACACATTAAGATACAACCTGGTTCATTATTTAGCAATGAGTACGAGGGTAAGTATATATGATTTCTTGAATCTTGATTGTCATAATATATTCTTGATGCATAATTGCATATGTAATCTTCTAAAGGACCTCTTTTTTTTTTTTTTTTTCGGTCTACCGATTTTTTTAGAAATATATATATATATATATATATATATATATATATTATGACAATCAAGATTACATATGCAATGACACTGAGAAGTCAACAATGAGCAGCTTAAGTGAAGTATATTAGTTTACAAATTGTGATCTCTTTTTTCATGTGTAATGGATATTGGAGTTCCCTTTTGACCATGAATGTTACGCTTGAAATAATTGTAGAAATTAGACTGATTTTTTAGACTGAGTATAACGAATAATTAATTAAGTACCGGAAATTACTTGAAACAGTCAACAACTGCATCAAAATTGTTGTTATCCCTAAACCCTAATTTACATAGGGTAATGCTATCCACACCATGTTAATAGAATTTTCAAAAGAATCCATACTTTGAATATCGTTGTTCATAGTTTCAGCGATTCAGCATGTTTCTTGCTCAACGCGAATTTAGACGAAGTCGGACCGATCAATATCTTGTTATCCCTTCTCGTGGTGCTGTTCTTCTCATCATTTACCTCTTTGTTGAGGATATTGTTCTCACGGGCAATATAGCTTCCCTCTGTCATGTTGTCATTTATTGACACTCTTGACAAAGAGTGAATATAAGGAATTTGGTCCTTGTCACTATGGAGAAATTTTTTGGTGTTCCAGGTACACACACATCAGCATGACAGGTAATGTTCCCCACTAGTTGGTCTCATCTTTATCAACCACATCATGTGGCACTTTGGTTAATAAATGCTTCACAACTTTTTATGCTTATATACACCTAACGTAAGATTGATCCAATGGCTTCTAGGTTAATCTAATCCAATGACTAGTTGACTGTTCATCACCCTTCTTCTTGGGCTGGTATAGTGAACCTTAATTATTTTGTACGATATAAATTCTAGCCAATACCCAGCAGAACCCGAATTCAAAAGACGGATTTCTACAGAAAAATATTATCTGCAACCTTAGATTCTAGTATAAGGTTTAGGATTTGGAGATTTGTTTTGCGCAAACACGGCAACGTCCTTGTCGCTGGTCAACTAAAATACAACACCACAACTTCCTACAGAAACTATGGAAATGAAAATTATGCCTATTAGATTGATACTCATTTGCTTCAATGTTTTCATTCTTCTTTTGCTTATTCACTTTGTATCTGACTTTTGGTAAGGACCGAATTCGTAATTGTTGTTTGATACATAGCAAAAACAAAAACAAAACTTGAAGACTGTTGAATCCTGCAATTTTAGTCTTTGGAATAACCAAAAAGCAACCATTAATTTTTATCCATTTCTCCTTAATATTGTCTTTTTGCAAAAGAAGTAGGATCTGAATTCAAAATCATTGAGACTCGAGAGAGAAAAAAAGAGAAAAGTGGTGAGATATTATTCGTTTGATCTATCAGACGGTAGGAATTTAAAAGCATATGTATAAGAGTAAACCTTATTTAATAATTGACACATGTATCATTTTTATCATATGTCAAAAAATAGACGAACAGGTGTCAGATTCTTATGGGTTGGAAACACTAGCTCAACTAATATTACCGAACTCCGAAAAATTTCTCGTCACTATGAGACTGGCACTAAGGGCAATGCTCCTTTATTTATCTCACTTAAACCAAGTATGCTCTCGATCTTCTCAAACGCAATCACATGATGTTAAACCGTGTGATACACATGTGACCGTCAAATCCCAAACTCTCCAATCAAGATGACACACCTCTTAATTAAGAATCCCTTTGAATTTCACCACTTGATTGACTCCTTGCAGCACCTCATCCTCACTTGATGGTGGAACCAGAATTTCTTATGAGGAAAGACCTCACACAAGTAAAAACTAAACCAATAATGATTATAAACTTACTAATGCTAACATCATAACATATATCCAAATAATTAAGTAGTCAAAATTAACATATGCATAGATAATTTTATCTATTTATAGTAATTATAATTATTCTCGACGAATTTCGTATTTTGAAACCATTGCATGATGTCATCTATACTACTTGAAGTATTATTAAACTCAATAGGCAAAATTACTAAAAAAATTTCTAACCCTAAAACTCAAGGAAGAGGCAAGATAAAATAGAAACAAATATTTTATAGAGAATAATAGTGTCACAAACCTTATTGTTCTTTATTCAATACATTTGGGATTTGGAATGGCTAAATATATGAAATTCAAGAAGAACACGGGGAATAGCTCTGCCAGTGCATGAGTGAAAGACGATTTTTTTTTAATTAAAAGTGAATAATGGGTTTTAATTTAATATCATTGGTTTGTGATAATGACCATTTGAAATATTATACTTAATTTTGGGATGAGATTTGGATGAAAAGATAGATAAATGATTGGATTTTTGTGTGAAGCGTTGAGAAGGGTTGCAGATATTGGTATAATACTAATCTTGTTTTTTCAAGTTAGGATAGGCCTAGGACTACTCTAGTCCACACGTGCCTCCGCCAGTGCCCTCACTCTATTTGGTCTTTCTTATGCAGTGTGTCTTGTTTCTCACTTTAGGGCTTCTCTAACCAATACACGTCTCATTGCCACCAAATATGCCTTTTACGTTATCTGAAAGGTGATCTTGACTTTGGTATATTTACTTTCGTCCCTTATTTATGCAGGTTCGACTAGCTAGGATGGCTAGGCTAATACTCGTCTGTTCAGTTCTGGCTTTCTTGTATTTCTTAGGTTCAATCGCTTTTCTCAAAGTTCATTTAAGCAACACATTATTTCTCGACACATTATTTCTCGCTCCAGCATCGATTCTGAATATTGCACCATGATCCACGCACATGTGTCGAAACTCTTGAGCTCCCTTGGCGGTCGACATTATATGACAATCTTGGGTTCATGCTTGTATCAAACACATTGAGCTCAATTATCATTTTGTTATGAACAGATCAAAATGGGTCATGATATTCGTTACCCTTCTTTCATGGATGAACCGATTCGCATCCTCACTAAGGGCCTCACCTACTTCGAACCAAATTGTATTAACGAAGTCATCAAGTTTTAATTAAGAAGCATAATAGAATAAAGCCTTAATTAGAATTTGTAATCACTTGAGATTTGTAGATCACTTGTATATGTTTATTTAGATTACTCCCAGGAATTCTATTCTGTCGTAGTACGGATTTCTGATGTATGTATAAAAGGATTTACCCATCAAATTAAAATCATTCAGTTTTATACAAGTCTACATCCCAGCATTTAATTACACCGACAAAGAATAATTATAAAAGGATTATTCTCCTCCTGGAGACCTCAAGGTACCGTTTGGTACGTGGGACGGGACGGAACAGAGTGGCACAAGGCGTTCCGTCCCACGTTTGGTGCACCTAAAACAGGTGGAACGAGTTGTTCCACGGAACGAGTTTTGGGTGAATTTTCGTTCCACCTCACCCCCTGGAACGACTCGTTCCACATCCATGGAACGCAAAATTATAACCTCGCCGTCTCCTTCTTCTTCCTCCTTGTTTCCATCCGAGAGCATCTTTGCTCCCGCTCCGTTCCGTTCCGTCCTGTCCCGTCCCGTCCCGTCCCATTCCGTTCCGTCCCGTCCCGTCTGCATACCAAACGATACCCAAGGGCTAGTGGAACCATATAAGACACGACTACATGTTACAGGGCATAACCTCACAAGAACTACCTGACAATAATATTAAAAAAATTGAACCATTTCCCCCTGACTTTTGCCTATTGGTCGAGTGGGCATCTTTGCTCGAAAATTCAGGATTTGGATTCTCTCCTGAGCTCAGCTCTTACTCTCTTAGTCGTAGGGAATCTCGGATTTGGATTCTCTCATGAGCTTAGGAGGCTCACAGTACCTGACAATAATATCAAAAAATTCAAACCATGTCCCCCTGACTTTTGCCTATTGGTCGAGTGGCCATCTTTGCTCAACAATTCCAGATTTGGATCCTCTCCTGAGCTCAGCTCTTACTCTCTTAATCGTAGGGATTGTCGGATTTGGATTCTCTCCTGAGCCTAAGCAAAGCACACGGGCCGTTGGATTTTGATCCAACGGTTACAATTATTATAAATTTTAAAGAGTTCCTTGTTTGTAACCGTTGGATTAAAATCCAACGACCGTGTGTTTTCTTCAGGAGGATCCAAATCCAACAATCCCTATGACTAGGAGAGTAAGAGCCGACACGTACTACAATACTTATTCATTTTCTATTTTAACTCTTTTTATTTGATATTTTTTTAAGATAGTACTTTCGTTCTTCCTTGAGAGAATTGAGTTCGTTCCCTCTTTTGACCAGGACCAATCCTATATCCATACATGTTCTTTCTTTTAAAAGGAAATATACAATCTCTAACGTCTTTTTAATCCAGCCACTCCACATGAGACGATTGCTCTCCAACTGTTACTCGATGCCAATTGCCAAGCAGGTCTTTACCACTGCAATCTACGCCGAAATTCCACGGAATAAACGCTCCCATCAACTGGTCTCCAGCGCCATCATTTTCGAATCTCTTTTGCTCAATACATGTGCAGAAATGAAGCACAGAAGCAACAAATTGAATTTCACAGTTGTCGAAGTCATAAAAAAGATTTTATGATTTGGGAATCAAAATCAAAACCCTAGAGATTGATTATGAACAACTTGGCACTAATAATTCCTATGCAGCAGTATTTTTTTTTGGAGGGCTTTTGGATTCAGTTCAAAAAACATTGTTGTTTTAATTTGGGACTGGGTCTATTTATCCAATTACATGTTTTGATACCAATTTTGTGTTGGAGTTTGAGACCCTCTTGTCCCACATTGGTCAACAGTATTTTTTCACTAGCCTTTATAAAGGCTTATTCCCTTTTCTTAGTAATTAGAACTTGGACCATTTGGAAATGGATTGAAGGCTTGGACCTTATGTTGTGTGGATTAGGCTTGAATATAATATAGCCTAAATACAATTAATATTAATTAATCAAGATGAGGGCGGCCCTTGGGGCCTTGGAATTTAAAATTAATCAGATTCATTAATTTTAATTTTCGGATTAAGTTTTTTAATTAAAAAACGTTTTGATTAAAAGACACAGCTATTAGAAAGAGTTGTGTGCTTTCAAATACACTAAACAGGTATTTGAAAGGGTGTGAAACGGCCTATATATTTGCAATCACATTATCCAAGTGAGGATGATCTTTTCTTCCCTCCTTGTCTTCCGTACAAAATTTCCAGAGAGTAAACACACAAAGCAATTCGCTAGAGTTCTATAATCCAGTGTGGGTTGTAGAATTAGGTAGTTGTATCCTGGTCGAGCAGACGTTGTAGAACCACAAGCACAAGAGTGGGACGAAAATACTGTTCGAAGGACATAGCTTTTACGTTAGCCTCTACCTTCTGTGATCAAGTTAGTATCATTGATATTTTTATATTAGTTTATGTATTTATTGTATAATTTCATTCTGCACATCAAGTATATTTGGTTAATAAAATATTGGAAATCAAGTTCTGTTTAATTCTGTTATTTTTTGTTTATTTCTAAATTGTTCTCCAACATTTTGTTCTTTCAGATAAAAATATTTAAAATTACTTAATTTTGTATCATTTACTCAAATTTTGAATGTGAATTTTTTTTCATATTTAAATACTCAAACTAAAGTATTATCTAGGATTTTTTTTTTAAAGACAAAATATTAAGATTAAAATAGAGCATGTATAAATTATAATAACCTATATAGGCTACATTATTGGACAAACACAAAAATTAATTTCATAAAATTAATTTCAAATATCTGCCTACCATATAGGTAGAAAACTAAATTTGATTTTCAATAGAGGGGGGAAGATTACAAAGTGAACCTGTGATGTAGCAGGTAGAAAATTTGACACATGCATGTATATACAGGTAAGTTATGCAAATATTCTTTGTGGAGGTATAAACAAAGAAAAACTAAAATATGTGGTAGAGGTAGACAAAAAAAACCATGTGTTATAGGTAGATAATACCAGACACATGCATGTATATACAGGTAAGTTATGCAAATATTCTTTGTGAAGGAGGTATAAAACAAAGAAAAACTAAAATATGTGGTAGAGGTAGACAAAAAAAACCATGTGTTATAGGTAGATAATACCATGTTTAATTATGAGCAGCATACTGATACACCAGAAAAAAAACAAAAAGAATAAGAAAAACCAACAAAACCCAGGAAAGGAAGAGGATATGGATGAGGAAGAATATGATATGTGAAGGAAAAAATACATATAGAAAGAGAAGATATTATGAGAAAATAATAAGAAAAGAAAAGAAAGATGGAGATAGAATTAGAAAAGAAAAGGGGAGAGGGAGGACACGAAGAAGAAAAGTAAGTAAAAGAGTAGTGATATACTTGTCATCTATTTGTACCATCTCTTTTATAGAGTTATGTAGGGCCCGTCAACATGTATGGGTCTTATTTCTATTAGAGAAATGATACAATTAGACGGTAAAAATAACATTTTTGAAGGAAAAAAAAGATAAGGAGTTGATGAAGAGAATCAGATAAGCAAAGAAACAGTCATGTTCTCCTAAGGTCTTGATTTTGAGGACCTATGTATATTGGCCACAAGAGTATATACGTTTAGCTCCAAAAGATTAAAATATTTGACAACTTAATAAAATAAAACAAACTTAAAATTCATCAACTATTACAAAATTCATTTTTTTTTTGTTTTGCTTTTATTAAGAGCATCTCTAGTGGAGTTCTTAAATAGAGACAATCACCGTATAAAATGAGTATATAAAATAAATATAGGGACAAAATAAACTTTCAATGGATTGGAAAGTGAGTCCCTAAAGTGTAGGGACTTACCAGATACATAGTGTTTGTCGTTACATATAGAGAGTGTAGAGGGACAACCTTGAGTGAAAAAACAGGGCTCACAATTTTGATTGAAGCTTTTAAAGCTTTTAATTAATTAAAATATGGTTAACATAAACAAAAAATGTGTACCTTAAGTGGAAAACGAGGCTCATAATCATGATTGAAGATTTTACTATTTTTAATGATTTTAATTAATTAGAAAAAAAGTTAACATAAACAAAAACAAAAATCAAATTATCACATAAAATTATAAAAGCTTCAAAGTTAGAGATTCTATTATAAGGACTCTACCACTGAAGGCAATATTCTTTTAGGGGCACAAAGATTTCCTTTAAGCCTTTGAATGAGTACTCAAAAGTGGTGGTGGAAGTTCCTAAATGGAGATGCTAAGTTTTCAAATATTTTAAGTCTTAGATATAAATTAATATAATTTTGTGGCTAATATGCATTTGGTACTCACGGTTCCTTAAAAATATGGACATTAGGAGAGCAAGACTCGCAAAGAAAATCGAGAGAATTCCGAAATCAGTTGGAGAAATTAAAGGAAAAGACGAAACTTTTACAATTAATTGAAAGGATAATATTTAATAAGCTAATCTTAGAATTAAGGAAGAGTATCTAATTAATTTATTAGTTACTTACGGGTAAATTAAGAATGAAAGTAACAATAAGATGACGTGGAATCATAATTATTAGACTTGTTTCAACAGAGTGGACTATTCCTAATAAGGCTCACATAAAATGAACTTATATATAGTTTACTTTTTTGTGACTAAAATATCACAAGTTCGAGTCATGAAATAGTTTATTTTCAGAACAAAAATAAACTTGCATATGATAAACGTTCCTATGCAAACTCTCACAAAATAGAGAGTTTGTTGGCTTGGTGTCGCCTTTTTTTCACTTGCAAAATACAGTTGATTGCAATGGACGGATAAACTTGGGCACTTATATACAACGTTAGATCTTGAGCGAGTTTGTGCAGGTTATTTTTTCTTGTGTTTTTCTTTTTAAAAGAATGAACATGTATCAATATTGTATTGGTCCATGTCAGAGTGGGGAGCGAGCTCATTTCCTTAAGAGCCGAATACAAGTATTGTCTGTTTTTTTTTTTTTTTTTTTTAATATTAACTAGCATTTACTTACACATTTTGTATGTATGAACATATTTTTTTAGAAAATGAGAAGGAGAGGGAGAGAGAGAGAATGTGAGGGGAGTGGGAGGTTTTTGTTTTTTGTTTTTTTTATTTTATTATTTTTTATTATTTTATAATATTGGAGGTATTTTAACATCACCTCTAGGTGATGCTTCAATAAAAAAAAGTAAAATTTGGACCTGTGAAATTACATTATTGCCCATCATTTTTTTTGTGCGATAGAAGACTAATTTGTCTTTTCACCCTCTTTCGGTTGACAAATAGGGTTTTATTAATTAATAGAGATTAAGTAACATTAAACAACATTAAACAATATTAAATAACATTAAATTACATTAAATTACATTAAAAAAACATTTAACAACATGAAACTTAAATCCGAGACGTAAAATGATTGAGATTCCTTTCTAATATTATCATCAAGTATAGAGATTTATTATAAAAATAATTTATAAATCATCCTATAGGGTTCTTGTAACATCCCACACATCACCCAAGGGTGTGGATCCTGTAAGCCTTATATGTATATTCCCATCTCTACTTAGCACGAGGCCTTTTAGGAGCTCACTAGCTTTGGGTTCCATCGGAACTTCGAAGTTAAGCGAGTTGGGCGAGAGCATTCCCAAGATGGGTGACCCACTGGGAAGTTCTTGTGTGAGTTCTCAAAAACAAAACTGTGAGGATATGGTAGGGGCCCAAAACAAACAATATCGTGCTACGGTAGAGTCTAGCCCGGGATATGGTGGGAGCCCGAGCCAGGATGTGACAATTTGGTATCAGAACCAATCCCTGGCTGTGTGTGCCGATGAGGATGTCGGGCCCCTAAGATGGGTGGATTGTAACATCCCACATCGCCCAGGGGTGTGAATCCTATAAGCCTTATATGTATATTCCCATCTCTACCTAGCACAAGGCCTTTTGGGAGCTCACTGGCTTCGGGTTCCATCGGAACTCCGAAGTTAAGCGAGTTGGGAGCGAGAGCATTCCTAAGATGGGTGACCCACTGGGAAGTTCTCGTGTGAGTTCCTACTCACTGGCTTCGAGTTCCATCGGAACTCCGAAGTTAAGCGAGTTGGGAGCGAGAGCATTCCCAAGATGGGTGACCCACTAGGAAGTTCTCGTGTGAGTTCCTAGAAACAAAATCGTGAGGGTGTGGTAGGGGCCCAAAGTGGACAATATCGTGCTACAGTGAAGTCAAGCCCGGAATATGATGGGGGCCTGAGTTGGGATGTGACAGTTCTACTCATGCATCATGAGTTTAAAATTCATCTTTTAAATTATTATAAAATTTTCAAATTGTCTGCCTTTTCTGAATAATAATAATTTTAAAAAAAATCATCCCAATTAGAAATATACATACAAAATTAAAAAACAAAGAATGCAAATATAGCATAAGTATTACGAAATATAGAATACAAAGTCTCATAAAATTAAGAACAAAATATGTTCCCAAATGATCACGAAAACAAATCCAATACCTCTTCTATATTTCAATATAAACATCGAATCAGAAAATAAAAGATAAAAATCTGACTATTATCTGTAGGAATAAATATACATCAAAACTAAAACTATATGTATGTCAACGCCAACGGAGGAAGAAAAATATAAATTAAACATGTAACAAATTAAGAAATCAACTGCAGCTTCGTCAAATCATATTGGTGATAACCCGGTGGTGCCAAATGTAAATCCAAATTCAAGTCCAGATTCAAGCATGACACCCTTTTGCTGCTATTCGACTTCTTCAAAACCGGCATCGGCGGTGACGTCTGAGTCCGAACAGCCGCAGCTTGAATGACGTCCCTATGTCTCCTCATGTGTCCCCCAAGCGCCTGCCCAATCGCAAACTCAAGCCCGCAAATCGGGCACTCATGCGTCTTGGGCTTAACCGGCGACCCCGGCGACTGTGCCAAATGTAAAAGGTTGGCAGCCCCACCGGGCATCAGCTTCGGCTTCTTGTGACTCGCTCTGTGGCCTCCGAGGGCCTGGAACGAGGGAAACTCCCGATTACACGTCTTGCATACGAAAACTCGGTCTTTTTTCGTGTTCTCGTGTTTGATTGGGGAGGAATCGGGTTCCCTGGACAAAAGCATTAGGCAATTGACCAAGTCTAAGGTCTCGTCTTGCCTGCTTCTCTTCATGGCTGACGGGTTTAAGGTTTCGGGTTTAGGGTTCAGCTCGCAGGAGCGAAGCGAAGAAGTAAGCTGGAAAGGAAAGATTTGGAAGTGGATGAGATTTGTGTGTGTGTTTTCGAAACTTTTAAGGTTGTTCTTGCTGATGCTCGAAGTGGATGGAATGAGAGTTGGGAAGGTAGAGGGGACGTATTTATAGGAGGGAGGCATGTTTTGCAGCCTTGTGGCGTACGGAGTAAGCGAAGTGGTGGAAGTCTTGGGGGTTAAGTAACGGAACAGTTTGGATAATTTTGTTAAAGTGTTTTAAATTTGAGTTGTGATTGTGATTAGCGCCGTCAGTATTAGGTTCCGATGGCGTCACCGCGTTGCTGTACTAAGGCTTCCCGAAGCGGTCGTTTTGTTGAGGCGATCGGTTGGAACTCTGGAATGTTATATTTTTGTTGGTCAAAACTCTGGAATTTACCCAACGTTCTAGGTCGTTTACTCTGTATCCATGGTCACACGCATCCAAGGCGCGTGTCCAACATAACCTAGTCTTTTTCTTTTTCATAATCTCTTTGGGGTTTACAAATAAGTTTTAAATGCAGGTGTGCGGAAAGTTGAGTGGTAAAGTATTTATAAATTTTTAATATTTAATACTGTAGTTTTTCATGAACAATTTATAATAAATTGAGTATTTGTTATTATTTTTTTTGTGAAAATAGAGTATTTATTTTCGTATTAAATCTATGATAATGTAATTTATCAAATATAGACAAAAATACCCTTTAATTTAAAAAATATCTATTTGGGCTAATCTCAGTTTACTACAAGTTTCTTGGTTTTTCAACATTTCATACATCAAGTTTTTTTTCATTCAAGTCTGGTATCTAAAGTTAAAATTTTAGAACACTTTCATACATCTGTTAAGTTTCCATTAAAACTTCCGTTAACTAATGACGTGACGCTTAGATGGACAATGACTTGGCCCCACGTGTCAATTTGAACTCACTTAAAAAATTAAAAAATTAAAAACTTAAAAAATTTAATGTTAAAAAATTAATTTTTTTCCTTCCTCTTCCTTTCTTGCTATGTTCCACAAATCTCTTAGCCTCAGCATCAACACCTTTCGACTACTGCAACCCGGTCCTCTTCATCAACGGGAACCGGTTACCACTCGCCCCGACCTGACGCCGCCTCGCTCGAAAACCTAAAAATTGTTTCTTCTCGCTGCTCCTCGAAGCCGATGATCTCTCACTAAAGCAAGTGAGACAGAAGTGCCGACGCAACCGATGGGTTGTTGGGAATTGGGCGGGGAGGCTCTGCATTGTGGTCGGCGGTGGCTGTCATTTTTCTCTCTTGGTCTCTGATTGGGACCCATTTCCGACGGCTCACGGGGTTGGGTTGTGGGTAAAGGTTGGTGGTTGTCGGGTTTTCAAGAGAGACAAAGGAAGAAAGGAAGAGGAAGGGAAAAAAAAAAATTTTAACTTTTAATTTTTTTTAATATTTAAGTGGGTCCAAATTGACACATGGTGCCAAGTCATTGTCCATATAGACACCACGTCATTAAAGGTTCTGACCGAAAACTTAACGGATGTATAAAAGTGTCCTAAAATTTTAACTTTAGGTACTAGACTGGGATGAAAAAAACTTGATATACGAAATGTTGAAAATCAAGAAACTAATTGAGACTAACCCTATCAATTTTTATAAAGACTTTTAAATATAGTCAAAATTTCAATTTTTTTTACTTTTTTTTTTTTTTTTTGTCGAACAAAATTTCAGTTAACTAGACTTGAATATGCCTTCAGTTTATTTGAATAACTAGTTGTTAATTAAAAGCTCTTCACCAATTGATAATAAAGAAAACTAATGAAAAGGGTTTAAAAACTTTGAGTTTTAACGATAAAGACAAAATAAAGGGTAAAATGAATAGTACCAGGATTGACTTTATAATGTAAATATGTGATTTTTCGTTAAGGTGAACAATATCACGAGCTTTTCGTTAAAACTCCCATAATAATATGGTCTACCAAAAGGTTTTCTGCCTATCGTGAAGAAAATTCAAACTATAAGAAGGGGAAAATTTTATGGATATCAAGAAAACGGACCATGTGATATATTCATTTCTACAGGTAACAATAAATGTGGTCATTTAAAGTCGATATGTCCTTATTGGTATTCCTTTTTATTTATTAGTGGGAGATCTTAGGTTCGATTATCGCCAAAGTTGAATTTAAACCACATTATTGCTAACCCATTATGAGACTTAACTTGCTCTCACACCCGTTTAGTGTAAATAATATTGTTTGTAAAAAAAAAAAAATCGATATGTCTCGCTCAAAATATATCAATAAAAAATAAACCTACGTTTATAATTTTAACAGAATAATAATGTCTCGTATTCGGAGTGCACGTCATGGCACCTAGCTTCATACTCTTCTGAGTTCTGGACGCGGAAAGTCTATCCAACATAATTTTGTTTACTTTATCTAATCCAATTAGTCCTCATCAACGTATAGCATATAAGACCAACTCTAATGGTGGACTAAAAGCTAAATTATCCTCCAAAATTTCCTCCTAAATCCACTCCAACCCTTGGGCTAAATGCTAAATGCTAAACCAATGCCAAATTCCCCCCAAAATTTAGCCCAGAAATTAGAGTAGACTCCACCCAATATTTATCGAAATTTAAATTTTTTTAGATTAAAATGTTTATAAAATTAATTTACGATAGTCTACATATTTATTTATTTTTTTAAATTTAAGTTAACAAAAAAAAAAAACCTAAGTTCATTCTTTAATAATCCCGGGCTAAAATTTTAGGCTAGAACGGTTGGAGCAGAAAAGCTGTTTCTGAGCTAAAAACTAAATTTTTCGGGTTAAAAAATTTGACTTTTAGCCTAACCATTGAAGATGGTCTAAGTGGTATAAAAATCTACATCACAGCGCGTGGACAGAGAATGCTGAGTCGAGTCGAGGTTCGAATGTGAACTGCGAAAGCAACTAAATTCTTAAAGAACAAGCGAGTCAACAGAAGAAAAGAAGCTACTCGCTGAAGAAGGCACACAAATAACAGATGTCGACGGAGGAAACGTGCAAGCCAAGTAGCCAAAGTAGTGAGTTATCCCTAGCTAGTGGGTTACTAGAAAATCTACGCGGTCCATATCCATCAACATCCACAGTGGTTGTGCTTGCGATGCTCCTTCAGTGTGAGCTTCCTACTTTCACACCATTATTTTATGTCATGACATCATTCATCACGCCTTTCCTATTAAGTTTCCTTCCTGCTTCAAGAATCTTCTTCCACTACTCCGTCATCTATAATTTTATATCAATTTATGCCTTAATATATGTTACAATTTATATTCATATATCATAGTTTATGTGAGCATTACCATTCATCTATGTCATGTTATATATAAGAATTTTACTTTACTTGTCTACGTGGCAATATGAAGAGTAGAAATTTGCTTCTTTAAAATTTCACTCCAACTAAACTTGATTAATTAGGGATATTTGGAAGTGACTATAGGAAGGTCAGAATTATTTCTGGAAAGATGCACATGAGAAGTATTTCTCCAAATTTTTTTCGAGATATTTTGTGGAGAAACACCCCTTATTTGATTCTCTGAGAAATAATTATGAATCATTTTGCAAACAGGACCTAGTTTACTACATTTCTATTAAAGTTGCCTTTATTATCTAAGCTATATCTTCTTCTAATTTAGCCCAATGTTTAGTTTTAATTGAGAAAATTAGTAATATAAGTTGAAGATCGAGAAGGCATTCTATACCCAAAAAAAAAAAAAAAAAAGGTTTTCTAAACCATAAAAAAAGTGCTTATTAAATAAAAAATGTTAGGGAAATCAAAATTTTATATTATTTTATGTAAACCATATGATGTAATGGTCGATAGTTGATTTCTTTTTTAATAATTTAAAAAAATAGACCAATCATCAACGACCAAATCACATAACCTACAAAAAAATAATGCAAAAGTTTAATCTAACTAACATCACCCTTTACAAATTTGTAGAATTAAAACATGCTCGCAGATTTGACATGCATGTTAGTTGTTAAATACCCTTAAATACTCGACACCATGTCATACCTTATGTATTTGACTTTCAGTTGGCTTTTCAATGTCAGAGTTGGTTAACCAAATCTATTGCTCAAAAGCATATGAAGAGAAGTTGGTGGTACTTGTATTGCGATTTCTTTAGCTGAGACAAACATGTATATATGGAGATATAGCATTCTCCGTTATTAAAGTCATATCCTTTTCGTCCATGTTTAGTGTTAGGTGTGCTATGCCTACCTGAAATTTGGTCAAAGATAAGACAAAGTCTTGGCATATAATTTCATTGTATACTTATCAACTTTCTTTGCCTTCGAGAGTTTCTAGATTTTGCATGTGTCATCTTCATATTGTCCAGTTTTGAATTAGTTTTGTATCAAATATATATGTTTTTCTTTTCTATGCAACCACTATGGAGAGATGAGAAAAATCGATCACATAACTTCATAGAAGATAAATAATCTTAACTACTTAAAATTACAATTGTTTTGCTTTATATATTCATCCACTTAGTCCACTACCTAGAAACTCCACACACAAGGGCTGAGTCACCCCCAGGCTAGAATGGCTCTAGCCCAGTGTAAAATGGTAATGTTATGTAGACTACATTTGTAAATAAAATTCGCAAATTAAGTGATGTGTCACTATTGACCCTAAAAACTACCAAGCCTACGTGGCGCACAGACCGAGTAACTAATGAGCTAACTACGTCCTTCAGTTACGTGTGGGGTGTGCCAACTCGTTGGCCAAGCTCGGCCGAAGAGTGAAATATGTTGATGTGGCATTGGGCGCGCTGCTGACTTCTTGATCTCACGACTACGGCTGAGGAAGGAACACGTCTCAGCCTTCAGGTTCTAGAGCCTAAAGACAAGGCTGCTAGTTATGCGAAGTTCAAATATCAAATTCGACTTTCAATGTGCCGAATGTAGTAACCTGTAACACCTCACTTCGCCGAGAAGGCTGATGAGATGACCTCTACCAACAAGGACTCGAAAATCCTTATTCGAAGCAATACTGTTTATCCAAACTGAAGGTGCTCCTTGATCAGCTGATTCTACGGCTCTAGTGCTGTTTATCCAAACTGAAGATGTTGCCGATTGCCTTCACGTACAGTGTTGTTTATCCAAACTGAAGATACGTTGGCGGAAAAAGAAAATAAAAATCTCAAGGTGTTTGAAAAGTTTACGTAGGGCAATTTGTGTGTTGAATTGGAGGTGCTAAAATTTTGTATGCGACTCTATATTTATAGCATCCATACTTTTGCTTGGCACGGCCTGATAATTTTATAGAAACCAATTGAAACTCAAACACGTAGTTACTGATCCATGGCATAGGCTAAAGCCTATCTTCAGATGGCTAACTTTTCAAAGATAATAAAAGCCTAGCCAGGCTTATCCTATCATGACCAAAAGCCTAGCCTGCATAGGCTTTCTTATCTCATCATAATTCCATCACCCATCCATGTATCCTAATCCCCGTTTAATGAATTTCAAATTTATTTTAAATTCATTTCTGACTACTTGTCAATCTGTCACCACCACCACACGCGAGACATCCCAAATCAATTTGAACTGTACCGCTTGCATGGGGATATAATCCACATCCTATCTATCATGTTTAAGAATATGCCAAGATAATTCATATTAAAAGATAATTATTATGAGAAAAATCATAATATTATCCTTTAACAATAACAAAATTATCTTCACTTTTCTATCCAACGGTTGCAAGCTATGCTCACTCAACGGTCTTGATTGCACAAGCCGATGATGTAATTTTGGGTCCAAACAGTTACCAATAGGAATGAGCATGTTTATCAACTCTAGGTAATAATCTAATCATTAACTTACATGTCATTTAGTTTACAAAATTTTGTCTACTTCCATGTCATATAATTTACAAAATTTTGTTTACAAATTTAATTTTCTTAGAATTACCCTGTCCAAAATATGGGTGATTGAGATTCTGGTGCTAGTTTTTATAAAGTTGATTCATTTACTGAAAGTCAGTCCATTCCATCCAATTAAACGCATAATAAAGGAAGGGGTGTGATATCCACACACCTCTTTTTACTTCTCACATACCTTTTTAATTTTCGATCATTGGATCAAATGAATTAAAGAAGATTAATGAATATAAATTAACAAATGATGTGTAAGAAGTAAAAAAATATGTATAAATATATAGCACATTCCTAAACGAAAAAAAGGAAAAATTATAATCCACCTTTTGATAGTGTGCTTTAATAACTGTGGTTTGATAAACGTGCATGCTTCAACTCACACATACAAAACATACACAGTAAGCCACCTATTCCAGTTAGTATTTTATATTTACATCGGCAAAGACGGAAGGCATTATTTTAATCCTCTCGCGAGTCTGTAGTGTGCGCTGCGTCGGTCGTAAAGATTTTGGTGTTCAAACCTTCTAGATCTTCCAACGCTTCCAACGCTTCCAATGCTTATAATTATAGTTGGCTATCTGTTTGAGCTTCTTTCAAAAGGGAATCAGTTCCAAGCTTAGAAATTCAATCTGTGGGATCAAAGTTTCTCTAATAAAAAATCATTGCAGGTTCATATGTGTATTTTATGTGTGAATTTCATCGAATTTTATATATTACTATACTATAAAGTCACTGCGTTTATCTTGAGATAGGTAGCATACCAACTTTAATAACGTTACCACCATTAATTCCTTCGATGCTTACTCGGGGCAGGGTCGACTCATTATCGAGAGAATTTTCCAAAACAAAAGTTATATTATATAAGTTTCTTCTTTATCATGTATATAAAATTTGCTGTGCTCCTGTTTGAACACTTCTACTGTAGCTGGAAACATGAGGCGCATCCACATAACAGCGCGTGGACAGTTATAGATGTGGTTGTTTTTGAGTCAACGGAGAAAATGTGCATCCGAAGTAGCAACGTATGCTTCTACGTATGTATGTTGCAATGGTACGTTAGGGTTAGGGATAGGGTTAGGGTTAGGTTGTCTTACTATAAAATCTACGCGGTCTATCTCCGTCGGCATCATTGTTGTACTATGTGGAAGAGGATCCTCTCCTAAGCTAAGGATGAGAATCCTCTGACCACGAAATCCGGACCGTTCAAATATAATCTAACCATTACAATTATTATAACTTTTAAAGGACCCCCCTGTTTGGAGCTGTTGGATTAAATTTGAATGGCCCGGATTTCGTGGTCAGGAGGATCCTCATCCTGAGCTCAGGAGAGGATTCTCTTCCATACTATGTGACCTTCCTTCCTTCACACTATTATATATTAGTCTTTTGTCACATGCGTGTTTGTCAATTTATTCTTTGGGTAAATATCAGTTTATAACCCTCAAGTTTCGTAGTTTTCAACATTTAGTACATGAAGTTTTTCGTCCCAGAGTCATACCTAAAGTGTTAATTTTGGGACCGTCTCATACATCCGTTAGTCTTGCTGTTAAGTTTTCCGTTAACTGATGACGTGGCACCCATGTGGACAATGACTGGGCGCCACGTGTCATTAAGTGGTCCACGTGGAAATTAATAATTCAAAAAGCGTTTTCCCGTCCAAATTTAAAATATTAAAATAATTAATTAAATAAAAACAAAAAAACAAAAAACATAAACAACCCAAACCCTTCGTTTTCCCCACCCGACATCCCTCCATCCTCTCCACCCCTCCACGGCTCCACCCCTCCATCCCTTCCACCTCACCCAAGCTCTCTTCTCCTCTCTGGCCACGTATCTTTTCTCCCGACACTCTCGGATTCTCTCAAGCTCTCTTCCCCTCAGCTCTCTCTCATCTCTTGGCTCTCTCTCAACTCTAACTCTTTCTTACTCTAACTCTCTCCTTCTCTGCTTCACTACACCGTGAGCACCACCATCAGCTTCAACCATTTGTCACGGTGAACAACCTCGGCCACCCCGAATTATGAAAACCCAGATAAAGCCCATGCTCGAACCCAGGCTAAGGTTTCTTTTCCCTCTCTTTACACCTTAAACTCTTGCTCTAGGAAAATTGGGTAAGTGTAAAGAAATAAGTTCTTTTATATTTCTTTCTTGATGAGTAAGGAATACAACTCAAAGTATATATACATTTGTCTAATTAGGCTTAGTAACTAACTATACTTAATTTAATCTCTTAACACAAAGATTAGTTACAAAGCTGTTATCATAAAGAATACAGCTGTATAAGACACTTGTACACTCTACACTCTACTAACTATGAGGTATCCCTTTACACCCCCTCAAGCTAATCGGCGGGGGACCAAAAGAAAGCTTGGACTGGAGATACTGGAACCTGGCCTTGGACAAGGATTTTGTATGAATATCTGCAATCTGATGTTCAGTGTTAACATATGAAACTTTGATTAAATCAGCAAGAACAAGCTCCCTGATATAGTGGTAATCAATCTCAATGTGTTTCATACGAGCATGAAACACAAGATTTGAAGCCAAAGAGATGGCAGAAACATTGTCACACCACAAAGCAGGAGTATGAGAAAGGGGAAAGATGATATCCTTGAAAATTTTACAAATCCATGTGATTTCTGTAGTAGTAAGAGCAAGAGATCGATATTCAGCCTCAGTTGAAGATTGTGCAACGGTTGGCTGCTTTTTAGCACTCTAACTAATAAGATTTGAGCCCAAGTAAACACAGTAACCAGATGTTGATCTTCTATCAAAAACGCATCCTGCCCAATCAGCATCCGAGAATGTTGTAAGCTGCATATAACCCTTTTTAAACCAAAGTCCTTAATCAACAGAACCTTTGAGAAACCGTAGAATGCGTTTGACTGCTTGGAAGTGAGTATCGCGAGGACAATAAAGAAATTGACACACTTGGTTTACAGCAAAAGAAAGATCTGGTCGTGTCCATGTTAGGTATTGAAAAGCACCAACTATGGACCTATACTCCTTTGGATCAGACAACAGATTTCCGAGATGATCTAATTTGGCAGTGCCAAGTGGAGTAGCACACGGTTTGCACCCTCCCATTTTGTCTTAACAAGAAAATCCAGGGCATATTTTCCTTGTGACAAGAAAATTCCTTCAAATGAGCGATGAACTTCTAGTCCAAGAAAATAGTGAAAAGGCCCGAGATCTTTGACAGGGAACAAGGAACTAAGCTTGTGAATGAATGCTTAACAAGAAGATGCATATGGGCCGGTGACTATGATGTCATCCACATATACCAATACAATCACAAGATGAGGAGAGGTATGCACAAACAGGGAACAATCGGATTTGGAATTAGCAAAACCAAGAGAGAGTAGAGCTTGACTAAGTTTATCACACCAAGCCCGAGGGGCTTGTTTCAAGCCATAAATGGACCGATTAAGCTTGCAGACAAAGGAAGGTTGAGAAGCATCAACAAATCCATGAGGTTGCTGCATAAACACCTCCTCTTTTAGTGATCCATGTAGAAACGCATTGCTAATATCCAGTTGATTAAGGAACCAATTGTTCTGAACAGCAAGAGTTAATAAGATGCGAATAGTCACTAGTTTAGCAACAGGACTAAAGGTTTCTGTAAAGTCAATACCCTCTTGTTGGTGAAACCCTTTTGCCACAAGACGAGCCTTGTATCTGTCAACTGTGCCATCGGATTTTTGCTTAATACGAAATACCCATTTGCAACCAACAAGGTTTTGATGAGGAGAAGATGGTACAAGAGTTCAAGTGCCTGTGTTTTGTAGTGTTTGAAATTCTTCTAACATAGCTTGATTCTAGTGAGCATGTTTTGATGCTTGCAGATAAGTAGTACGCACAAAGTTATCTATATCAATAGGATGTTTGGTGGCAGAGAAAGCTTTGGGTTTAAAAATACCTTCTTTGGACCGTGTAGTCATAGGATGAGAGTTTGCAGAGATAGTAAATGGCAAAGGTAAAAAGGGATTGAGAGAAGAAGGTTGAGAGGATAACTACAGAGATAGGACAGGTGATGAAGATATGACTAATGGTGGGGAAGGTATTGCAGAAGGTGCTGGAGTATGCTGAGAAATGGGAAATAGAAGAGTAAAGACTGGAGAAGAGGAAGGCTCGGTGTGCTGTGGCATTGATGAAGAGGAAAGATTATGTGCATCATGAAAAGGGAAGTGCCCCTCATTAAATAGAACATGTCTTGAAATATAAAGTCGCTGAGATTGAATATCTAAACAACGATATCCCTTATGCTGAAGATTATACCCAAGAAAAACACAGTGAGTGCTTTTGCCTTCTAGTTTTGATGAAACATATGGTTTGAGCCAAGGATAGTAGCTGCAGCCAAACACTTTTAATCTTGAATAGTCTGGAGATTTATGAAAGAGAAGTTCCCAGGGAGATTTGTCCAGTTGAGAAATTGGCAATCTGTTGATAAGATAAAGAGCTGTTGAGAATGCTTCAACCCAGAACCTGTGTGGAACCCGAGAAGAAGCCAAAATAGTCCTTGCAGTCTCTGTGAGATGTCTGTGTTTTCATTCTACACATCTGTTCTGTTCTGGAGTATGAGGGCAGCTATACTAATGAGAAATACCAGTGCGTGATAAAAAAGAATTGAACACAAAGTTGGTAAATTCACCCTCTACATCTGATCTCAAGACTTTTATTTTATTGCCAGTCATATTTTCTACATAAGCTTTGAAGGAGACAAAGATAGAGAAAACCTCAAACTTGGTTTTCATGGGAAACAACCAGGTATATTTTGTAAACTCATCCACAATTAACAAGTAAAACTTGTAACCACTGACAGAAGTGATTGGAGATGGACCCCAAACATCACAATGTAGCAATTCTAGACTAGTAGAGACAGAACTAATGCTAGAAGAAAAAGACAACTTGTGATTCTTGCTTATGGCACAATCTAAACAAAAGAAAGATACACTGTTGTCACCACTGTAATCAAGACTATGCTTATTTAATATTCTCCTAAACATAGCAGAAGAAGGATGACCAAGCCTTTTATGCCATGTTTGCAACGATACTTTAATATTGATGAACGCATAATAAGTAGCAGGAACTATGAGGTATCCCTTTAACAGGAACATGAGGAAGACCTTGAAAGGGATAAAAGCCTTCTTCAACTGGCCCTTGAAAAAGCGTCATCCTCGAAGAACGATCCTTGATTTCAGAACCATCAGAATCAAGGGTCAAAGAACAATAGTTATCTTTCAAGAATTGATAAGCAGAGAGCAAATTGAATTTCATCAGTGGAACATGAAGAATGTTACTCAATCTGAAATTAGCATATGATGTGGAAACTGTAGAATTACCAATGTGATGGAAAGCCATACCTTGTCCATCACCAATATACACCTTGTCATTGCCAGAGTACGGATGAGGAGACTGAATAGCAAAGATGTCATTAGTAATATGGGATGTGGCACTTGAGTCCATCAACCAAGTAGTTGGAGATTGTTTAGAGCTGGTGTGAGCACACATAACAGCTAACTTTGCAGGAGGAATTTTGCTAGCAAAGGCGGGGTTCATTCTCTCATAGTAGTTAAGAGCTTCATGATCAAAGGAGTTGCAGATCTGACAAGGAGTTCTTCCACCAGAATTATGGCGACCACCACCAGAATAATTTCGATTACCAGACTTGTTCCTGTAATTGCCATGAGTTCCCCCAGAAGTGTAAAATTGACCACAAGAATTGGTGAAATTCTTATGAAAATTACCACAGTTATGGCATTGAAATGAACCACGACCACGATTGTTGTTAGAAAACTTTTGTGGAGGATTGGAGAATGATTGATGAGCCGTATTAGCTTGAGGAAAATTATAGAACTGTGATGGTGTAGGTAGAAGGGGGGGTTAAGACTGCAAAACAAAGGCCTGAAAAGGCTTAGAAACAGAAGAGTGCACACCTTTTTTCTTACGATTCATAAAAACCTCCTTATTAAGCAACAATCCATGAAGTTCATCCAATGTTGTGGTCGAAAGTCGGAGCATGATAGAGTCAATGAAAGACTCATATTCATCAGGTAATCCATTGAAAGTAACAGCAATCAAATCATGATCAGATACAGGAGCTCCAACAGCTATTAACGAATCAGCAAGACTTTTAATTTTCTGCAAATAATCAAAGATAGAGAGATCGTCTTTGTGCACAGAGTGAAGACGAGATCGTAGTTGATGAATATGAGCAGCAGAGACGCCACCAAACCGATGCTCAAGATTCAACCATAGATCGCGAGCCGAGGTGACACCAACAGTGAATGGAATAATATCCTCGGAAAGAGTTGAATTCAACCAGATCAATATATTCTGATCTTTTTCATACCAAATCTCGAAAGCAGGATTCAGAATATTGTTACCAAATTCATCGAGAACATAAGGCAGCGGACAAACTTCAGAGCCATCAACGATGCCAATCAGCTTATATCGTTGGAAAATTGGAGCAAATAGAGTTTTCCAAACGAGGTAATTGTCACGCTTGAGCTTTGTAGGCACCATGCAACTAATATTCTGAACAGTTATAAAAGAAATTAACGAGATCGAAGAAGAATTTAAAGAATTAGGGTTCGTCACTGCAAAATTGAGGGAGGGAATTGCAGAATGAGGAGGAACAATTTCAGGCTGGACAGGAGATGAAGTCGAAGACGCTAAGGCCGGAGATCAAAGAGCGAAGAAAATCAAGAGGCGATGGCGGTGACCGAAGATCAAAGGTCGAAGGATCGAGAGGCGGTGAAGCAGAATGGCAGTGATACCATGTAAAGAAAGAAGTTCTTTTATATTTCTTTCTTAATGAGTAAGGAATACAACTCAGAGTATATATACATTTGTCTAATTAGGCTTAGTAACTAACTATACTTAATTTAATCTCTTAACACAAAGATTAGCTACAAAGCTGTTATCATAAAGAATACAGCTGTATAAGACAGTTGTACACTCTACACTCTACTAACTATGAGGTACCTTTTAGTAAGGAGCACAAAGTGTCAAGATGAGAGAGTGAAGAAACTGGGCAGCAGCTGTGGTGTCGATGTCGGCGTCGGCGAGGTCGTGCGGCTGACCTTGGAGAGACAATAGAATCTGGAAATCGGAAGGGGAAACAGCCGTGAGGTTGTAGGCGGCGATCAGGAAACTAGCTGGGACCTGGCGCTCAAGCAGCTGGCCGGAGAGAGGCGAAGAGGGGTCACGGAGAAGGCTGAGGACATAGCAGGCCCAAGGGGAGTGGAAGGATGAGAGAACGGCGGATAGGCAATTAGGGATGCAGAAGACATAGTGTGAACACAGTGGACATACTTGGGGTTGGGATTTTTGTAAGGTTTTGAATTGGCCATAAGGTTGGGTAAAAGGAGAGATGAAAGGAAGAACGGAGTAGAGGAGGATCTAGGTTGTTGATGTTGATGTTGGTTTTTTTATTTTTTTTTATTTTTTTTTATAATTAATTAATTATTTTAATAGTTTAAATGTGGGTGGGATTTTTTTTTTTAATTTTTAATTTCCACATGGACCCCTTAATGACACGTGGCGTCCAATCATTGTCCACATGAGTGTCACGTCATCAGTTAACGGAAGACTTAACAGCAAGACTAACAGATGCATGAGACTGTCCCAAAATTAACATTTTAGGTATGACTCTGGGACGAAAAAAACTTCATGTACTAAATGTTGACAACCATAAAACTTGAGGGTAGTAAACTGATATTTACCCTTATTCTTTTGTATGTTATTCTTTTTTTTGTAATTTTATTCTTTTTATTTTGTTTTAAATTTATATCTTTATTTTAAAGAAAAAATACTACATGGATAGCTTTATTCTGCTAGTTTGGATGTTGTTTTAAATTTAAATTATTTTATTTAGTCTTAGTTATAGAGAAATATTTTTATGGCTTAATCTCAGTTTACTATCTTGAAATTTCTTGGTTTTCAACTTTTCATACATTAAGCTTTTTTCGTCCCAGTCTGGTACCTAAGGTGATAATTCTGGAACACTATCATACATTCGTTAAGTGTTTCATTAAAAATATGTTAACTGATGATGTCGCACCCACGTGATCAATAATTAGGTGACACTTGTCAATATAGGCCACATGGACATTAAAAAAAATTTAAAATTAGTTTCTCATCAGATCCTAAAAGAAAAGAAAAAAAACACTCCTGAGGGCTTGCTTCGTACGAAGAGCTTGGAAGAAGAGAGTTTGGAGTTAAAGGTGGCGGCAGGGGTGGTGGGGAGGCATATCAAACACTTGGGCTACGGTGTTTTGGGGCTGAAGGTGGAGGACAAGGACGAAGTAGGGTGGGATTAGAGGTTGTCGCTCCTACACCATCGCACACACGCATGTATGTTGTTGCTCTTATGCCGTCGTACATTGCTGGGTTCATCCTTCCCCCACCGAGGCCATTGACCGCACCTCCGTCTGCCAACTGTTTTTCAAATGGATTTAGTCTTGGCCTGCAACTCTGTTTGCAAGAAATTTCAGGGTAGTAAATTGAGATTAACCCCTTCTTTAACGGAGGTTCTAATAGAAAATTTAACGGAGCATGAAAGTATCCCATAATTATAACTTTTGGTACCAAACTGGGATGGAAAAAAACTTGATGTATGAAATGTCGAAAACCAATAAACTTCAGGGTAGTAAATCGAGATAAGCCCTTCTTTATTTGTCAACAAATTTAGGTCTTTGTAATGCCCTACATTTGAAATACGATTGAACATCATTTCCTCGATGCTTCTACTTTAACATTCATTTTATTAGGCTTAGCCATGTTACCTAAAGCAACATAATCTTCCTCTGCACCTAATGTGCAAATCCGCATCTATATAATTTAGATTAGTTTGGTACAGACAGACTAAAACTTGTGTAAAAAACAATTATATTGTTATAAGAACTATGGTCTTTTATGTGAGATATATATATGCTTCATCATTTACATATAAAAATGTGAATAATTAAGTCAAAGTGCTTAAAACCCAAATATTTTTTTAAAAGCAAAAGTTAAATGTGCTTGAAAAAGAAACTCTAATATGCATAGAAAAATGTATGGCGGAGAACTTAGTCAACAAAAATAGGAATTTGGTTTATGGTGCCTCTTAAGTTGGAAATTTCAACTTTGTATTTTGGGTATGGAGCTACCTCGCCTTACGGAGATCGATCCGCTTTAATTTGCACTAGATCACTATATAATGAGCCTTGCATGGTTATTATTCTTTGCATCAGCGTCTAAGATCTCTCTTATTATACACAAGCACACACATAGAAACACACAGACCAAGCACACACTTACATACACACAGATTTAAATGGAGCGTTCAATGCGTCTTGTTTCAGCCGCCTTCGTTCTTGTCTTGCTTTTGGCCGCTACCGGTAATTATACCTCTTTTATTTAGTAATTAATTTTTTACCATGTTTTGAACAAAGCATCTTATTTGACAAAAGAAATTGATCTTTAGAGATGGGGCCAATGGGTGTTGAGGCAAGGACTGAGTCAAACAAGGCAGTTGAGGGGAAGATCTGCGAGTATCCAAGCACCTTGTTCAAAGGGTTGTGCTTTTCGTCTAACAACTGTAAACACACTTGTAGAAAGGAGCAATTCACCAGAGGCAAATGTAGTGTCTTCACCCGTGCTTGCGTGTGCACCAAAAAGTGCTAATTAATTAGTTAAAAAGAAATGTAATCTGTGTAGAGACCGTGCTTGTGTAATGTGATGGATTGATATGGCCCTGTATCCACATGGTTGCTTTTGCTAATAAATTGAATGACCCTGCATGGATCATTATTCATATGTCTAATGTAGTGTTTTCATCGCGCCTGACATACTTTTAGTCGCCTATTATTCTATATGTTTTTCTTCAGGGTTATTATTAACATTCTCGATAATCACCACAAACTCTTCTTTTGTTTATTGACTTTCAATTAAGAAAGACTGAACGATAATTATCGTGACATGCTAATAACAATTTTTTTTTTCCCTTTTGACAAGGCATTGAAAAATTTCACTTAGTGTACTTGGATTCAACACATTACTTTAATTTATGTCGCAAAGATTATTTAAGTCATGTCGTCGACTTCAGATGTACTTTTTTATCCACACCTTCTATTGTATTAAGTTCTTTTGCCTTTTATACCAGTAGTAATAAACGTAAAACAAGGTGAGGTTGATGCACAAGAAAATAATTAGGAAAGGTTCGAAATTGCTTAGCCAACTTTTAAGCAAAGACTTTACTGTTTATTTTTATTTTATTTTATTTTAGAAGAAATAATCCTTAAAGATTAATATTTTCTTGAAAACATTTTAAAAGACTCTTCTAAATTTTTTTACTTAAAACACTTTCATATTTTTCTCTCACTTTTCTACATAGTATGTGTGGTATTTCCAAGGACGAAGCCACCTTGGGCCCAAGGGGCGGATGCCCTAACTCAGTTTTTTGTGAAAAAATTGTACGTATTGCATATAATAAGTTCACGTGATAAAGCATTTTCGGCTCTTAAATTTCTAAATAATCAATTGAGAAATTGTAAGAAAATAAATGGATGAATGATAACATGGTTATTTTTATAGGAATGGATATTTGATGGTATTGGTAATGAAATTGTACATTATGCAACGCTTTCAAATTTTGAAAATGCATCGTGAGAGATTGTAAAATGTTGTGTAAAATATTTTATGGATTAATGTATGTGCATTGTTAGTAAATTCTTAAGCCTTTTAATTTGTGACTTTATTTTTTAGGATGTCCCAATTCATATAGATCTCAGACTTCGTTTCTCATGTATTAGTATGAATTTACAAGAGCATATATATATATATATATATATATATATATATCAATTGTATCATTCTAAGTTACCCTAATTAAGTTTGAAATCTTAAGTGTAAACTTGTTGCAGATACATAAAAAACGTTCCATGCGTTTTCTCCCAACTATATGCTTCTACCTGTTGCTTTTGGTGGCCACCGGTAGTATTTCTTCTTGCTCGATCTTGTTAACTAACTTCATGGTTAATATATATACATATTATTACGATTATAAGCATGCATAGTAACCATATTTTGTTTGGAAGAATTGTTTATTAGGACGATAGTTGCTGAGGGTAGGACATGCGAGTCTCAAGTAACCGCTTCAATGGAACTTGCGCGAGTAAGAGTAACTGTGCAGTTGTTTGCCAAACTATGGGCTTCCTCGGCGGGTGGTGCTTGGGTTTACGCCGCAGATGCTTTTGCACACTGAACTGTTAATTAGCTAATTAATCAAGCTAGTGATGAGCTGATCACTTATCACTTAATTATTAGTGGGCGCATGGATGCATGTACTTTGGTACTAGCTAGTGTGGAAGTAGCTGGAATAATTTACGGTTGGGTTGTTAATTAATATCGTATCTCTGCTATGGTTTTTAATGTTCTTGTTTGTTATGCATCATCTCCATGAGTTAATTATGCCGAATTGCGTAACTTTTTTATGGGTATCTCAGTTTACTACTCTGAAATTTGATACTTTGCTTTATATTTTTAATATAGAACATTCGACTTCCTCTGGAACAAAACATGATCAAACAGATGAATTTTGGAGTGATTCAAATTGGAGGACATTCATGTGTCTCTTGGCTTGTTCATGTCAAAATTTGGGATTTTTCTACCAAGCAGGTATTTTCTAGCGATTAAATAATGGAGCAATGCGCGTTTCTGGAAAGTGACGATTCTGAGCTTAAATTGAGTTTTTGGAGCCCAAGATGACCTCAGATGAGTTCGTAGCCTTTTGAAGAAGTGTTCAGAATAGTTCAAACTTTAAATCCAGCTATTTTGGGCCAGTTTTGGAGCTGATTTAGGTCCAAAACGTGGCTGTACAGATTTTTAGACGAATTTACCAAGTTAATTTAGGATTATGTTTCCTATTTTATTTCAAGTTTTTAGGTTTCCTAGTTTTATTCTAAGACCTTTTACTAGGGGGTGGGGGCCGCCGGGGGGGGGGGGTGAGGGGGGCAAACGTATGTGGATAATTGAGTTACGCTTTGACGCTTTGTATTTTCAGGGTGTTTTCTATCCTTTTTCTATCTTAATAATATTTTGTTTTATGGTTGTTAGTAAATAGTTTCGTTTTCTAAGGCGAGGCCACGAGCCTTCGCAAGAATATGTAGTTTCTTTTTAATTTTCTTATGAATTTATGCATGCAAATTTTGGATTGTTAATCACTGTGCTTTAAACTATCTCTATTTGTCTTAGTGATTCGCGACCATTAGGATATTTAGAAAAGTAATTTGATGCAATTTTGGCGGAGGGCTGTCCCTAAAATTGGTGCTGGCTTCTTGTGGTTAATATGTGTAACTACTTAGGATGGACGACATGTCTTAGGAGTTTTATGGTTTTTCAAAAGGTTTTCTCAAAACTTAATGAGTCTTGCATGTTCATATTCGATCTGGACGCCACGAACGGGTTGCATATTAGATATACGTTCTATGTTGGAGGTTCCAAGTATGGCATACTTTAGGAAAACCTAACCTTCAAAATATGCATGTGCAATTCATAAGGAATTAGAAGAACTACATAGGATTGTTAGGGTGACGGCTGAACCCTAGGTTTTACAAATTGACTTTCTTTAAATTGTTCTCTAGTTAATTTCTTTAATTGTTTTGTTTTAAAATTCTTTTTTATTATATTAAATTCTAGAACCAACATTTTCCAAACTTTGTTTTCAATAATTAATTAAGAGTTGGTTTTAAACATAAATTATTCATTCAATCCATGCGGAAAACGACAGTGCTTAAGCCGTTTATACTACAATTACCTTGTTCTCTTGCAAGTATTTTTAAGTGTTTTTATCCCTACTTTTGCAAGTGGTAAAATCCATATCACTTCGTACGAAGAGCTTAGAAGATGAGAGTTTGGAATTGAAGGTGGCGGTGGGGGTGGCGAGGAGACAGATCAAACACTTGGGTTGCGGCGTTCAGGGGCTAAAGATGGAGGACAAGGAGGAAGCGGGGTGGCATTAGAGGTTGTCGCTCATATGCCATCGCACGCACGCATGTACATTGTTGCTCCTACGTTGTCGTACCTTGCTGGATTCATCCTTCCCCCACCGAGGTCATTGACCTCACCTCCGTCCGCCGTCCGCCAACCCTTTTTCAAATGGATTTGGTCTTGGCCTGCAACTCTGTTTGCAAGCATGGTGGATCCCTTTGTTTTCCCTTCTCACTTCTTCGAGAATTGAGAGAAGGCGAGAGAGGGTGATGGAAGAATGGGTGTTTAGGTGGGGGAGATTTAGTGCTTTGGTGAGGAATTGGGTGAGGGAGTTGGGCGGAAGAAGGGGTGTTTGGGAAGGGAGGATGTGCATGGAAGAAGGAAGGTAAGGCAAAAGATTTTTTATTTTTTATTTATTTTTTAATATTCAGGTGGTCTATATTAACACGTGGCACTCATTCATTATCCACGTGGGCACCACATCATCAGTTAACGGAGGTTCTGACGGAAAACTTAACGAATGTATGAAAGTGTCTCATAATTATGACTTTTTGTACCAGACTGGGATGAAAAAAACTTGATGTATGAAATGTTGAAAACCAAGAAATTTTAGGGTAGTAAATTGAGATTAACCCCTTCTTTATTTGTCAACAAATTTAGGTCTTCGTAATGCCCCACGTTTGAAATACGATTGAACATCATTTCCTCAATGCTTCTACTTTAACATTCATTTTATTAGGCTTAGCCATGTTACCTAAAGCAGCGTAATCTTCCTAATGTGCAAATCCGCATCTATATAATTTAGATTAGTTTGGTACAGACAAACTAAAACTTGTGTAAAAAACAAATACATTGTTATAAGAACTATGGTCTTTTATGTGAGATATATATATCGCATCATTTACATATAAAAATGTGAATAATAAGTCAAAGTGTTTAAAACCCAAATATTATTTTAAAAGCAGAAGTTAAATGTGCTTGAAAAAGATACTCTAATCTGCATAGAAAAATGTATGGCGGAGAACTTTGTCAACAAAAATAGGAATTTGGTTTATGGTGCCTCTTAAGTTGGAAATTTCAACTTTGTATTTTGGGTATAGAGCTACCTCGCTTTACGGAGACTAATCCTCTTTAATCTGCACTAGATCGCTATATAATAAGCCTTTCATGATTATTGTTCATTTCATCAGCGTCTGAGATCTCTTTTATTATACACAAGCACACACATAGAAATACACGGACCAAGCACACACTTACATACACACAGATTCAAATGGAGCGTTCAATGCGTCTTGTTTCAGCCGTCTTCGTTCTTGTCTTGCTTTTAGCCACTACCGGTAATTATACCTCTTTTATTTAGTAATTATTTTTTTATGATGTTTTGAATAAAGCGTCTTATTTAACAAAAAAATAAATGATCTTTAGAGATGGGGCCAATGGGTGTTGAGGCAAGGACTGAGTCAAACAAGGCAGTTGAGGGGAAGATCTGTGAGTATCCAAGCACCTTGTTCAAAGGGTTGTGCTTTTCGTCTAACAAATGTAAACACACATGCAGAAAGGAGCAATTCACTAGAGGCAAATGTAGTGTCTTCACCCGTGCTTGTGTGTGCACCAAAAAGTGCTAATTAATTGGTTAAAAAGAAATGTAATCTGTTAGAAACTGTGCTTGTGTAATGTGATGGATTGATATGGCCCTGTATCCACATGGTTGCTTTTGCTAATAAATTGAATGACCCTGCATGGATCATTATTCATAAGTCTAGTGTAGTGTTTTCATCATGCATAACGTACTTCTAGTCACTTACTATCCTATATGTTTTTCTTCAGGGTTATTATTAACATTCTAGATAATCGCCACAGATTATTCTTTTGTTTATTGACTTTCAATTATGAAAAAGTGAACGATAATTATCGTGAAATGCTAATAACAATTTTTTTTTTCCCTTTTGACAAGGTGTACACATCGAAATTTTGGTGAAATAAATGTTGGCCAATAATTAAAATTGCAATGTTCATGTATCACATAAATTTTACACGTATCATGTAACTCAACAAAAAATCGAACAAAATCAAAAAAGTCATCAAATAGGACATGTGTCAACACTTGGCAGAAATGATTTATTTCATTTGAATATTATATTCAAAATTAGGCCTTGAAAAAGTCTATAAATAGAAGCCAATTCATTTATTTCACTTCACCAATTGACATCACACCAAAACCTTGAAGCTTTGAAACTCTAAAGCTCTCAAGTAAATCCCAAAGGATCAAGAAAGCCCTCTTCGTTCTTCGTCAAATCCTCCTTCAAGATCAAGCCCCGACGGCATTTGAAGAAACTTCCCTCAACCTTCAAGATCAAGCCCCGACGGCCCTTGAAGAAAGTGTTCATCGTTCATCCTAAGATCAAGCCCCAACGACCCTTTGGATCAACAACATCAACAAATCCACACACCCGTTCTTCAAGATCAAGCCCAAAAGCCCTTGAAGATCCGTTTACACAACTGTTCATCAAGATCAAGTCCGGAAGGCCCTTGAAGATCCATTCATCATTGTCATCCTAAGATCAAGCCCCAACGGCCCTTTGGATCAACAACATCAACAAATCTGCACCATTGTTCATCCCTAAACCAAGCCCCCGCGGCCCTTTGGATCAACAGCTCATTCACAAATCTACACCTTACGAAGATAGAATCAAAGGATCAAATTGTAAAAGAGATTGTAACCCTAAAATTAACACAAAATATTATTTTGTACACGTGTTCTTGTTTCAGGAAAATTCATGTTTACACAAGGCATTGAAAAATTTCACATAGTGTACTTGGATTCAACACATTCCTTTAATTTGTGTCACAAAGATTATTTAAGTCAAATTGTCGATTTCTGATGTACTTTTTTGTCCACACCTTCTATTGTATTAAGTTCTAGCTTTTGCCTTTTAAACCAATAGTAATAAACGTAAAACAAGGTGAGGTTGATGCACATGAAAAAATTAGGAAAAGGTTCGAAATTGCTTAACCAACTTTTAAGCAAAGACTTAATTGTTTATTTTTATTTTGTTTTATTTTAGAAGAAATAATCCTTAATGATTAATATTTTCTTGATAACATTTTAAAAGACTCTTCCACATTTTTTTACTTAAAACACTTTCATATTTTTCACTCACTTTTCTACGTAATATGTGTGGTATTGCCAAGGACAAAGCCACCTTGGCCCAAGGGGCGGATGCCCTAACTCATGATTAATATATATATATTAGCCTCTCCGCATGCATTACATCACGGGCGCTACGCATCCTAAATATGTGTTTCTTTAGATATTTTTATATTTTTTAAGTGATTATTTCAAAAAATGTGTGTTTCTGCGAAGATCTTAACAATAGTATCTACATACTTTTATTGATGCAATCGTCAAACAATATGAGATTGTTATGCATGCAATTGTCAAACAATATGAGATTTTGGGTGCAAGTTTATACTTGAAGTTGATGAACAATAGTATGTAGACATATAAATTTAAAAAAAAAAAAAAAAAGTAGATGAAACGTCATTGGCTGATATTAAAACCCTAACACGTAGCGCCCCTAAAGATGTCTTACATTAGCTGTTTTCAATTTGTTTAGTGAGGTAATTGGACAATTACAACGAAATTAGAACAACTAACGCAAGATGTTTTTAAGTGATGAAGGAAATAAAACATAATTAAGTCAAGTGTAAAATGCGTGATAAAAGAAAAAGTCATTGCACGCACGTTCAAAGAGGTTTGTAAAAAATAAATGAAGAAATATAGGAAGGAACCAAATAATATTGTAAGAAAACAAAATAAACAATTAATCTATGACATTAAGTTTAAGGGTAAGTGTACCATCCCTCATCACCCAATGGATCATGTAAACCTTATATTTATATTCTCATCTCTACCTAGCACGAGGCCTTTTGGGAGCTCACTAGCTTCGGAGTTCCGAAGTTAAGCGAGTAGCGTGCGAGGGCAATCCTATGATGGTTGACCCACTGGGAAGTTCTCGTGTGAGTTCCCAGAAACAAAACCGTGAGGGCGTGGTTGGGGCCCAAAGTGGACAATATAGTACTACGGTGGAGTCGAGCCCGGGATGTGGTGGGGGCCCAGGTCGGGATGTGACAATTTGGTATCAGAGCCAATCCCTGGCAGAAAGTGCAAACGAGGACGCCATGCCCCAAAGAGGGGTGGATTGTAACATCCCACATCGCCCAGGGGAGTGGATTCGGTAAACCTTATATGTATATTCTCATCTTTACCTAGCACGAGACCTTTTGGAAACTCACTGGCTTCGAAGTTTATCGGAACTTCGAAGTCAAGTGAGTAGCGCGCGAGGGCAATCCCATGATGGGTGACCCACTGGGAAGTTCTCGTGTGAGTTCTCAGAAACAAAATCGTGAGGGCGTGGTCACTGCCTAAAGCGGACAATATCTTACTACGGTGGAGCTGAGCCCGAGATGTGGCGGGGGTCCGGGATGGGATGTGACAATAAAAATTCATATGTATCATCTTTTTCTTCCAACACTACAAAATACAACTCACTTTAATATATTAATTAAAAATATATGTTACTAAAAATTGCTAAAGATGAGTAAGTCCATTTTTATGAAAAAAAAAAATAGGAATCTCATCCCTTAAAAACTTCCTCATACAGGCCCTTTATGCAAAGGGATCCTCATTTTTTGAAAAAAAAAAAAATGGGGATTAAGTGTGGGTCACACTCTACATTGAATTTTAACTATCTGAACCGTCTATTTTTGTAATTCTCGATTCATAGATCATTCTTGCAAAAATTCAATATAATCTAAAACCATTTACCTATTTAATTATCAATATCAAATTTCATTGTTTTTTGTATGACAAAACATTCGTTCATTTATTTGAACCCAATTAGATGTCTTAAATATTTCTGATTTGGCTAATATTTTGCAAGGATGATCTATAAGGTACAACTTAAAAAATAGACGGTTCAGATTGTTAAAGTTCAATGTATTGTAAACTCCACAACTAATCCCCATTTTTATTAAAAAAAAAAATAGGAATCTTGTCCCTTAAAAGCTTCCTCATAGTATAATATACTATTTTTCTTGACAATATCTTACAATTCCCATTCCACCTACAAACTGCTTTGTCACTTCAACGCCGCAAGAGGCTAGTTAATCATAAAACAACTAACGCTCACGAGCGTGCGCAGCCAACTAATCTTAATACTTGCCACGGTATGTGTTTCACCTTTTTAATCGAATAACTACAAAGTTTGAGAGGATAATTGTGTATATATATATTTTTAACTATTGCATTGACTTCCTCTAAAGTTCAACACCAAGCAAATTTCTTGTTTCTGGATTTTTTTTTTTTTTTTCCTTCTTCTTATTCTTCTTCTTCTAACGTTTACAATACTCAATACTGAATTCTTCTCTATGACCAAGCTAACTTCTTGGTTTCAAATTTTTTTTCCTTCTTTTCAGTATTTCTTATCTGTGACATCCTGCATAGCAATGCATCTCACAAACATGCAGGAAACCAAATAAAATGTGAAAAGGAAAAAAAAAAAAATCTTACAAACAGAGAATTTTTTATAATACATCCATATCCATGAAACTAAAAAAAAAATTAAAAAAAATTAAAAAAAAAAAAAAAAAAAAAAAAAAAAACCTTAGAATATGTTTCGAAAACACGTTTGTAGTTAGCAACATTAAAAATAAAATAAAACATTCATCTTGAGTAAAAGATGAACTATATCTACAAACTAAAGTTTTCATGCAACATCAATACCATGGTTGCCACCCATTTGTTTTCACTTGATGCTTCACATTTCCATTGTGCATCTACAAACAATATGAAAAAAATTAGAAGTCTAACTATAAAAAAAAAATATTATTATCAATAGTGAGTAGTATAACATAATTACCTTTAAATTAGACAATTTGTCCATAGCAACACTTTTTCTCGAATTGCTTGAAGAAGATTGTAAAGTAAGTATTTGGTCAAGTTCGAGTTAACAAATTGTGATCACATTTATGAAATAAGTAATGCTTCAACTTTTTTGAGTTTGAGAGAGGTATGATGCTTGTAGAACTGTTACAAAATTAAGTTTGATAAGGCTTATGTGATTGATTTCAAACTAATGCAATAGAATGTACTGCATTCTTAACTATTAAAAAAATATTATTATGCCTTATCTAGAAAAAATTGTATGGTTACAATTAATCTTCTTCCTGCACCAACATAATTGTCCAGTTAGACTATTCACGTGTTTTGTATAATTATGAATAATTAATTGGCAAACATATCACGAAGAAAGAAAATTGTCAAAGATAGATAGGCTTGGTACGTAGGATTATACCCAATTCGTTGAACTTTTTTGTAGGTTCGTATGATGTGAGGAGTAGTTGCTGTTTTCATTTCTGCTAAAGCATTTTTCATGCGCCATCTATATGAAAAGGTATATATAAGATTCAATGTTTCCTCCCAAAATTTCAATTTATAGAAAATTAAGAAGAAAGCTAAGGAATACATACTACTCGTGCTTCTTCTTTTTAAACTCTCTGAGAAATAGTTTGCTGAGATCAATAGTTTTCACCCCAACGGAGATGCCCCAACCAGGCGAAAAAATAGAAACACATCTGCTAGGTGACTCATCTTTAAGTGGTGCCATCTTCACTTTTTTGTTGCATTTCTTGTGGAGATTCTGTAAATAAACAAAATTAATAAACTTTAACACAACCAAGAGAAACGTACAAAGGTTTTTAAACCTTCTTACAATGCATCACCATCGTCTCATACTTCGTTTGCATGGTGACATGTAAAAACAAAAAGTAGCTAATAAACATGTGAGAAAATGTTAAAGGCAAAGAGACAAAAGCAGATGCCATCTCATCTACTCAACAATTAATAAGCTTTTCTTACTGCTTGAGCTCAATGGAAATAGAAAGGATCCAATTATTCAAAGTCCAAATAACCTATTAACAAAAGGCACTTTAAAGCTTTTCTAGCATACATGCAATAATAGAACAATGATATATCCCTTAACATATTATGCGAGCAAGGAAGTGGAGTCCAAAATTTATACATTTGGGTCACACATGAGTGTCATCAGAAAAAATGAGACATAAAGACGAACTGATGTCAGCTTACAACCAGAAAGACTCAGTATTTAATCAAACATATGAGCATTGAGATTTTAGATGATTAACGACAGTACCACAACCAAATATGGAGATGTAGAAACACCAAAATTCCATTCATTGTTAATGCAATACAAACAATATTGATATGGTTTAAGTGTTTAAAACAACAAAAAGACATACACTTTCAAAACTTTCTCAGTCTTCCAATAGACAAAAACAATAGAAACCGCTGCTAGACGCAAATTATTTGCAGAAATATAGACACAATGTAATTAAATTAACTTCCTCCAACTACTCCGAAACCTCAAATGAAGGCACATTTCTCACTATGTGGGTGGGACCCAATAAATTCAAATAAAGGCTGAATTGAGAAAATTTTATCCTCATAAGACCAAAACAATCAAATTTCTTTGCTACCCACTAACCCAATTTTCCTAGCAACCAATTAAACACTAATCAAAGAAAATCCAAAAATTGCTCTTTAAAAAAGGAGAATAATATAAAAAAACTCACGCTTTTTAACTTTTACTTTTGCTTCTCTTTTCATCACCGACCTCCTCCTCTGATTCTTCATCTTCAAGTTTCCGTCTTGTTGTCTCATTCAACAAAACCTAAAATTGACTACAGTAACACAAAACCCACCAAGAAATTACCTTCATAAAAATGCCATAAAAAATAAAAATAAAAAACACACACACACACATTAAGCTCTACATTCAGTCATGAACCCAAAAACTTCAAATCCCTTGAGAACTTGAACAAACCCCCAAAAACCAAGGAAAACATAGAAAATCTGAGAGAGTATCATCATCATGAGTTAATTTGTACAGTATGCCAAACTATGTAACTTCTTTATGGGTATCTCATTTTACTACCCTGAAATTTCTTGATTTTCAACATTTTATACATCAAGTTTTTTTCGTCCCACTCTAGTACCTAAAGTGATAATTAATTTTGAGACACTGTCATACATTCGTTAAGTTTTTCATCCGTTAACTGATAACATGACGTCCACGTGGACAATAACTAGACGCCACGTGTCAATATAGGTCACGTGGATATTAAAGAATTAAAAATAAATTAAAAATAAACATTTTCTCATCAGATCCAAAAGGAAAAAAAGTTAACTCCAGAGATAGAGAGGAAGACACAGAGAGGGCTTGCTTCGAATGGAGAGCTTAGAAGATGAGAGTTTGGAGTTGAAGGTGGCGGTGGCGGTGGGGGTGGCGAGGAGGCAGATCAAACACTTGGGCTGCGGCATTCAGGGGCTGAAGGTGGAGGACAAGGAGGAAGCGGGGTGGGATTCGAGGTTGTCGCTCATATGCCATCGCATGCACGCATGAACATTGTTGCTCCTACACCGTCGTACCTTGTTGGATTCATCCTTCCCCCACCGAGGTCATTGACCTCACCTCCGTCCGCCGTCCGCCAACCGTTTTTCAAATGGATTTGGTCTTGGCCTGCAACTATGTTTGCAAGCATGGTGGATCCCTTTGTTTTCCTTTCTCGCTTCTTCGAGAATTGAGAGAAGACGAGAGAGGGTGATGGAAGAATGGGTGTTTAGGTGGGGGAGATTTAGTGCTTTGGTGTGGAATTGGGTGAGGGAGTCGGGGGGAAGAAGGGGTGTTTGGGAAGGGAGGATGTGCATGGAAGAAGGAAAGTAAGACACAAGATTTTTTTTTAATTAATTTTAATATTCAGGTGGCCTATATTAACACGTGTCACTCATTCATTGTCCATGTAGGCGCCACGTCATTAGTTAACAGAGGTTCTAACGGAAAATTTAACGGATGTATGAAAGCATCCCATAATTATGACTTTTGGTACCAGAGTAGGACGAAAAAAACTTGTTGTATAAAATGTTGAACACCAAGAAATCTTAGGGTAGTAAATTGAGATTAACCTCTTCTCTATTTGTCAACAAATTTAGGTCTTTGTAATGCCCTACATTTGAAATACGAATGAATATCATTTCCTCAATGCTTCTACTTTAACATTCATTCTATTAGGCTTAGCCATGTTACCTAAAGCAACGTAATCTTCCTAATGTGCAAATCCGCATCTATATAATTTAGATTAGTTTGGTACAGACAGACTAAAACTTGTGTAAAAAACAATTATATTGTTATAAGAACTATGGTCTTTTATGTGATACATATATATATATATATATGCCGCATCATTTACATATAAAAATGTGAATAATAAGTCAAAGTGTTTAAATCCCAAATATTCTTTTAAAAGAAAAAGTTAATTGTGCTTGAAAAAGAAACTCTAATGTGCATAGAAAAATGTATGGCGGAGAACTTAGTCAACAAAATAGGAATTTGGTTTATGGTGCCTCTTAAGTTGGAAATTTCAACTTTGTATTTTGGGTATGGAGCTACCTTGCTTTACGGAGATCAATCCACTCTAATCTGCACTAGATCACTATATAATAAGCCTTGCATGGTTATTGTTTTTTGCATCAGCGTTTGAGATCTCTCTTATTATACACAAGCACACACTTACATACACACAGATTCAAATGGAGCGTTCAATGCGTCTTGTTTCAGCCACCTTCGTTCTTGTCTTGCTTTTGGCCGCTACCGGTAATTATACCTCTTTTATTTAGTAATTAAATTTTTATGATGTTTTGAATAAAGCATCTTATTTAACAAAAAAAAAAATTTTGATCTTTAGAGATGGGGCCAATGGGTGTTGAGGCAAGGACTGAGTCAAACAAGGCAGTTGAGGGGAAGATCTGTGAGTATCCAAGCACCTTGTTCAAAGGATTGTGCTTTTCGTCTAACAACTGTAAACACACGTGCAGAAAGGAGCAATTCACCAGAGGCAAATGTAGTGTCTTCACCCGTGCTTGCGTGTGCACCAAAAAGTGCTAATTAATTAGTTAAAAAGAAATGTAATCTGTGTAGAGACTGTGCTTGTGTAATGTGATGGATTGATATGGCCCTGTATCCGCTTTTGCTAATAAATTGAATGACCCTGCATGGATCATTATTCATATGTTTAGTGTAGTGTTTTCATCTCGCCTGACGTACTTTTAGTCGCCTATTATCCTATATGTTTTTCTTTAGGGTTATTATTAACATTCTAGATAATCACCACATACATACTCTTCTTTTATATATTGACTTTCAATTAAGAAAGAGTGCACAATAATTATCGTGAAATGCTAATAACAATTTTTTTTTTTTTCCTTTTGACAAGGCATTGAAAATTTTCACTTAGTGTACTTGGATTCAACACATTAATTCAATTTGTGTCACAAAGATTATTTAAGTCACATTGTCGATTTCATATGTACTTTTTTATTCACACTCTGTTGTATTAAGTTCTTTTGCCTTTTAAACCAGTAGTAATAATCGTCGCTCCTACGCCGTCACACCGTGCTGGGTTCATCCTTCCCCTACCGAGGCCATGGGCCTCAACTTCGTCTGCCATCCGCCGTCTGTTTTTCAAATGGATCTGGGTCTTGGCCTGCAACTTTATTTGCAGGCATGGCAGATCCCCTTGGTTTGCATTCTCGCTTCTTCGAAAAATGAGAGAAGACGAGAGAGGGTTGATAGAAGAATGAGTGTTTAGTGCTCTGTTGAGGAATTGGGTAGGGGAGTCCGGGAGGGAAGAAGGGATGTTTGGGAAGGGAGGATGTGCAGGGAAGGAGGGTCAGACTAGGCCTGGCAATTTCTGACACGACCCGATAACCTGACACGACACGACACGAAATTAACAGGTGTTTGGGTCGACACGATAACGAATCGGGTCTTATCGGGTAACTGGATAAGCACCTGTTAAGATAACGGGTTGGGTCGGGTATACACGTGGGTAAACACGATACACGATAAGCAGAATATTATTTTTATAATTTTATAACCCTAAAAAAATACTGTAATAATTATATACATTAATTTTACAATTTTATACCCCTAAAAATTATAATAAATATATATATATATATATTAAATTAACTATAAAATTTATAATTATTATAATTATTATATATACTATAATAATTATACCCCCAAAATATTAAGTCTATCTATACTAATTATATATATATATATTAAATTTTATAAAAACTATAATGCATATTAATTAATAATTTAATATGCATGAATCATGATCATGCATTTGTCAACTTGCCGCCCTTTTTGAAAAAAAAAATGGAGGGAAAATGAAAATGTTAAGAAAAGTTGAAAATAAAACAAAAAAGTGAGGGAATTAGGGAAAGATGTTGGAGGGAAAAGTGAAAATGATAAGAAAAAGTTGAAAAGGAAACAAAAAAAAGAGGGAAAAATGAAAATTAATAGAAGTGGTGAGAAATTTTTTTTTTTTTTTTTAAGTTATTAACTTTTTATCACACACATGACTGTCATGACATATCTCACTATTTTTATAATGACACACGTGACACGTGATGTATGTACTATTCCGTGTACCAGTCAATTATAATTTATACGTACAAAATAAATAGATTTAAATCTACTTAATAAATATATATATATATACACACACACACACGGAACTTGATTGATGGCATACGAATTCTCCAAAACTAATTTCAACGATCCCAACCGTCAAACTTGTTTGTATATGCTTTGAGATCACATCAACAAAAAATCATAAAACATAAACATTCAGAGATCAAGTAACGGGACAAAGCTTTTCAACGGTTATAAACGAAAAATCACGATTTAACGGTTATTTTAACCCTGATTTTGATGATTTTTTATAACTACACTCCTTGACCCTATATGAATACAATGAATGAATTCGATCTTCAATTTAAAATATTTACACAAGTGGATACCACAAAATCTTTTGTTATACTTAATGAAAGTATAAATAAACTCTAAGTGTTAGTCAATCTATCGTTTTACGAATTCTCCAAAACTAATTTCAACGATCCAAACCGTCAAAATTGTTTGTATATGCTTGGAGATCACATCAGCAAAAAATCACAAAAAAAAAACATTCAGAGATCAAGTAACGGGACAAAGCTTTTCAACGGTTATAAACGAAAAATCACGATTTAACGGTTATTTTAACTCCGATTTTGATGATTTTTTTATAACTACACTCCTTGACCCTATATGAATATAATGAATGAATTCGATCTTCAATTTAAAATATTTACACAAGTGGATACCACAAAATCTTATGTTATACTTAATAAAAGTATAAATAAACTCTAAGTGTTAGTCAATCTATCGTTTTACGAATTCTCCAAAACTAATTTCAACGATCCAAACCGTCAAAATTGTTTGTATATGCTTGGAGATCACATCAGCAAAAAATCACAAAAACAAAACATTCAAAGATCAAGTAACGGGACAAAGCTTTTCAACGGTTATAAACGAAAAATCACGATTTAACGGTTATTTTAACTCTGATTTTGATGATTTTTTATAACTACACTCCTTGACCCTATATGAATACAATGAATGAATTCGATCTTCAATTTAAAATATTTACACAAGTGGATACCACAAAATCTTTTGTTATACTTAATGAAAGTATAAATAAACTCTAAGTGTTAGTCAATCTATCGTTTTACGAATTCTCCAAAACTAATTTCAACGATCCAAACCATCAAAATTGTTTGTATATGCTTGGAGATCACATCAGCAAAAAATCACAAAAAAAAAAAACATTCAGAGATCAAGTAACGGGACAAAGCTTTTCAACGGTTATAAACGAAAAATCACAATTTAACGGTTATTTTAACTCCGATTTTGATGATTTTTTATAACTACACTCCTTGACCCTATATGAATACAATGAATGAATTCGATCTTCAATTTAAAATATTTACACAAGTGGATACCACAAAATCTTATGTTATACTTAATAAAAATATAAATAAACTCTAAGTGTTAGTCAATCTATCGTTTTACGAATTCTCCAAAACTAATTTCAACGATCCAAACCGTCAAAATTGTTTGTATATGCTTGGAGATCACATCAGCAAAAAATCACAAAAAAAAAACATTCAAAGATCAAGTAACGGGACAAAGCTTTTCAACGGTTATAAACGAAAAATCACGATTTAACGGTTATTTTAACTCCGATTTTGATGATTTTTTATAACTACACTCCTTGACCCTATATGAATACAATGAATGAATTCGATCTTCAATTTAAAATATTTACACAAGTGGATACCACAAAATCTTATGTTATACTTAATGAAAGTATAAATAAACTCTAAGTGTTAGTCAATCTATCGTTTTACGAATTCTCCAAAACTAATTTCAACGATCCAAACCGTCAAAATTGTTTGTATATGCTTGGAGATCACATCAGCAAAAAATCACAAAAAAAAAACATTCAGAGATCAAGTAACGGGATAAAACTTTTCAACGGTTATAAACGAAAAATCACGATTTAACGGTTATTTTAACTCCGATTTTGATGATTTTTTATAACTACACTCCTTGACCCTATATGAATACAATGAATGAATTCGATCTTCAATTTAAAATATTTACACAAGTGGATACCACAAAATCTTTTGTTATACTTAATGAAAGTATAAATAAACTCTAAGTGTTAGTCAATCTATCGTTTTACGAATTCTCCAAAACTAATTTCAACGATCCAAACCGTCAAAATTGTTTGTATATGCTTGGAGATCACATCAGCAAAAAATCACAAAAAAAAAACATTCAGAGATCAAGTAACGGGACAAAGCTTTTCAACGGTTATAAACGAAAAATCACGATTTAACGGTTATTTTAACTCCGATTTTGATGATTTTTTATAACTACACTCCTTGAACCTATATGAATATAATGAATGAATTCGATCTTCAATTTAAAATATTTACACAAGTGGATACCACAAAATCTTATGTTATACTTAATAAAAGTATAAATAAACTCTAAGTGTTAGTCAATCTATCGTTTTACGAATTCTCCAAAACTAATTTCAACGATCCAAACCGTCAAAATTGTTTGTATATGCTTGGAGATCACATCAGCAAAAAATCACAAAAAAAAAACATTCAAAGATCAAGTAACGGGACAAAGCTTTTCAACGGTTATAAACGAAAAATCACGATTTAACGGTTATTTTAACTCCGATTTTGATGATTTTTTATAACTACACTCCTTGACCCTATATGAATACAATGAATGAATTCGATCTTCAATTTAAAATATTTACACAAGTGGATACCACAAAATCTTTTGTTATACTTAATGAAAGTATAAATAAACTCTAAGTGTTAGTCAATCTATCGTTTTACGAATTCTCCAAAACTAATTTCAACGATCCAAACCATCAAAATTGTTTGTATATGCTTGGAGATCACATCAGCAAAAAATCACAAAAAAAAAACATTCAGAGATCAAGTAACGGGACAAAGCTTTTCGACGGTTATAAACGAAAAATCAAGATTTAACGGTTATTTTAACTCTGATTTTGATGAATTTTAACAGCTACACTCCTTGACCCTATATGAATACAAAGAATGAATTTGATCTTCAATTTAAAATATTTACACTAGCGGAATTTATATACTTAATAAAAGTATGAATCAACTATAATATTAATAATTATATACATTTAATATTTGTAATAGATTAGTAGTGTATGTATTATTTTTTTTTATTAGGCTTTCATTTTCGAGTGTAGATATAGTACTTGAACGAGAAATGTTTTAATGTTTTCGAGTAATATTTATGTCGCAATGTGTGGTATGTGCAAATTGTAAAAAAATATATTTTTTTCTTAACGGGTCATAACGGGTCGTGTCACAAGTGACACGACCTGTTAAGGACCCATTAAGATAACGGGTGTGACACGACACGACCCGTTAAGATAACAGGTGTTACACGAAAACGACACGAACACGACAGACACGACCCGTTTGCCAGGCCTAGGTCAGACGAAAGATTTATTTATTTTTTTTAATTTTTTTAATTTTTAAATTTTTAATGGTTTTTAAATTTTTTTAATATTCACGTGACATGTGAGCGTCACATCACCAGCAGTTAAGAAGATTGTGATGGAAAACTTTACGGATGAGTGTTTAGTGCTCTGTCGAGGACTTGGGTGGGGGAGTCGGGAGGGAAGAAGGGATGTTTGGAAAGGGAGGATGTGCAGGGAAGGAGGGTTAGACGAAAGATTCATTTATTTTTTTTAATTTTTTAATGGTTTTTAAATTTTTTTTAATATGCACGTGACACTTAAGCGTCACATCTTAACTGATTGTGATGGAAAACTTAACAAATGTATGAAAATAATTATGACTTTAAGTACGATGAAAAAAACTGGATGTATGAAATTTGAAAACTAAGAAATTTTAGAGTAATAAACTGAGATTAATCCTATGTTTAAAATTATGAATGATTCACCTTTTGTGCCCTCTTTTATATATATATATATGTTCTAGTCAATGGCGAAACCACGAAAGAAGTCCCGTGTCATAGACAAGGTACCTCTTAGTCTTAAATTCTAAATTTTGGTGGAATGTTCTAGTCAGTGGCGAAAGCACTTAAGAAGTCTGGTGTCATAGACAAGGTACCTCTTAGTCTTATATTCTAAATTTTGGCGGTTTTTCTCTTCTTTGTTTTAGAAAGGGTATATGTAGGTTGTAGTTACTGGAATACTTGCATTCTGCAACACAGGTGAAATTGCACAGATGCATGTATCTTGGCATGTGTACATATGCAGTCTGCTCATGTACAGGTGGTATCTTTACTATAATAAAGCTGATCTCTCTTTCGGGTCAGCGACTTAACCTATAGATATTGCGGTTATTGCCTTCACATCTGTAAATTATGCTAACTGAACAAAATAGTTGTTATTGTATATTGAAAATGTAAAAAGAAGAGAGATTGGACAGAATGCAAGGAAGGAAGTTGTCAAAAGGATTTGAGGGAAAGAGAAGGTGGGGAAAACTATGGTCTTAGATGTTCTGTGCTCAAGATTTCTTTCCTCTTCACAGAATGAGCATGACCATATTGACATTGTGAAATGTATTTTAACGATCCATTTGTTCTAAAAGAGAACATTTGCGATGTTTGATTTCTATAATACCATTCTCTATTTTATTTTTTTTTCTCATTTTTTGCAGACTTATATTGAACCAGGGACAGGAAGGCGGTTCCGCTCTTTAGTAGCAGTTGAGAGATACCTGACAGAAGCAAATGAAGAAGTTCCAAATGTAAGATTTATATAGCCAAGAACAAGATTAAGTTGCAGTAATCGCAATCAAGAAAGCACGAAACCCATTGCATGTAAAACACTACAATTACACTAACCCGATGTTCCTCCATTGGAAAACGCCATGGCTGCTGCTGTTCAAGCTTAGTGTACTGCAATTCTTCTTCTCTCTGTCAGATTACTTAATGCTCTAACTAAGAATAGGACTTAGTTCTTAATTGAGCGCGCATCTGTGAGAGCAGAGATCACAACATATATATAGACATATATCTCTCCTAATCCAATAAGGATTCCCTATTAAAATCCATGTAGGAAACAACTTATGTCTCCTAATCCACATCAGTTCACCACTATGATAGACTCCTCTATCAACAAGAACTCATATTTATCTTCCTATAAGGCTTTCTTAGACTAATTGGTCCAAATAGCTAATGCCAGTTCACCGAAAACTCATGTTCATATTCTTACACCAAAGGCATTGATGCCTACCAATAAGTCTAGTGTATGTTCTTTTCCAATTAGTGATCAAACAAAAGTTTATTAATCCGTTCTCTGTGATCGTTGACCTTGTCCAGTAGCTTTGCTGTGTTTCAGATATCCAGTGGCTCTTGCCATCAGCAGACAAAAAGTTCGGCTGAGATCGAGCCCCAGAATGTTGTTTCTAGTACTCTGAAGAGAAATATTTCCGGCGAGAATGATAGACCCTCCAAGCTCAATATTGGCATGCTACCAGCAATAGTTAAATGGGTTCTCCGCGGTCCTGGAGGGAATATGTGAAACCCCGTCAGGAACCATTCTGCGGTCCCGGATTCTGTCAAGCAGAGCTGGTCCCAGAGTTTCAAATCGTCCATCTCTGGTGGAAATATTAGTGCACCAAGTCTGTAAGTTACAACTGTTCTGCTAAAGTTGAACTTCTGTTCATTTTGTTTGGTCATTTACTATTGATGATAGCCCCCAAAGTTTTGCCGGATCCTTTTTTCTTGGAGGGTTACATTGGAGGAAATCGAATCCGACCAGCATTCGCATCTCGTTTTGACCTAGAGTGACATCAATAGCGGTCAACTCGCAACTCTTCTGACCTAAACCTTGCATTGGCGATGAGCATAGGCCTCAGAAAGCCTTCACTGAAGAGCAAACCAAGATTTGGAGACCCTTTTTCCAAACACGAACCCAAAAATCAAGGGAATTTAACAGGTAGATCTAAGCTACTTAACATGTCTCGTGCACGAGACGTTGACTCACAACACGGTTGAATGTAACATTAGGTTACGATATGAAGGTCGCACTAATAAATGTAGTTCAGATTCACTTAAAATTCAATTGGCTATTTTCTTTTAATTACAAGCGATATTACTACTTTAAGCTATATTAAGGGAATGAGAGAGGTTTTGAACTCATAACACATTGAGTTGAAGAGGAAAACCTTATCCATTAAAGCAATTCAACACTTGCAAGTCAAGTGGCTGATTTAATGTGAGGGAATCAAGGAAAACATCACTCCAAGGTTGAAAGAATCCCAAATTTGAGTCTCACAATTGAGTTTGAATAACGCGAGAAAAGTTTGTACCGGTTGCATGCCACGGCTCTCTTTTTCATCTCTCAATAAGAGGAAGAAAGATTACGGTGCATACTATACATATGCCATAACCAAGTTTTGTTAAATATCACCCAATTAATAAAAGAAAATGATAAACACAATTTTTTTTTTTTTTTGTCTCTTGTATACCTATGTTTAATTTTGTTCGTTATTTCGTTTGATGTTTTCAGTCAATGACCATAATAAAAAAAGTGGTGTGTCAATAGCTTAAAAGGTGTGAAAATAAGAATCACCTCCCTTACTAGTCAACTTAGAATTTGAAAGGATTTTAATAGATTTTGTTAAGTGATGAATTTCATATGATTATGTGACTTCTACAAAATCCATACGGATTCTGGAAGACTTGAGAAGATTCATATACCAGATTTCTATGAATTTTGATAGATTTCACAGCGTTGAATCTTAATCGTCAATGATTATAAATGTACCTAGGCCATGAATCTACCAAAATGAAGCTGAAATAAAAAGTTAAGATTATCACATAAACCCAACTACTTAAAAGTCTCCAACTACACCCCTTTCCAATCCTATTTCCTCCCCACTTTATTCTTCTCTCTTTTCCGTTCCAGCTAACCTCTCTCATCCAATACTTTTTTTTTTTTTTGTCAATACTCCTCTAATCTTGTTTTCCGCGACTCTCTCTTACTCCTCTTCCTTCACAGCCCAATTCCAATTCCCCTTCTCTGCCATGAAGAAAAAATTGCACAAAGAAATGTAGAAAAATTGCATAGGTGAAATAGAAAAATTGCAGAGATAAAAGAAAAAAATTGCAGAGATCAAGGAAGAAGATAAACTGTGAGAGGAAGAGGGAGAGGTTCTTGGATTTGAAATCCGAAGGTGTGAGGTAGGATCTTATTTGGTCTTGATTATATATACTTCTTACTCTCAAATCCTGCAAAATCGAAATCCTATAAAATCTTAAATTTTTCAACACACCTAGATTTAGATGGACTTTAAAAATGACTATTAAAATCTTAATTGACTACACCTATATTTGCATGGATTCTAAAAATCCTTTAAAATCATTTAGTTGACTACACTAGGATTTTAAAGTCTTTTAAAATCCTTTCAAATCCGAGTTTGACTACATCCCATAAATACACGAAAGAAATGCTAAGGAGACCATGTTTTTAGATCATATTTCATAAACCATATTATGTGGCGGTTGATGGTTCGATATTTTCTTTAATGATTTAAACAAACAATTCAATCATCAACTGTCACATTACATAGTTTACAAAATATAATTTACATAGATAGTTTCTCTAACATCACCAATAAATCAATCCAAGTATAATCATTTGCCAATAAAATAGGAAAATTGTCCAAATAATTCTTAAGAAAGCGGAATCATACTGCGTTGTCACGCTCTGTAGACCCAATTCCATTTTTTTCGTTTCTTGGGCTCTGCTGGTCCAAGGCACAGTTAACTTTAATAGCAGAACCCCAAACAAGCACATTGCTAATCTGCTACAGTGACAGCACAGTGACGATGGTGAAGGGGGAATCGTCACAGTCGGAGCCGATTCCGCTGCGAACAATGAGGCCAGGGGAAGAAGGAGAAGAACCCAGAAGCAGTGGCAGCAAAAGGCAATTGCAATTGGTCACCACCTCCCGGTCCTTCAGACTCCCCGATGGTTGGTTGGTTGAGGAAAAGCCCCGTCCCCCTAGCTCTACCAACCCGCGCCAAACCCATAGTGACAAGGTTCGATCTTTCTTTCTCTCTCTGTAGAATTGTTCAAATTGGAAATGCACGTACAATGTATATCCTTTGCATGCATGGATCATGGATGGATGTATGCATGTATGGATTGTTGTGGTTTTTTATAATTTGGGGTTTTTCCAGGGTTTTGACTGGTGCTAAAATCCATATGCTTTCCAGCATTTTAGAGGTTCTGGGATGTTTATAATTATGGGTTTGTGGGCAAATTTCATTGCAGAGTGAATAACACCGATAACTTGTTAGGAATCAAACTTTGAAATCAGAAACTCCAATCATCGTGTTCTTCTAAAGTGACCGTAAATTTCATCCAGAAAGCATAATGCTTGAGCAACAGGAGTAGTTTATGCTACACATCCCACATTGCCCACATTGGGTTTTTAGGCCACGCAGAACAACAGCGTGGTAGCCGTTTGCACTACTATGCAAATGGATTTTATGAGTTTTTTGGAAATGAAACTTTATGTCATCTGCAGTTAGAGTCCTTTTACCATACGGTAATGTATATAGTATACGATGCCTTTTATGATTTAAGTGGATCACATCTACCAGTTAAATTCAGCAATGTATGTCATACATTGGTGTACTTTTAGCTGCACTTGTAATGATAATCAATAATATCCGTGCAAATCTTCTCCTACCACACCTACTTAACGTTGCTATGTCTAATGTTTCTTTTTTGAAAATTCACCAGAAAGATTATTATGTTCTCAAGTTCTATTAGATCTTATGCAGCCAGGTCTCAGACTTTTTATTTTGTTTTGCAGTATTACTATGAGCCTGGCACTGGACTGAAGTTTCGTTCGCTGGCAGCTGTTCAGAGATACCTAACAGAAGGGCAAATCGAACAACGTACCATAAGATCAAAACCAGGCAATGAGTGTAATGTGAGTTCCAGGATTTACAGTTAATATTTAAAATTTCTCTTCCCACTCTAAGTGTTAGAGTGGGAAGAGAAATTTAGAAACAGAGGAAACATAAGTTATGCTTAGTTCATCACCCACTTGTATCCTCTGCACTGAATATACAAAATCTCTACACCTTTGGATTCACTCGCATGGTTTACTACCACTAGATTGAGGTACCATAACTGTCAAAGTGATTTTTTTTTTCTTTTCTTTTTTTTATGTTCTCCTTGTTTCATTACCATACACTTCAATATGATTCCCGAACTAATTCATTTGTTCTTATATATTTGAAGATGTAATAAAATTACAATCTAGTGGAACTGTTTGAAAAAGATAACCATGATGAAGGAGTTAAAACAAATGGATGTTACAAGTATCTCTGGTCACCGTTACAGCAGTCCGAATTGAGGAAGAAAATATTGCGATGCCTAAAATATTAGGGAAAAATCCTTATTGACAGTGTCAATGCAGATGCTGATGACACCACGCACCAGGAGGGCCACTTCATCCTTTGTACTACCTGATGGTTGGGAAGTTGAGGAGAAGCCACGAAGCAATATCAATTATTCTGGTCACACAGACAGGGTATTTGTTCTTTTTCATTATAGTTTTGGTGGGTTTTCTCTTCTATGTTGTAGAAAGGGTATATCTAGCTGTACATGCTTAAAATACTTGGTGAAATTGCAAGGATGTGCGTTTCTGGGTCCTCTGTGCATAACTGCATATATACATGTACATCTTATGTATACTATTCTAAAGCTGATTGCTCTTTTGGGTCACTGACTTCACTGAAACATATGTATTCTGCAATATAGTTACTTACGTTAACTATGCAAAATGGTTGTTATCATATATTATTGGAAAATGTAAAAGGCACATTGACATGTGGGAAGGTAAAACACTTGGCGACACATGTTAGGTTTGGGACACCGCCAATTTGGCGTGCCCATTTCATGCAAGTCTCTATAACGGATATGCTGTTTTCTCTGTTGAGTTGGAATAACAATTGGCATTTGATAAACTTCTCTTGGCGGACATTTTATATGCTCAGATATGGCTCTCTTTTTATGATCCATTTGTTCTGAAAGAAAACATTGTGATGTTGGTTCTTGTACACTGCACTCCAGAAACGTAATGCTTTTTTCGGGTGTTGCAGTATTATATTGAGCCAGGGACTGGAAAGCGGTTCCGTTCTTTATTATCTGTTGAGAGATACCTAACAGAAGCGAATGAAGACTTTCCCCTCAAGGCATTGATGCCTGCCAACAAGTCTGGTGTAAGTTCTTTTCCAATTCCTGATCAAACAAAAGCTTATTTTCTCCTCCATTACGCTTGACCTTGTCGAGTTTCACTTGTGTTTCAGCTTTCGCCTGGCTCTGGCGTTCAAAAGATGAACAATTTGGGCGAGATCCTGTCCCAGAAAGTTATTTCTAGTTCTGTGAAGAGAAATATTTCGGGCGAATATGATAGACCCTCCAAGCCCATCCCACCGGCAAAGGTTAATTGGGTCCTCGGCGGTCCTGGGGGTAATATGTGGAACGCCTTCATGGACGACTCTAAGGTCCTGGATTCTGTAAAGCAAAAGTGGTCCGAGATTTTTGTATCATCCGTCTCTGGTGCAAGCGTTAGTGTACCAAGGTTTTAAGTTATGATTGTTCATCCAAACTCATGTAACATAATGTTTTCCCAGATCCTAACTTTTTAGAGATCTGTAGATGTATGATAGAGAGATGTGTTGTTGTAGGATAAAGGAGCAGTTTGCACATCATTCAACTGAGAAATACAACATCGAAACGACAATGCCTAAACGATAACACAATTTGGATCATATCCTCAGAAAACTTATGTTTATTCCAATACAATATCACTGTCAGGGGCTCACCTGCTAAATAAACAGCCTACAAGTCAGAAACTAAAACTCGGGAAAACCCGACTTCAGCTCTATAATTTTTGGTATGAAATATGTCGTGAAAACAACTTTAAAACTGAAGACTACAACTGTCTTTGGTACCTAAAACTCTCATAAGAAAACGGAAAAGAAACAAAATCAAGGTGGCATTGGCATCCTTCTTCCAGACAGGTAGAGAGACAGCTTTTCTCTTAGATGAACGCCGTTTATGTCAATAGTTCCACAAATCTGTTGGCGGTATTCTGAGTCATGTTTGTGAGACTGAGGCATCTCGTCTTGAACCCCGCCTTCCATATCTATAACAATGTTGTGAAGCAAGCAGCAAACGAGAATGATCCTTGGCAATCTATGTTTGTCAGGTCTCCACATCACTCCCTGAATGATCCTCCACCTATCCTTCAACCTTGCCAATGCTCTCTGCGCTACCTTCTGCGTAGCATAATGCCACTTATTGAACTGAGCTTTCGGCTCTGGGAGTTCTTTCCCTTCATAGGGGATCACGAGATAGGGCAATAAAGAAAACCCCAAGTCCCCAAGTATGTATTCCCGGACATCCAATCCTGTGGAGAGCTCTAACCTTTTCCCATTCAATCTCTCACCTCTAGCACAGAGTTGATAAAAATTCGAACTCTGAAACACCGACCAGTCCTTCATTTTTCCTGGCCATCCGGTAACTATGTCCCGAAACCTCATGTCAGGGTCCACAATGGCTTGCAAGACCATGCTGTGATTCTTCTCTTGATCGAGCCATGCGTTACTTGTGGGGTCTGAAGCAGGCAAACACATCATGACGTGAGTGGTATCCACAACTCCGCAACAATTGGGAAAGCCTCGTATTTTCTGAAATTTGGATTTAACTTCTGTCATTTCTGCTTCAGTGGAAGGCCATTGCAGGTGGTGAAGTCCTCTTTCTTCCATGGCTTCAACAAATCGCCAGGTCACTTGGGACACAGTTGAGTGGTTCACCCCAAACGAATCGCCAATTGTCACTAGTGACTCACCCGAGCTCAATCTTCTTAAGGCTACAGCGACTTGATCGTGCAAAGACAAGGGCTTACCGTTTGTAAACACAAAATGTGCCGACTTTGCCATCATATCTTCACTCACAAGTGAACAGATGTAGTCGAAGGTTTTCCTGGATAGCTTAAAAACAGATTCAAACTTGTCTAAAACCTTTGATGGAGACTGCACACCTGCAAACAGGATGGGAAAGAAAAGAGGAATATTATTATCCCCAAACGTGAAGTACTTAGAGGTGACTTTGAATGCTTTATGGGAGTGTTTTACGACATTAGAAGTAACAGTAATCTCAAATATGAAGATCAAATTATTCAAGCATAAACTTTGATCATTCCTTTATGGAACCAAGTGCAAAACTGAATGGAAATAGCGGAGCCAGCATAATCAGGATATACTTTTTTCAAATCCCTCATCCAAGCGTTAGGTAAGTGTCACAGATGTATAATTAACGCATCAAATCCCTCATCCTAACTGATATGTCAGTTATATCAAAACATGAAACTGATTTGTTTGCATTTCTCTGTAACAATCTCGATAATTTATGACAGCAATCTGGTTGATAATCTGCACAGAAGAAGACTCACTCGTAAATTCGATCACTACTTGAGGAACCAAAAATCATGGTGAAAATGGTAAAGTCAATGCGGTTACAACCTAACCTCTAACTACAAGAAGGGAATTTACGAAATACATACACACTTCCGATATTGCTCATAGGTTTATGGATGGTACAGTTTATGATCTTTGAGACTTACCAACCCATGAAGTACAATACTTGTACAAATGATGAATAAAATGTTTATTTCTGTCTGCGTTAACTCTAACTGGTATAAAACAAATTACTCTAGTTATAAACTTGGTCTCTTTCCCTACACGTGTGACTATGTTCATCCATATTAATATAGTTTTCACGCTTATCTGACTCAGATACCCTTGTGTCTGTTGAACTTGACATATAGACTGCACATTTCAAGGTCTTCAAATATTATTCTTACCAAGAAGAAGCACTTTGTCTCCTCCTTTCTTTTTTATTTTTAATGGGGCCGGGCATATGCCTTATGTTCGATCACAAACTTGACATAGGCAACTACAGTTACATATATATTGGCTAACTCAAATCATATCAAGGGTAGTTGTATGCACAATCAATCTACAGTGCCCTCCAAATTAATCAACAGCTTCTGAGACAATTTCAGAAGGAACACAGAAATGGTTTGTAATATACAAAAATTAACAAAAAAAACCTTCAAATTACTCCATGATTAAGTATTCTTTTGTGAATTTCACTCCAGCCCCAGAACTGCATATCAAATCAAATTAGACCTAAAAGTATTATGTTTCTTTTAAGTTCCTTGTACCACTAGGGATATACCTTCTGAATAATGGAGAAACTTTTAAACAGTTTGTACCTAAGTCTCTTTACAACCAGCTCAACACTTTATCAATTCCCACATCGTGTAACGCTCAAACTAATGATTATCGGCATTTCCAAACTTAAAAAGATAACTGAACTTTTAGTCTAAACTTTTACAGTGTCAGTATCAAGTAAGATGATCATTTCTATGTGGACAGTAGACAGCCATCTTTAATAGCTAGTAGCATACTGTCATTACCTCAAGATTTCGGATTAAATGGGTGTTCTTCGAGCAGTGTTATTGTTCAGTCGTTAAGTATGTTGATCAGTAATGAAAACAAAAATAGAAAGACAGCTAGAATTCACACAAGCAAACTTCTTCACAAAATTGAAATGTTATATTACGAGTTAAATACCTTTGAGTTCCTGATTGCATAAATATGATAACAATGAACCGTCCTGTTAATTATAAAATGCATAAATGCTGCAGGCATTGTAGAAGGACCTATTTGAGTTAGACAGAACATAATTAATATAATTAATCTTATCTTATCCTAAACTTAGTATAATTAATCTTATCTTTTCTAATATTCAAGAAGGCAATGAAGCCAGATTGTTAGGTCAAATTCAGATTAGGGATCCTTCTTCATCGTGCATAAACGCATTCGCAATATATCGACACAGAAGTAGAATGCGGAAGAAAACATAAACCAATTTGAATTAGACAGAATCAATTTATCAGAAGTCCATTAAACATTAAAAGCACAAACACAATCAACATAATATAACTGTTGAAAAAAGCTGAAAATAAAGCAGCATATCATAAAGCAAAAATAGACAAACAAAGCAAAAACAAATTAGAGTAAAAAAGCAATCAAAATATCAAAGGAAACAATACCATTAACTCTCCTGGAGAATTCATCCCACCAATCCACAGGACCTTCCTTCTCTGATGACCCAGAACCAGAAGCATTCTCCTCACCCTTCTTCTCAGCCTTCTTTCTCTTCCTAATCCCTCTCACAGGACCCATCAGCGCACAGCCCACAACAACTAAATCGAATCAAAACCCAGAAACCCTCCAGCTCCAAACAACAGGAAGAACACAAACCCTGATACAATTCATAAAAATATCAAAAACCCATCTGCCATGATACAATATACGTGCTGAACAACAAGCAGAGAGATCAGCAGAGAATGAGCAAAAGCAGCAACATGCAAAAGTGCTTTTGAACAGCTGTTGCTACTCGCAGTGTGTGTTTTCAACGGATGTTCTGAAACGTACAGGAAAAATAGAGAAAAATAGAGAGCCTTGATGAAATAAATAGACGAAACTACAAGTGAGAAAAATCCAAACTTTGACATGTGGGTTTGTGTTTGTTTAGGACAATGTGGCAACACGAGTGAGAGACATGGGCATTGCTGCTTTTGCTACAGATTATATATCGATATATCTATATATATGTATAGCCACACTATAAATATAAATACACAGAATTCAGAGAGAGAAAGAGAGAGAGAGGGGGTGAATTTTACAGAGGGTTTTAGTGCTTAAATTGGTTGGACACTGCCTTCAAATTTCGAGAAACGATGGGGAAACCAGAAAGCAAATTTTCCCATGGGTTTCGATTTGTGTCGGATGAACAAATTGAGGGTCAAGTTAATATGTGGAATGACCAATATGCCATGAACTCCTAGTCGTGGCCAAATTCCTAGATTTGGTAAAAGGAGTGTAAATTCTGTTATACACTACATGGCATCGTGGAAAAGTGGATATTTTGCCTTCTACCACGAGAATTTTTCAACACGACGGAACACGATCTGATACAGTAAATGTAATATTATAATTGATTGGACACAATCTGATACAGTAAAAGTGATATGACATGTGGTGTTCTGAGCCGTGTTCTCAGAACATTAAAAAATGAATAATGCTAAAGAGACTAAATTTGAAGACAAAGTTTTGAAAACTAAAGGACATGGAAGTTGATAATTAATTGATTACTTAAATGTTGATAAACGTGTTTATTCCTATTGGTGACACATCATTTAGTTTACAAATTTAGTCTTCCTAACATTACTCTTAAAAAAATTTCTCTTTACCACAACTATTTTTTTCCTTGTTTCTCCCTTTTTTCTTTTTCTATAAGAAAGGAAACGTATAAAACTACATGAATATATCATTTAATGTGTATTCTAAATTCTCGATCTTTTAATGTAAATATATGGTTGTATTAAAATATATTTATGAAACAAAATTATTTTCATGAAAATATATTTCCGTATATGAAATAGTAGGAAACTTGTTTAGGTTAATAAATAATTTTATAAGCCAATGAAAACAATTTCCTCTTGAACTAAAACTTCTAAAAACAATTTTCCTCTACAACTAATGTCGATATCGCTTACCAGAATTTTCCTTGATTAATTTCTTCTTAAAACCACAAAGTATTGATTGACCCAATCCTAATATTTGTAAATATCTTGTAACTTAAAACAAAAATTGCCCCATGAAGTGAAGAATATCTACTTAATTTGGCCCGCCACAAGCACTATGGTCTAGTCGACTCCCATAACGATAAGTTTTACACAAATCTTTTTTATCATTTTTTGGTAAGTAAACATGTTGAGCATACAATTCTTCATCATCTGGTAATCGTGGGGCGCCTGCTATGGGGCTTATATCAAATGGATACTTCTGACCAAAAAAAAAATATTATCGAAGGGATACAACATTGAACGAACATTGATTTATTTAAGGAAAACAACGTGTATGACACGGGTACATCGTCATGGTAGTATCTAATGCCAATGATATAAGGACATAGAGTGACACTAACACATATTTTATATAATTAGCAGGAGACGCCACCGTAACGATTTATCCTAACCATACAAGTATTCTCCTACTCTAGGACTTACAAAGAACAGACGACAACATCTATCTTCATTAATGTACATGTTTTCTTTCATTTGTCACTAGTGTAATTCTTAGTCATTTTCTTACACTTATCATATCGACCATAAACCTTTTCGTCGACGAGCTTCAAGTGCACATGGACTCAGATGCTGTTCAATCGTGTACTGATTTTTACGTCGTTTTCTGAAAATGACAATAGGATGTAGCAAGTTATGAACATCGTGGCGAGACATGAACGTTTTTTTTTAGAGAGATTCTTAGCTATTTTCGATTTTATGTAATGTCAGAAATAAGAAACAATGGGATATACAACCGAATACATAGCATATTATTTCGCGTGTTTGATCAGAACGTTTCTTAGTGCTTACATTGTGCTTGTATTGGATAGTGAGTGTCGTTTTGCTCCAGCAGATGAAGCCTCCGCATCAGTACAACATGAAGTGCTTATCTACTAGCCTTTGTGGAGCAGTTCAGCTTATCAAGAAAGTAGATGATGCCAATATTTTCTTTTCTTTGTACCGAATTATACTTAATAATTTAGGAGCTGTTTGATCATAATTTCATTTTTTGTTTTTTGTTTTTTTTAATTGAAAACATAATCTTGTTTGGTAACTGTTTTCTGTTTTCAAAAAAATTATAACTGAAAACTACTTTCTTGAGTTTTCCAAAATTTGGCCTCGAATATCCACTTTTTGGCTTTCAATTTCATTTTTTTGAAAACTGAAAACTAAAAATAGTTACCAAATAAGATTTTAGTTTTCAATTTCACTAAAAACAAAAAACTGAAGACGAAATAATTATCAAACGCCCCCTTAACATTTATGTTCATATTTACACAATTAGAGAAACCAGAGTTCAATAACCATTCAAGTTAATATATCGATATGGAGCCACAACCAATGTTCGGCTAAGCCAGATTCTCAAACAGCAAGAAAGAGTGCATAATGATTATTTTGGATTGCTGGGTATAGCTTTCTAGAGTACAAGTCTAAAACACGGATAAAAATTTTAAACAAACGATGTCAGAGGAGGGAAGAATCAAACTTAAGACCTTGGGTTCAGGAATTAGTGCTCCTGTCCCTTGGCCTACAAACGCCCTCTGTGATAAGGATGATAGTTGGTGTTTCCTCTTATATCAAATATCTAAGCTTATGTTTTTACCAAAAAAGAAATATCTAAACTTGTGTAAGGTTTTATGGACCAACTAGCTAGCTCTTAGCCTAGTTACAAGAGCCTGAAATCCCTTGTTGATCGAATGTGAAAAAAGAATATGAAAGATTTTAGTGAAGTTGGCTACGGAAGTATATGCATGCAAGCTCGGATCTCCTTTTCCGATAATTTAGATAAATTAATGTAATTATTCTATCGTTCATGAAAAAAAATGGTATTTGAATTAGACTGGAAGCCAGAAAAATAATAGCTTTGATTTTGGTGATAAAGCCCAGAAAGTGCATATGGACTGATGATTTACTTTAAACTTGGGCAAGGTAGAAATAAAACAGCCCAAACCATTAATGGGAGAAGTAGAGCAAGAGAAAGAGAGAGGAGTGGGCTAATATTCTGTATTGATACATATATTGAATAAACAATATTAGTTACACCAAGGGAAAGAAGATAGGCTTAGTCTCACGATAGGATAACAATAATGTGGTTCAAAATCGCTTTTGGTGAAAATCAAACCTAAGACTTTTCATTTACAAGCGAAGATGAATACCACCAAACTGTAGTATTAAACAACAATCTCAACAATAATTAAAATATTGACATTCATGAAGAATATTTTAAAATGGCAATAATAATTTTTAAGAAAAGACCGAATATTAAGTAAAAATGTTGGCCATATATTTCATGTGAGCGACTAAGTAGATATATCCTTTTTGTTTGTGGAGAAAAGTTCTCCGAGCAAACTACCAATAAATGTATGGTCACTCGTATTTAAATTTGATATTAAGGATTGAAACTAAAACATTAAGAACGCATCTATCTATTCCTCATCCTTGATGTCAAATCAAAAGCCAATGCCAATAAACATTGGTCACCGACCAAGTAACCAAGAGAACAAGACTCTTTTTCATACTATATTAACGTCATTACAAAATGTAGAGGATCACAATTATTATGTCTTTTCAAAGTAAGAGATAGTCATATCATTCGTTGAACGCAATCATAAAACATTTTCTGCACTGAAGAAAAAAGGGAAAAAAGAAAAGAAAAGAGGTACATTCTTGATGAACACAAGCATGGACAATTGGAAATTGTGATGTCATATCTCTAATGCCATATATAGAAGCACCTCTACTTTTCTACATCATTCCACACTCAAAACCCTCAATTGCCTCCTACATAAAGAACCACAAGCGAATTCCCCATGTCTTTCTTTCTTGGAGGAGGAAACATTAACCAATTACCTCTCCAATCTCAAAAACATGGCTCACGTGGGTGGTCGAAAACGATGCGCTTTGGATGCCTAGGACATTATTCTTTCCATTACCCATGTCCTAAGGTCAAAAGCTCAAAACAAAGGCACAGACTTTAGCAAATATTCACATAAATCAAGGAACAAACTTCGGTCCCCCATAGAAACCAAGACGCAACTTCAACTCTTCTAGCTTTCGTAAGATTCCCACGCCCCATGCTTTGTTTCCCCGTCGAAGCTTGCGCTCATTGTGCCGTGAAATGCAATGTGCTGCCTAAAACGCTGCCGCCGCCGCGTATTTTGCCTATGCTTCTCGTTATCATTCATTCCGCTATTTTTCCAAATTTAGGGTCTCAATGTCCACCACCCCCGCGGCGCCACACCCCCCCCCCCCCAAAAAAAAACATATACATTACTTCTGGTTGTGTTAAGCTAAAAAGATGTGTGCATGACATGTATAGAAGACTGGCCGTAACACAGCTCCGCAACTTATTGATGAACCTCGAGTCGTTTGCTCCCTCCTACATGACTACTAGTACAACTACCATCACTACTAGAGGCGATGTGGTTGATCTCTCTCTTGGTGGGTATTCCTTTGGGTTTCCTGGGAATGCACTTTGCTCGTACTCCACCTTTCTCTGTTTCCTCCAATTGCAGCTGCGCACTCCTGCAATTCCATGCATATTTTAAATCAATTAATCAAAATTACTACATAAAAATTTTGACTAATCAATAAAATTAAACAAAAACTAATTTGACTCTCTAGTTGGTATGAAAGAGATGTTCACGTGACGATTTCACGGATTTGAATTCCATTTCTGTCTGCACTGAATATTTATAGAATTAAATCCTAAAACTGCAACTGTAATCTGCTAAGATCACAACTGCAGGGGCCCACATTTTGAAGATAACAAGCTTAATTAAGGTCACAAAAATCCTATGATGCTCCAGTATATGACGTACCCCAGTAGAGAATTAGCGTTAAAAAGTTATACTGTACATTATCCTTGATCCATACCAAAGAGTACAAATCTTCTTTTTCCAAAAACAAAGCCCATGAATCAAATGTTTCGGACTTTAGCGGTCTAAATCATTTGATTTGTATGCTCCGTTTTTTTAGATCCGGAGAGTATCTATACTCCATGCTAAAAACTAGAAATGGCGTTCAATAGGAAAGGCAGAGCCAGCTGGCGACGTCTCAATTAACCGTACGAATATCCATTCAAAACCGAAAGCAGACCAAACGGACCAAACGCGCTATCAGAGAATCAAAATCTTTCGAACTCGAATCTCGGGAAAGCCAGGGACAGAAACCTTTATTATGCAATAAACTTGCCTAAAGAGGATAAGCATTTTCAAGGTGAAACTTCAAATCAGCTTTTTACCTACCTTACCCATCACCTACCACTGCAGATGCTTCTAAGTTAAAAACTTAAAATGTGTGCCTACGTTTACCAAAATATTCATAAAACTATAAAAAATAAAAAAAAATAAAAAACACGTTGAAATTCTACTGTAAAATTAATAGATTTGCTGAAAGAGTATAATCATTTTCAAGATGAAACTTCAAATCAACTTTTTACTACATTAACTTAAAAGGTAGGCCTTGTCCAAATGATGGTACAAGATAAAATCGTAGGCCCCGTTCAACCTTTAACCTACCACTGCAGATGCTTCTAAGCTAGTGTGTGCCTGCTTTAACCAACAACCTTCATAAAAACTAAAAATTCACTGCAAATAATTCTAAGTTACAAAGTTATAAAGTCAACGATGAAATGAAAGTTTAGACCCGATTTATAGCAACATTTTTAAGTTTATAATAATTACAAACAAAAATTGATATAAATGCACTGATATGTCCTTAAAAGTACTAACACACCAAGTCGTCATCTGCAATTATTAGCTATGCTTGTAATAAGAAAAAATTCTGAGTTCAAAGTTGATCGATGACTAAGGATAGATTGAAGGTTAGATGTGAGGATGATAATTGCAAACGGAGACTTGCTATTGACTTTCTACCTATCCACTTTGAACTCATAATATCAAAGTACATTAGTACTTTTATATCAACTTTTTGTTATAAAAACATATAACTATAATTCTATTTAAGGCCCAAATTTAAATTATTTTTTTAAGTTTTGCAAATTAAAAAATATCTATTTTAGAATGTTAATAACAATTTCGCTTCGATAAACAGTATTAGAAGAAAGCAACTAAGCACACAAAATTAAATGCATAAGCAAACTTACCTATCTGCATTGTAAGAAGAAGACCTCTTTAAAGACGGAACCGCCTCTTTCTTGGTCTCAATTAAGCTCCCGCTAAAATACTCCTTATCTTCCAATTTTACCCCCGCTAAATTCGAAATTACGCTCTCCGTCCCGACCTGATTTCCGGTCACGCCACGTGGCAGCCTAGGCTTGTAATGCCCAATCAGCGAGAACCCCTGCTCCCTCACCGCCGTGGATCCGCAGTCCCTGAACGAGATCGAGCCGCACGATAACAATTGCATCAGGACTGTTGACGCCTTCATCTTCCCAGTTGGACAGATCTCAGCCGTCTGGTTCACTGCCTCCTCCTCGTTCGCCCCGTTCGTGCAGAGCACCAGCCGCCCATCCGCCTTCATCAGCGACTCGAGCGTTTCGGGGCTCGAATCAGACGGCGGAGGCGAAATCTCGCCCCTGCTCAGCTCCGTACTCTGACTCTGAATCCGAATCACCTCGCGCTGACTTTGACCTTGACCTTTTTCCTCGTGCTCGTCTCGAACAACACGACGCCGGTGCCGTTTTTCGTCGGTCTGAGTCGACGCGTCGGCGGCCGCTTTCCTGGCGGACTCGCCGACTGACTCGGTCTTGTACACCTTGTACTCGTTCAAATCGATCGAACTCCACGACTGGTTTCGCCGGCGTGAAATCACCGGAGATTCGAAATCTTCAGCGGACTTCAGCGCCTCTGGCGGCGGTCTCAGAGACCTCGACGACGCCGCCTCGAGAGCCAGATGGTTCAGCGGCGGGTCAAGAAGCTCCGACCCCTTGAGCACGTACTCGTGGCCGTGCGACGGGTGTATCAAGTCGTCCTCCGTCAAATCGTGCCACACGAAGCCGGTTTTGTAGCTCCTGAAATTTCAATTCCAAAGAAGTCAAGCAATCAGACCGTTGAAAAAAAATTACGTATTAGATCAGACGGTATCTGAGAAAGCTCGCTCTTACCGTTTGGAAGACCAGGAGTACATCAAAGCCATGCCCTTGCCACGTAGCAAGTTCAACCGGTTAATAACATCTGAGGAGCGAAACGTACATATTAAGTTTCTGTGATTTGGGCCTGTTTGGTTGCCAAGAAAGTGGAGAGAAAATAAAATCTTACCTTTGAGAAAGAGGCCACGGGGAGAAGAGAGAGGGACTTCCATGAAGTGAGGGTGCTCGAGCTGGCCGTTCCTGGAGAGGTAGTAAACGACAGGGACTTTTTGGGGAGTGATGGGGAGACTGGGACCGGTCTGGGCCGGACTAATCCGGTCCGGACTGGTTTCCGAGTCGCGCCATTTGCTGGGGATTTGGAGGTGGGAGGGCCGGCCTCTGGAAGTGACAGCCATGGCTGATGGCTCTGTAGAAACAAAGAGTTTGGAGTCAGAGAAAAGAGCTGTTTGGTTACCGAGAAAATTGTGTGGGGGTGGGGGGAGAAAAAGTGCGGGAAAATGACTGGTGGGAGAGAATTTAGGAGAGGAATGTAATGGGAGGGGAGAATATATATGGAGGGGAATTAGGGGATGTGTGAATCGGAAATTGAAGATTTTGGAGGGTACATATTTATTCAAAATGGGGATGCGGCAGACAAACGCTACCAAACAAATGAGGGCCGTTTCAGATTTCAGAACCTTGGCAACACCTGCACTCTATCACTGTAAATTATTATTTTTTAAATTCTTCACAAAATAAAATTTTTACTTTTTTAATTCTTAGATCCAAAGAGCAATAAAAAATCTACCAGTTTATAGACTTGTCTGGAAGGTGCATGAAACATACGAAATTCTTTTTCGAGAAAATATTTTTGAAATTAATTTTTAGTAAAAATGTAATTTGTTTTAAAATATAGTTATTTTTATACTAAGAAGAAGGAAATATTCGAATTTGTCATTCACGAAATTTAAACTTAAGGCATCTCACTTTCAAGTGAAGAAAAATACCTCTAGATCTTAATACTGAGTGGCAGTAAAAATGCAACTTAATTCTAAATCAACTGTGTATTTTAAAAAAATGTTAACGACTTGCTCACTTTGCATTGTTGAAAGTGTGTATGCTTTGTTTGAGGTGCTCCTAGTTTTAATTAATATTCTTGATTTTTTATTAATATTCACGATTTTTATCGTATTGTTGAAGTTTTATGAGAAAATATTAGTACCTCATATCACTTTACATTGCAGACTTTTTCATCCATTTACGGCTCGTTTACGTAATCGTAATCAAAATACTAGGAATTGGATTGAAGACGAATTGGATTGAGAAATAGTTGAAATAAGGAAGGGTCAAAATTCGATTCCTGTTAAAGCTGTTTAGTTAAATATTCTGGAATTGGAGTATGAATGAAATTGAGTTCATATAAGTTGTTTACTAGTTCACCTAAATCGAAATTGTTGGTAACCCTAGGTTGAACTCTCACACTAGAACACGTAGCCAAAGCTTGCTTGAACACTCAAAGACTTGGGAGAACAATCTTGTTATTCAATCATGTAAACACGGCTCTTAAGTAGCCTTACAAAGATAACTGAAAGCAGGAAAAATGCAGCCCACGTTACAACCCTACAACGTGGTATAAGACTAGTTCAAAACAAAATAACTTATCCCTACAAACTAGGGTTTATTATCAACAACTGAAACAAACTCCTAATAACCTGGAACTAAGAAGACCTAACCCTAACGGCTAGGAACCATGATAACGTTCAACAGAAATAGCAATCAATATAATTACTAAAATGCCCTTTAGTTCTTTATTTTTATTTTTATTTCATCTATATTTATTTTAATCACATTTTCATTAGTTATTTTAAAATGTCCTCATCCACCTCCTCAGTACCGACATGGCAGTTCTTGCTTTTAACTTCAATCCTCCAACACCACTCTCCTGGATCATCTTCCAGTTCCCACCCTGCAGAAGAAAATACTATTTTAAGAATCTAGCCAAATTCATCTTCCCAGTTCCCACCCTGCAAAAAAAATTAACATTTTAAGAACCTAGCCTATGCATCTTCCCAGTTCCCACCTTGCATAAAATATTTCGGAAAAAAATTGGAGCCAAGGACCAGACGAGCGTCAACATCGCCAATGACACAAGCAATTTGGCCCCAAACTTCGAGGTCCTGATTGTCAAACCAACGTCATACGAGGATGAGCCGACTATGTTGGCGGTGTTGAGGCATCTGCCGAAGCATATGTGAAGACTCTTGATAAGAGGGCATAATAGGAAAGAAGAAATGCATCCCCGATTCCTTCACCATCTCAGAATCCAAATACCACATCCATGGAGGGAGTCAAATTCCATTTTTCGTGTGAATCCCACACACTATTGATTTATCTAAATCGTAGTAAACACAAAAATTATCCGTAATCGGAATATGTGTAAACATGCCCTTAATGTATCATCAAATCAACATATAATTGACAAATCCTAACTTTAAAAAATCTCAATCAATCCTAATAATTTCAAATAAGAATGATGAACCAACTTTACGCAGTTCATGCAATTCCCCAAGAATTTTTTCTTGAATAAAAGGAATAATACTAGGCTTTTTAAAGGATAAGTTGATTTTTTACTCAAAACTTTTTGTTGTTGTTTTATAGAATTTTGTATTTATGATCAAAATCTTTTATAGATTGACTAAACGATATTAGTTTTGATTCATTTTTTTGTATAATGAAGTTTTTACAGAGTCGTTCATAATTTAAAAAATTTCGATAATAAACTCAAAATTTTATAATTCAAATACAAAAAATCTTTAAGTAGTCAAATATTGTTGAATTAAAAATCTATTGCAATTAGATACTTTCTAAATAAAAAAGCTCTCTCACAAAATTCAAACCCACTAGATGGGTTGACCAATATGTCCCTTCTTTGTTTAATTGTTGTTTACTGCTTTGGTCTTGACTCTTGGGCCACCTAACTTTGACTAGAAACCTTAATTACTTTTCAACATCCTTTCCGCAATTTTGAAAAGTATGTAGAAACCAAGTGGACCCAAAGCTGACGTGGCCTCACCTCCTTAACCCAATTAGTTTACTAATATTCCAATTTTCAAAAAATTTATTTATTTATTAATTTCCCATCACATCACATAGAATGCGATCCATACCCATGAATCATAGTGCTGAGAGAGATTGGACAGCTCTGATTTGAGTTTTTCAGAACACGTGGACGGACCAGATCAAATGAGGCTGTATCAGAAAACGTACAGACGATCTGGGAGCGGATCTGCAGTGAAGTCTTTAGGTGTGCTGTCTTGCAGTTATTGTCATCCTCCTTCCCCTGATCTTCTCAGGTACTTAGACGTCGTCGTTTCTGGTGTACGTTTGAGAGTAGGGAAGTCATGTGGGCCCCAGCTTCCCTGCAAGCCAAATTAATCTTGGGGCCCGTTTTACTTTGTGGGTCAAAAACGTGGGTTTGGATTGCGAATTAAACCGGGTCGTTAAAGTCCAAGATATCGGCGAAACAGTCCAGGGTTCAGACCACATATTTTCCACAGGGTTTGACGACTGTTCGCACGTGCGGATGCACATGCTCTCACGCTTCACATTGCGTTCACAGCGGAATGTGAACTTCGTTGTCTTGTCTCCACCGACACGAACACACTTCCATAGATGAATATAAATAAATAGAAGGAATTAGATGTTGCATAGAGCTCTTTCATCAATTACAAAATTAGATGAAGTATCTTTCTGAGTTTTTCGATCTCTGAAGAATGTATTGTCGTGTAAAAATCATCAGTTAATTTTGTTTTTTTTTTCTTTTAAAGAATTAGTTAAGTTCACTACAATTACGTATTTCTTCTGCTTTTCAAGTTTGAATTTTATTTTTCGTAATTTATATGAATTTTAATGTAGAACGTCGCTTAAATCAAAAAACAAAATTGAATTTTAGATGTTGAAATCTTGAAACATGCGTGGCAACGCTAGCTAACGTATACGCTCCTCCTTGTGCGTTTGAGGTGGAATCATTCTTTTCGCTGCTAGGCTTTTCTTTTCCAATTAGGAGAACTTGCATATCGTTGTGGCTTTCAGGAATGGACGTTCTCTTCTTGCCGCATGTAAAGAAATTAATAGGTGTCCTGTACGACAACGATGATGGGAACAATTGGGGACCTAACTAGGTGCACAACCATTTGACTCGTGTGGTATCATGTACAGTACGAGTAACGAGTTCAATCCATCGGGCAACACTCTTGTCCATGGTGGTGTACAAAATGGGCACAAGTGCCTTGACATTGTAGCGATAATATCTATTGTTGAGCACTTGGCCAACTCATACTCATTGTTTGCTTAACGTTCATCTTTATCTTTTTTGCCATTTTAATTGTATCTATAGGGTCAATTAAGCAGGGGTGAGGCATTTTGTCGAGCACTTGACCAATCCATACCTATTATATGCTTAGCGTAATGCAAATATTTATGCAGTCGCTTTGGAAAATTTTAGTTAACCAGTGTCATTTGGATGGGAAGAAAACTGCAGGAGTTCCGACTGTGATTCTTAAAATCCCTTATTACACAACCACGAGAAGATTTTACCCTTTCAAGCTCTTTCTGTAACTAATGTTTAACAAATCCTGAACATTAGGCCATCTCAGACGTGTTGACATCGACGACAATGAATGAATCATTTCTTCGGAGACTACGCAGGACAGGCTATACGGTCGCTCAAGTTCCCTGCAAATCTTTCTTAAAAGATCATTTGGAATCTCTGTCACCAGTTGATTACTTTACGACCAAGAAACAAACACTTACATAGATAATAAACCAGAAAAAGAAAGAAGAAGATTTCTAACAAAATCCCGCTTCCATTTTGTTAACGGCAATAGACCTGTTCGAGATCAGTATACTGCAGTATATTTGCTGCTATAATCGATTTTCCATTGCGATGCTTCAAATGGGGAGTAGAGAGAATTTTCCATTTTCTGGACAAAAAGAGAAGGAAAATATCCAATGAGGCATCGAGTAGCAGCACAAGGGACACAAGTGACTGGTCTCCAACCACTGAACAATGCAATCTCTGTGATAACAAAGTATGGCAAGTGAATGACTTCAACACCAGCAAGTGAATGACTTCAACACCAGGCTCAAACAGCTTCGAACAAATAACACACTCTCCCGAAGCTTCCGATCTATCAAGTCTTACTCTCTCCAAACCATCAATGGATGATTTAGTTGCAGGACTAGGCTTGACCTCATATATTTTCATGGATTCTCTCGTAACCCTTTCAATCACATCAATCGGATTGCCAATATTTCAATCACATCAGTCGGATTGCCAGTATTTCTGCGGATTCGCAAGTAACCTCCTCTATTTCGACAACAACAGGCAGCATGGATAGGGTTGATTCAACGTACTTTTCCAACAATGACTGGCTGCTCATCTACTGGGACATGCATTCCAGAAAGAATTTAGTGATTACCAAAGTACCACTTTCGGATAATAGCATTTTGTAGAGCGTAAAAATTGACTGGAAGTGCGTCAATTAAAGGCTGAGACTGCCGGGTGATCTTGGGTTTGCTTATCTTCCACACATCGGTTTTCTGCTGCACATCGCTACGATAATGTAGGTGACTTATCATGCCTGAAAAAAAATTGGAAGTTGCAGAGAAGCCAAACACTGCTCATCAATGGGGGATGCTAATTGAGAATCTGAAGTATTCAACAATTTGTGAATATCTGCAGGGTTCATTAGGTGTTTGCGTGCATATACATAATACTAATATATAACCCTAATTTCCACTAAACCAAGTTGGACTAAAGTTTTCTAGACATATTCAGCAATCATAAGATGCTTAGTCACGCATACAAATATTCCTAAATTCGTATCACTCATCAATCGTGACATGCTCGATTGAATGACTGCAACTATAACTATGATTACTGATACAGAAACCTGTCGATTCAAACTTAATTGAATGCTAAATAAAACCCTAAACTAACACCTTAACTTATAACAATTTAAAGAAAATTCGACGATATAAATGAGTTTATTAATAAACAAAAATAATACACTTAGTCTCAATGTCTCTATTGGATAGATAATACTTAGGCCCAATCCTTCATGATTGGAATTCTTGGTTCCAATATTCGTGTCATGGTAGTATGAGAATTTGGTTGGGACTACTTATGAAATTGTTCAAATTGTTTTCTGACAACTGAAGATACTTCTGAGTACATGTAAAAAGAAAACTTAAGTGTTTCCAAGCTATAGAAATGCTTTCTAAAAAAGCACATTGTCTCAGAAGCACTTAAAACTTTATATATGTTTCTAATTAAACCACTATTAAAATTTTGAATTAAGTACCTAAAATACCCCCACCTTTTATTGTCATTCCAAATTAGTCTCAATCTTTTCAAACATTCCAAACAAGTATCTAACCTATTAAAAATGTCACATCTATTACGCCTCAATCATATTTATGTTAAATTAACTAGGCTCACTTTGTCTCTAACATCAACAAAAGGTCATGGAAGCAGCCCTCCACCAAATGACGGTTATCACAGCCCCCTTTCGGCCATCACCTCCAAATACAGCGCACAACCACAAACTCCACTCTACAATTAAAGCCGTCAACATTGAGAAGAAGTTCATGGTGGTTGCTGACATGGTATGAACTATCATGATGCTGCCACCACCATCTTCACCACCTACAAAGAAGAATTGGAAGCTTTACTAGCCAAAAATTGTCTAATAAGGAAATCACATGAGCAGAAACAAGCTCATTGAAATCATATCTGAATTCTTAACCTCATTTCTTAGGAGATTTTTTTTATCTTCGTTTTTGTTTTTTATTTTACTTGTGAGTTTGTTTACTTTATTTATTTATTTATTTTATATCTTCATGTCTTTTTTGAAGTTATTATTATTATTATTGTAGTGTCTGAGTAAGCAAATAAGTTGGACATTGTTGCCACATGTACATTTTACAAAAAAATTAACTAGGATTTAACAAGTATGATATTTTTAATAAGTTTGGTACTTATTTTGAATGTTTAAAAAGGTTGAGACTAATTTAAAATGACGCTAAAAGGTTGAGGAGTTTCAGATATTTAATCCTAAATTTTTTTTTTTTTCAAATACTTGCAAGCCGAGTAGAAATGCTTCTTATAAAAGAGCCTCCTAGGGCCCTAACTAAAGAAAGGAGAAAATAACTGTTTGGGCCATACAAAGCTTTCCATTTTTATTCTCAATTAAAGGCTGAGGTCGAATAAAGTATGTTGGACTGAAGCCCAACTCGAAATATGTTGGGTCGAACTCGAAGTCCAATCCATCTAAAATATCATTTTCCCCAGGATCAAGGGTTTGGAGAAACTCTCTCAACTGTCACATCAGCCACACACCAACTTTGAGAAGTGTATGCAAGGGGTGGGTTCGATTTCAATCGATTCGGTTTTTTTTTGTCAAAAATGCAAACCAGATTGAAATTATTGTTTGATTCGATTTGTCTTTTTTTTTTTTTCGTTTTATTTCGGTTCGGATTGACTTTGATTCAACTTGTTTTGGTTCGGTTTGACTTTGATTTAATTTGTTTCGATTCGGTTTGTGTTTGATTCGATTTATTTATTTTATTTTTTTATAAAAGCTGAAAATTATTTCTGAAAAAGAAAATTTTAATTGGGGGTTGTTGGATTTGGAGAATTGAGTTCTCGTACCTATGTTTGGATGAGAGAAGTAAATCTGGAATTTTGGACAAAGACAAAATTTTTAAATTGATATGCATAAAATTCTTTGCTTAGATTCATAAATATAGAAATTTATAATTTTTGCATGGAAAAAAAAAAAACCTTGAAATTTGTGACTTCTAATTCCTAAGTTTAAATTTATGCAAATAAACATCTAAATTTTTATAAGCGAGAGTTAATTAAAAAAACACAAAAAAAACTTAACCATGTGTGGCCACACCTACGACCTACCACCACCATCTCGGCTGTTGCAACCACTACATACAATTGTGGTCCCCGCCACCACCCACCGCCATCACTGACACCACCAATACTAGAACATTTTCTAACTATTATCTCTTATTTATATATTAATGACTTTGTACACATTAAATTCTGTATGCAAATTTCATTAGTCATGTTAACCAAATATGAAAATTCATAAATTCTAAAACATAAAACTTCATTATTTCTATTTCCATCATTTTGAAATTTCTTAGTAATCTTAAATTTTTTCATCCAAAACACAGTACCATGCTGGACTCTTTTCTATGTTGTATCGAAGATTAAAATTAAATATAAAGACAAAATTCTAATGCAGGATGGGGCTTCACTGGTCCAAGCAACGGTATCCGAGAAGTCAAAGGTCTTCCACCAGCAGTTTTGCACGGTCATTGCAGATGTTCTATATCAATAGATGTATGCAAGCGAGTCGAATCCAGAGGGAGAGCCAGGCGAGTAGAAGAGACAGAGAGAGAGAGTGTGTATTCATATTCTCGTGGAAACAGCTCTGTTATTTTGTAACAACCTAATGCCGGTGACGCCAGATTCATCTAAAACTAAAAGATGCTTTACCTTCTAAAATTTTAAATTCTAATCGTAGAAAAAATGGAAAGAGACCAATCATTTAGCTGCCGCACGCGAGTCCTCCATAGTGTCTGGAGATTTGGCACCCATGTAATGTTAACTGCAGTGCTTCATGAGGTATGGTAGGTGCTAAGAATACATGATCTAAAATATTTACTAAATTAATCACAGGCACGTGTACCTATCAAAAATAGAGAAGTAAAGAATCATATAACTTATAGGGCAGGAATAAGTGGCGGAGTTGGCATGAGATCATTGCTTGCTTTTGATCCCAACAACTTCAAAAATTCCATGTATATTTGTTGTATATTGTATTGATCCTCTAAATAGCAAAGACAAATGAAATTACAACCTCCTTCTTCTATTTTCTTCTATAATATGTGTCTCTCTTCTCTTTTTTTTCTTGTGTGTGACTCTATTGTACGCACCATGTGTTCGATAAAATACCTTACTTGACAAGCCTTGGCAGTCTTCAACAATACTCCACAATATCCTACATCTACTCTCGACAAGTCTTTACAAATAATAGTAGCTATGAACATATGTTGACATAAGCATTTGGCATATGTTGCAAGAATTGGCAGGTGCTTACTAAGTACTCAACGAAATGGCATAATGCGAAACCTTTTTTTTGTTGATATAACAAGCCCATTATTTAAAAATCATGACTCCGCCATTGGAAAGAATGATAAATAGATCAACTACTTATTTTAGTACTAATTCCGGTTTCTGATTTTGATGGTATTCGATTACAAACTATAAAAACTGGATAGTTATCTGTTTTGTATTCCTTGTGTTAGTAAATATGGGAACTCAGAAATTTGAATATTTCATTGGATAGTTATCCGTTTTGTATTGCTTGTGTTAGTAAATATGGGAACTCATAAATTTGAATATTTCATTGGATAGTTATCCGTTTTGTATTCCTTGTGCTAGTAAATACTAGCATATGGGCACACACAAAATGTGTGAGAAAATTTTTTATTTTTGTTTTTGAAATAGAAGGAGAGGGGAAAAGAGTGATAGAGAATGTGGGAGTGGGAAGTTTTATTTAATTTTTAATTTTTTAATAATTAATTAATTAATTTTTATTTATTTTTATTTTTAAATTAGAGATGTGTTAGGATTACATGTAGGTGAGGCTTTGAAAAAAAAAAGGCAAAATTTGGTTGTGTGAAATTACATTTCTACCTATATTTATTATTCATGTTCTGTTTTAATTAGAGAGTTAAGCTGGTAAATTTATAGGGTTTTGGTTGACAATGAATGTTTTATTAATTAGTAGATATGGGCACACACAAAAGTATGTGAGAAAATTTTTTATTTTTGTTTTTGAAATAGAAGGAGAGAGGAAAAGAGTGATCATAGAGAATGTGAGAGTGGGAAGTTTTATTTATTTATTTAATTTAATTTAATTTAATTTTTAAATTAGAGATATGTTAGGATTACATGTCAGTGAGGTTTTGAAAAAAAAAAAGTAAAATTTGGTTGTGTGAAATTACATTTCTACCCCATATTTCTTATTCATGTTCTGTTTTAATTAGAGAGTTAAACAATTAAATTCATAGGATTTTGGTTGACAATGAGTTTTGTTAATTAGTAGAGATGGGAACTCAGAAATTTGAATATTTCCTTTTCCTCTCATATTCAGTTAATGTTGAGAGAAGTTAAGAATTGAAATAATTCTCTTTCCTCTCATATCATATCCATTCATGCATGGTAAGTAAATATGACATCACACTTCGCTTTACCAATATATAGTGTTGGAATTACACAGTTTCCTGCTAATTTCTCAAACTAATCACAACTCACCATAAAAAAAATAAAAGAAACCAATATTCATCTTCCCAAAATAATTCGAATTCCACTTGTTTTTCAATTTGTTGTTCTGAGACAGGGTTTTTGGCTGGTCACTTCCTGTTGTTGGTAATGAAGAATTTCTTGTTGGCTTTGTATCGTTAGGAAAATTATTTGAGAGCAATGAGAGGTGAAGAAAATACAAGAACATCGCATGTATATTTTCTTATATGTTATTTATTCACGTTCTCAGTTTGAATAGTATTTATGAAAATTTACCCCATTGTTCAAAGTTTATGTTAGGCGACGATTTCCAAGGAACTTCCAAACTTTAGATATTGATATATTTTTTCAGTGTGTCTGGAACACGATCTAGTACATCTAGTGTCATAATATAAGTGATTGGATACTTGAAAAATGAAAATTCCAACCATTTATATTATAACACTCAGTATACCGAAACCTATTTCATACACAACAAAATTTCTCATAGATACTAGAGCAAAACCACCTTATAAAACCAAGTGTAGTGAAAAAGCCTCCTAGGAATGTGAATACCACTATTAAGGAAGGAGTACTCTCTCTTTAATTAACAAATAGGGTTATTGGCAAACTCTAGATCCTCCTTTCTCCTTACTCCTTTTTCCACATCGTGAATATCATGATAAACTTTAAGTATATACATATTGTCATATAGTGATGATTGATCATACCAAGATGTTGACTTGGTTGCTCTATCGAGACGTATGTATCAACTGTGGAGATAACCCATGATGTCACACAACTTACAAACTTTTATATCTCGTCCCCTAAAAAATTAAACATGTATAATATTTGAGGTGCAGTGTGCGCCTGGACAGCTTTGCACTTGTGAGCATGTAGCTATATATACCACTATGCAGAAGACAAGCTAAATTAGTGATGCTTATCAACTTATCTGATATCAAATTCTTAAAGGTGTCTCCATTTTATGGAATAGACTTTTCTCATTTTCTTGCCTAACTTATTCATGACGAAGTGGTAGTGGTAGACATAAAATACCATGAATGAAGGGCTTTGCTTCTTCTTAGAGACATATAGAAAGATACCCAATTCAATTCGTTGTTCTATAGCTATATAGCTTGAAAATCATTACATCATGAAATGGTTTTATCTATTTTTAAATCAAAAGAAATGGCCAATCATAAAAAAGATTGGTTATATATAACCTATGGTCTATTGAGACAACAAATGCTGATGATTCCACAATCCCACTACTAGAATCTAATGGACCCAAATTCTGCAACCACTTAATTATTTATGATTCCTTAGAATCTACTTGACATTTTTATTATATATATAGAATTAGGATCCGAAGGTAAATTTTTGACACATATTTTAACATAACGCTTTTCTGAAACCCACTAACGCCGAGTTCTAAGCCCTTGTTTGGCAGCCCAAAAAAAAAAAAAAAAACTCATCTCTAAAGCCGATCCACTCAAATTCTACTTAATTATTTCAACGATCCAACTTTTTTATGTCTTATCTCAAAGATCATGTCTACCAAAAATCACCTAAAAGTTGAAATCATATGACCATTGGGTTAAATTTAGTGTTTCTTTGTACAAAAGTTTTGCCTATTTTTTTCCCACTACAAATAAATATCTTAATGGTTTTGAATTTGTCCAAATTTTTGCAAGGATGATTTGATGTACTAAAATATAGACGGTTTAGATCGTTGAAATATATTACGAATTGAACCTTACAAATGAGTGTAAAATGTGTGTCAAAAACATATATCCCTGGATCTTTTTTTTTAATACATCGATATTTTTACACCAAGGGGAGGGAGAGTTCGGCTAAGCAATACAATGGGTAACCTAATTTGGTATCAAAATCGTTATCCACGATATTCGAACTTAAGACCTCTCACTTTCAAGTGAAGATGAATACCACCAGGTCATAGTACTGAGTGACGCGTATTCCCGGATCTTAACTCATATATATCTATACATATTGTCCACTCTTTAAAGTGAGGGATCCTATTTTTTTAATAGGATCCTCTTCGGATCCTTTTTGTGGTGATCCAGAGGTTTAATCAATCATGTCCGTTCATCGTACATCGTGCGGTTAGAAATTATTTTAATTTTTTTTATATTTAAAATTGAATATAAATAGTACTTCACGAAAACTGAAAGCACGATATATGATAAACGGACACGATTGATTGATCTCCAGATCCTCACAAAAAAATCCAATAAGAATCCTCATCCCTATTTTTTTTCAACAAATGGAGATTACACACGGAGCCGTCAAATCATTTTTAATGAAATCAATGCGGCTGAGATCAAACTTCCCTTATCATCTTATCTGAAGCGGTAGGATGGAAAAGGCCAAAGCTCCCAATCGCTAATTCAAAAATAATGAAGGATTGTACAGGAACAAGGTTTTGATCATCTTGATTAGGATATCTTGGAGAAAGAATATACAGGTGCTTGGAAATTGAAGAATATGTGTTGAATGATTTTGGTTTTTTTTTGAAGTTCTAATCGTAAATGAATATTCGGTTCTGATGAATTGCAGGTTTGAATTTTTTGGTTTTTTTTCCTTTTAATTCAGGTTTGATTCCAATTATGGATTTGACTTTTTGGATTTTATTTATTTATTTGCAAGTTCTAATTGTAAACAAATAAAGGGCCTGTATATATACAGATTATAGAAATGGATTCCAATTTTTTTTCAAAAAAATGGGGTTAGTTGTGAGGCTGACACCACATCGAACTTCAACAATTTGAATCGTATATTTTTCAAGTTCCATCTTATAAATTATCTTTGCAAAATATTTCCCATTTTAGAGATAGTTGAGGTATCTAATTGAGTTTTAAAGAAATTGACGAACACTATGTTGTTAAGAATATTGAAATTTCATCGTGCCAATTAAATGGGCAATTGGTTTTAGACAAAATTGAATTGAATTTTTGCAAAACTTTCTATGAATAAAGACTTACAAAATAAATTGTTTGGATCGTTTAAGTTCGATATGAAGTGTAGTCCACAATAATTCTACCTTTTTTTAAAAGTAAAAATACATACATACATATATATATATATATATATATTATATAAATATGTTATATATATGTAATGTAGTAAAAGACGATAACAGAAAAAGCAGGACCAAGCAAAGTGGAAGTGATCAACATGGTTTGATCTTGTATTTTCTTAATCATTCTACTCTTGAGTCCTTGATTGCACTAACTCATCCCCCTTTGACTGATCTCCAGTAGAAAAGAAAGGTAGTAAAAGGATTTTCCCTTTAGAAAGATATACATATAGCTTAAATATTTCATAGGTTCATATTTATACGTATTTTGGGTAATAAAGAGGCTAATTGTCATTACCAAATGATAATTTTCTTCCTACAAGTAGCAATCACAATCATATGGAAAGTTACCACCATCCTCAGCTATGGGACCCTTGTTCCATTACGAATATCATTCCCTCCCCATCACTACTTCTGCATACAAATAACAAAATTAAGACAAATTTCAGTCCTAATTAGGTTAATCCATACCATTGGGATACTTTTGATGCAGTTCCTAATCCTTAACATTCTTTGACTAAAACCTTAATGGTTTTCAAAGTTTGATCAAAGTCCCTTGACTTTGTACACCTCATTATATTACTATTAATATTTTTATTTTTATAGTTTTGACATGAATTGTTTGATATTTTATGAGATTTATAATCCTATAAACTTAAGGTCCCTCATTATAATACTATTAGAAGCGGTTACAATAAAAAAAATTCAAACATTTTGATTGAATAAATGGATATAAACTATGTAACAATAAGAAATAATAAATGGCAAAAGAATTTATCCATAGTGTTAAAAAAAAATGGTACATTTTGCAAAAAAAATGATACATTTCACATATAACAAAGTGGTACATTAATAAAGAAGAATGGGTACATTATAAATAAATTAGGGTACAAATAAAATATTATAAAATTATGAATACAAATGAATTTTTAAAAAATATGGGCGCTAAAAGAAATTAATATATGGGTACAAATTAAAACTAAAAAGAAAATACTACAAATTTAAAAAAATGTTGCAAATTAAAAGTGGGTACAAACTAAAAATATAAATATATGATACAAAGTTTAGCCATAAAACATAAATATACCATATGTAATTTTTCTATCATTGACTAAATATATAATGTCACGTGACGGTAAACACATGGGTACAAATACAAATAAAACTTTAAAAAAATATGGGCACAAAAAGAAACTAATATATGGGTACAAATTAAAAAAGAAAAGAAAATTGATACAAATTAAAAAAGATTTGCAAATTAAAAATAGGTACAAACTAAAAATAAAAATATATGATAAAAAATTTAGCCATAAATATAGATATACTAATTGTAACATTTTTAACACTAAAGGAATATATTTAAAAATAAAAATATTTTATTATTCAAATAATTAATGATGTTATTAATACCCAAGGTCCTTAATCAAAAATTGAAAATGAATAGGATTTTAATCAATGTAGTAGCAAAATGAAGAATGTGAACTTAATTTCTCCTATTATAATCTAAAAAAATAGAGATAGAACGTAATATCAACTATATGTATTATTTTATCACGTCTGAATTCGTTGGCCAAACATCAGAGCACTTGTATCTGACTTAGAGTCTAACCTAATCAATAAAGTGGTGTTAACCGTCTTCTAATTACATTTGGTAAAATTGAGATGAAAATGTGGACCATGCGGACAATCAAACGAGTAAACAATTATTTATAGCTTGTTTTTAACATAAATAACCTTAAAAGAGTATCTAGAACTTAAACAGTTCCGATCATTAAACAGTTTGGAAAAAGAAAAAAAAAAACTTTAAAATAGGTTTTTTTTCAAAGAAATTTAAGAGCGTTGCATTAATTGGTGAGACAGAAAGTGAAGAGAAGGGTAGAATTAAGTGGGATGGCCACAGGGGGCATGATGTATTGATCTTGCTGGTTACTTGTTCCTATTCCACTCCACTACACTTTAAATAAGGAATTTATGTACTATTTTCTTCTATCCTGAAATCACCAATCCACCACCACCACAAATTATAAATTTTGTTAATTATGCTAATCGAGGACATGATGCCATTTCCCACTTAACTCATCTCTCTTTGAGACACTTGTCATGCATGTGGCCAAAATTTCTCATACTGAAATCTGGTTTGCTGTGTGTGTTGGAGAAGTAAAAATCATCTGCGGTCCTGGTATGAAGTTTCTTCTTCGAGCAAATGCACAAAGCATAAGGGATAAAAAAGGAAGAAGATGACGAATTAAATATTCAACACAAACACTCATGAGCTCTGATCTCTAGCAAAGTGCTGGATCCTAAATTCAAATCTTGATCATTATACTAGAGTCCACCATACACGATATGTATGTGCTGAAGGAAGAAGAGTCAAAGAGTTTCCAGGAAATTAGCTTGGCAAATGCATTTTGATGCGCCACATCGGTAAAAACTCACTTCATGAACTAGATAAATATTGCCTATGCAAAATACTCCAATGATAAATCTATTTTGCCTTGCTGAAATAAGAAAAATTGAACACTTAAATTTATCTTATATAACGATATATTTACACTAAAAGATGAAAAAATATAATTACACAAATGCAAACACAATCAAATCATGTTTTCTAGATATTTGTCTAACAAATTGACTCATCCCTTATAGTGACAAGTTTTTGATGAGGCAAATATTGAAGGCAAAGCGCCACATAGGCCACTCAGAGTACTCATTTGCATCAAAATGTTTCCTCATCCTTTGGAGATGCCTATGCATGGATGAGAAAGTGAGTAATCCCTAGAGTTAGGCTAAGCGGTGAGGATGAGAACGAACGAAATAAGTTAGAGAAAAAAGTTTCAAGTTGTAATTTAATCCTAGGCTAGGGAACGGGTTCAATTCCCTCTATTATAACAAATAATAATAATAATAATAATGTTTACTTACTTTACTACTCTTAATTTTAAAATATTTTAATAATTATAATAAGTATGATTAACATCTTATTTGATTGACAAAGAGAAATGTTTTAAATAATTACTAGCAATTCTAGAGAAATCAGCTTATCTGATTAACAAGAGATTTGTGGTAAGACAAGAGTATAGTGGGAGAAATCGTAAATTTAAGGGGCGTTTTGATATAGATGCCTCAATTTTGAATTTTTTGAATCAAACATTTTCCTTTACCACAATGGTGGAAAAGTGTTAAATTCTTGCATGAAGGCATGGGTTCGAACCCCGTTGATGGCTAATTTAACATCTAAATCATTGTACTAAAAAAAAACATTTTTCTTTTAATTTTTAATTATAAAATTATTTTTATTATATTTAATTTACCAATTAGTTCACATATTAATATCACAAATATCCTAAAACCACTACAAACATCCCATCTTATCCTATCATAAGTCGTTTGAAAATAAATTTTTAAACTCAAATAATTTTTTTTGTTTTCAATTCTAAAAATACATCAAATATCCTATTAAAATACAATTATGAGATATAACATGCACATATATTAAATATAACTTACCAATCATTTGGTACATATTGGTACGTTATATAAATTTAATTTGGGTACATATTAGTATTATTTTGGTACGTTAGAAAATATTACTTTGGTACGTTATGCAATTCTTTATTTGGTATGTACCAAGTTATTAGTGCGTTGTGTTATTGTTATTTTGGTACGTACCAATTTATTGGTACGTTGTATTATCCTTATTTTAATTATAAAAGAACTCTTTTTTTTATTTTTTATTTTTATAATCTGTATAAAATGTTGAGTTAAAAATTACAATATATATATATATATATATATATCCATTCAATTAATCTCTATCCCATATAATTGAATCCTTAAATTGAGGAAGGAATGAGATCCATAAAAATAACAATAAATAAAATAATATTATTGAGTGCATTTTTTTATATGGAAATGAATTTAAAATTAAAAAAAATACTTAAGTTAAGAATATACGTAGAATATAAATTAAAGGTGAAAGCACTTTAATAAAAAATTAGAAAATAACAGATGTTTAGTCTATAAATATCTAAAATCAAGCATCTAATTCTAATTTTCTCTAAATTTAATTGTTAACTATGTGTTGCCTCTTAGTACTACGGTCTAGTGGTATTCTTCTTCACTTGCAAATGAGAGGTCTTAGGTTCGATTCTCACTAAAGGCAAATTTGAAACACATAATTGTTAGCCCATCGTGAGGCTTAGCTTACTCCTCCACCCCTTAGTGTTGTATCTAAAGAAGTTGAGGTTCTATTTCAAAATTATTTGCCAGTGGTGGGAATGAATGATGATCCTCTTTTTGAGAATCCCAAGGATCCTTTAATCGTGTCTGTTTATCGTAAATCGTGCAGTCAGTTTTCGTCAGGTACTATTTGTATTCAATTTTAAATAAAAAGTTTAAAATAATCTCTGACCGCACGATTTACAATGAACAAACACGATTAAAGGATCTCCGGGATCCTCACAAAGAGGATCCAGAGAGATCCTCATTCGGTGGGAATGACCCAACTTATTAAAGTTGCAATGTTTCTCAACTATATGATGTGAAATTATTTTACATTCTTACATGCCTTTACAAATGCAGAAATTTCAAATCTAACACGTGGATAGTTCAACTAGGTGATGCAGAATACCTATGGCTATTACTCATCGCATGTGGCCCGTCTTGCTTTGATATTATGAAGAAAGTTCTATATTTCCAAACTAATTGAAAATGGGAGGAATTGAATGACCTAAATCCTTGGAGAATCTCCAACCAAGATGTCAAAATGCCACAATTGTAACATCCCACATCACCCAGGGGAGTGGATCATGTAAGCCTTATATGTATATGCTCAACTCCACCGTAGCATGATATTATCCACTTTGGGCCCCAATCACGCCCTCACGGTTTTGTTTCTCGGAACTTACACGAGAACTTCCTAGTGGGTCACCCATCTTGGGATTGCTCTTTCGCGCTACTCGCTTAACTTCAGAGTTCCGGTGGAACCCGAACCCAGTGAGCTCCCAAAAGGCCTTGTGCTAGGTAGAGATGGAAATATACATATAAGGCTTACATGATCCTTACCCCTGGGCGATGTGGGATTCTCATCTCTACCTAACATGAGGCATTTTGGGAGCTCACTAGGTTCGGGTTCCGTAGGAACTCCGAAGTTAAGTGAGTAGCGTGCGAAAGCAATCCCATAATGGGTGACTCATTGGGAAGTTCTCGTGTGAGTTCCCAGAAACAAAACTGTGAGGGCGTGGTCGGAGCCCAAAACGGAGAATATCGTGTTACGGTGGAGTTGGGTTCGAGATGTGGTGGGGGCCCGGGCCAGGATGTGGCAATTTGGTATCAGAGCCTAACCCTGGCCTTGGTGTGCCGACGAGGACGTCGGGCCCCTAAGGGGGTGGATTGTAACATCCCACATCACCTAGGGGATCTTGTAAGCCTTATATGTATATTCTTATCTTTACCTAGCATGAGGCCTTTTGGAAACTCACTGGCTTCAGGTTCCTCCGAAGTTAAGCGAGTAGCGCGCGAAAACAATCCTATGATAGGTGACCCACTGGGAAGTTCTCGCGTGAGTTCCTAGAAACAAAATCGTGAGGGCGTGGTCGGTGTCCAAAATGGACAATATCGTGTTACGGTAGAGTTGAGCCTGAGATGTGGTGGGGGCCCAGCCTGGGATGTGACAACAATGGACAAAGAAAACTATTTTTTTACAGCAAAAGTGGGTCCAAAAGATTAGCCAAATGCTGACATAGGTTGAAGGAAGAGAGTTCAGCGTAACAAATGGCAGAAAGCAAGTCTGACGCCAATCTTTTCTGTAAATTGACTAATCGTGAGATCCATCATAAATATAGCTTCTTTTGTGGCTATATAACCTTGAGTTTACGTTCTTCAGATCATCTCCAATTCTAGGATTAAAACCTAAAATTTAGGTTTTAAACTAATCCAATCTTTCTCCAATGGTTGAACCTAAAATAAGTTTTGGGTTAAACCCTAAAATTTGGGCAAATTTAATCCAGAATTTAGGGCAGGGTTGAAAAGCTAGCCCACCAAAATTTAGGTTTTAAACTAACACAATCATTCTCCAATGGTTGGGCCTAAAATAAGCTTTGGGTTAAAACCTAAAATTTGGGCAAATTTAACCTATAATTTAGGCTAGGGTTAAAAGGCTAGCCCACTTTATGCACATGGACGCACCCAAAAAAGTAGAGGCTGCAACAAGGCGATGCACCCAACGCACGAGGCACGTGAGGGTTAGAAGGAAGGCGAGCCTCTGATGAGAATGTCGGCTACCCAAAACTTTATAAATACATGTTTCATGGGGTTGATTTAGTGAATTTTCAACTTTTATCGGAATCTAAATATTTTTAGGTTAAAATATTCATAAAAATAAATTATGATAATCTACATAAATTTTGTTTTAAAGAAAAAGTTTACCGAAAAAATGTAGCCTAAATTTTCTTTAAAATTTTAACCCATAACCATTAAAGTAGAAAAATTATTTCTGGATTAAAACCTAAGACCAACTCCAATGGTGGGCTAAAAGCCAAATTACCCCCCAAAATTTCCCCCCAAACACACTCCAACCCAAGGGGAAATTTTGGGCAAATGCTAAACCAATGCCAAATTCCCCCCCAAAATTCAGCCCAGAAATCGGAGTGGACTCCACCCAATATTTATTGGAATTTAAAATTTTTTTAGATTAAAATGTTTATAAAATTAATTTACAATGGTCTACATATTAATTTTTTTTTAAAAAAAAAATTTAATTTAACAAAAAAAATAGTCTAAGTTCATTCTTTAATAGTCCCGGGCTAAAATTTTAGGGTTGAACGGTTGGAGCAAAAAAACTGTTTCTGAGCTAAAAGCTAAATATTTCGGGCTAAAAAATTTGGTTTTTAGCCTAACCATTGGAGATGGTCTAAGGGGGGTGTATTCAATTGGGATTTTGAGGGATTTTAATTCTTTTAATGAATCTAGGGGTATTTAATCAGGATTTTAAGTGATTCTCTGAAATTCAATGTGTATTCAATTAGGATTTTAAGATAGTTTATTAAAATTCTTAGAAATCTAGGTGTATTTAATAAGAATTTTAAAGAAGTTTATAACATTCTAGGTGTATTCAATTAGAATTTGAATTTAAAGAATTTGGAAAAGTTGAGGAATTAGAGGGAATTGGAGAGATTTTGTAGTGTATTTTAAGCATCCACAAGTCTCACCTCTCCCCAAGAGATTTCAAGGGAAGTTGAATTGAAATTTTACATCGAATCTCTACAAATTAGTTAAACTCCATAGAAATCTATGGATTTATAAATCCATTAAAATCTCTCAAATTCCCAATTGAATACACACCCTAAATTTTATGCGTTATAAATTTAGGTTTTAACCTCAACTATTGGTCTCAATAACCAAGTCATAAATATTACAAAAATAATAAAATAAAATAAAGTATTAACGTATTGGGTGTAGTGGGAAGGTTTTCATAATGTCAAATTGTCACATAAGCCATCAAATATAAATTTTGATGAATTTGACATCTCCATTGAAGATACTTATAAGCTCTTTTCTTCATATATGCATTAGGATTTCCATTTAATATAAGTGTGATTAGGAACATAACAGAAACTTTCCAAAACGGATGTCAAGGAGCCTTCAATTAGATAATACCCGTTGCTTGACATATGCTATGCATGTTATTGCTCGAGGGGTTGAAGTTGAGAAGAAGTAGTAGGAGGTAGTTATGTACAAATTAACTATTTCTTCTTCATGGACAAACCAAAGATCTTAATAATTGCCAATATAGAAAGGAGAAGTGAAAATTGAGATGACAAATGTAATTTAGCATAGATTATATTTACTTTAACCTTTTATATTTATATGCTTATTGTTATTCTTTACCCATCATTTTGATAATAGTTGTCCACATATATCTAGTCAAAACCTTACGATTGATGACTAAATTGTCAGCTAATTACTACTCCACAACAAAGAGTGAAAATTGAAAGCTTCAGAAATTTGACATATATACTTAGTCAAAACCTTACATTTTTCTCCTTGTGGTTACTAATTTATACTAAGGAAAATTTTATTCAGACTCATTTATCTTCATTCAATACCTACTTTATTAATTTTAGCCTCGAAAATTTTTGAATATACTCAACAATTCTCTTTCTAAAATGAAAAAGAACAAAATAATAAAAAAATAACATTTCAGCACTAGAAAACTCCGGCCACCCCATCTCTCTAGACCCTAACCACCCCCAATTTCTCCCATCTCTCCAAACCCTAACCACCCCCAATTTCTAATTCTTCTCAACCCCCACTGCCACCTACAATGAAAACAACAAAGATATTAGCCATCATACCCCTCTCCCGACTTTTCCCATGCCATATAACAACTCCCTATTCCACGCAATCCCTCTAACATGTTCGAATTCTATCCAGACTGTTGACCAATCAAATTTAACTGTGTTAGACCATTGAGTGTATGATACATGTGTAGAATCACACTTTTAATATTATCATAATGTTTTTCAAAGAAAAAAAATATTGACATAAATTTCTCTTGGGTCTTTTTGATGGTGGGTTGTTAGAGGATAAGGTTCTTCGAATTTCCAAATTTTTGTGGGTGGTAGGGGAGGAGCCAATAGAGAGTTGGAGAGACGTAGAAATGTGGGTGGTTGAGGTTTGTAGAGATAGGGTGGCCATAGTTGCCTATTACTGAATTATTATTATTATTTGGCTATCGTTGAGTGTAGAAAGAGAATTATTGGACACATTTGGAATTTCACAATAAAAAAATAATAAATTGAGTGTGAAAAGAGAATAAATAGGTCCAAATAAAATTTCTCATCTAATAAAATTTTGTTTTCAGTGTTGGATGGGCTATAGCGTAACCAAACTGGCCCTAACTTCATTCTATCACAACTCAATTTTTACGTATTAACTTATCTTTATTTATGAGTCTAAAGTATTTGAATGTTTACAATTTTTCAGAATTAATGTTTATAATTTCCTTCTACATAAATGAATTATGTTAAAAGCCCTTTTGCTTATTGTATAAGTTAAAGCAAAAGCATACGCTCATAAAATCAAGAGAAAAAGCACCAATTTCCTTTCTTTGAGAACCTTGCCTCAGGAAAGTTAATCAGCGGCACCAAAGAGCTGGTGCTGCGTTTAAGAGGCGACCGGCCTTATCTTTCAACTCTCGATCCACTTGTTAAAAGTGATCAAACAAAGCTAACAAATACCCCATGCACGAAACCCTAATCTAATACTGGTGGAAGCAACACACAACCGACATTGCGTTGGGAAATCCACTTAAGCAGGAAGAAAATGAATCTACCGATGCATTTTAAATACATATTCCTCAGAGTATATAATATGTACCAAAGAAAATGAATCTACCATTCCATTTATTTTCTCAGTTGAATTGAAAAAATGAAAGTCTTAAAGTCGGGCACACGTAGGGGGCACCACTAAAGCCTAAAGTACAATTTCTTCCTATTCCATTGCTTTTCAAGCTTTGTCCCCATCTGCTTTATCTTTTCACTTGGCTTCTACACCTCATATGGCCTCTATTATTGTCAAGGGTGACTAACTAACATCAATATTTCCTCAAATTGGATGAAGAAGCTCACTAGTGATCTCTATCAATTTATTCCCTTTTATCTAACCATATACCAAGACAAAGCTAATCTTCTTTACGGAAACATTCCTATCTAGTTCGTAACATAGAGTAATTCTTTTTTTTAGACTCATCGTCAAATAAATACTTATATTATTTGTGAATCTAATTCATATATTTAATCAAGATCAATTTCACTGAATACTTCAAATTTACACAGTTTGAGAAGATAACATTTCTCTCACAACAATTAATTGATTATAGTGACTAAATAATCTCAAAACATGGATTAAATTGGTATTAATTTGATTAATGATCAAGTGCTTGTGTACTATCTTCACTCATATGATTAGGTAGTTAGAGGCCTCTGATATGAATCCATCTTATGAAAGTTGCACCAACAGATCAATATCTTACTTCGATTATTGCATTCATAGTGGCTGACATCAGATTGATAAAGTGCCTTATCACAAAAACCATGCGTGGAACACATGGACGGTGAAGATGCAAACTCAGCAATATTATAGTCACATACAATAATCAAAGAGTACTTCAAAATGGAGAATGGGTAGTATATATACCAGTACCGGACAGCAAAGTTTCATTGTACTAAAAAGAAGAAAGCAGCAGCAAAAGCAGGAATCAGAGAGACAAACAAGGCCCAAGGGAATTGAAAAGATAAGGAAAAAAGGAAAGTAAAAGGCTCATCAAAAGAGAAAATTATCAGTGATGAAAATGGTGCAAGATCAAGAACAGATCAGAAGGGGGCCATGGACTGAGCAAGAGGACTTCCAGTTGGTGTGCTTTGTGGGCCTGTTTGGAGACAGGCGATGGGATTTCATAGCCAAAGTTTCAGGTTTGAAGGTGGCGGGAGACAAATAATAGGTATGGTAATCTGGAGATGGTCAGCTTTTGCAAGGAGCTACCATTTAACCAACATATATGGTGGTTTTGTTACTTGTAGGTTTGAACAGAACAGGTAAGAGTTGCAGGTTAAGATGGGTTAACTACTTGCACCCTGACCTCAAAAGAGGAAAGATGACTCCTCAAGAAGAGCGCCTAGTTCTTGAGCTTCATTCCAAATGGGGAAATAGGTTTGACCTTAAAAAAGCATGTCAATTATTAATTCATGTTTTAAGTCACTTGTTTTGTATTATCTAACATTTGAATGGTAAGACTTTAATATGCTATGTTGCTAGACTATAAATCAGACCCATAAAATCATTTTTAATATATAACATTTTGATTTATAGTTTGATAACATAGAAAACCGAAATATTTGTCAGAAACCCTAAATTTCAATTGTTTAGAATTTTATTTTACTTGATATGGAAAATTTTCTTGCAGATGGTCCAGAATTGCTAGAAAATTACCTGGGAGGACAGACAATGAGATCAAGAACTACTGGAGGACTCATATGAGGAAGAAGGCACAAGAGAAAAAGAGGGCCATGTCTCCCTCATCATCTTCTTCCAATTGTTCCTCCTCATCAAACATCACCATAACTGAAGGAGGAGAAAGCTTTTATGACACCGGGGGAAGGAAAACCAAGGCTTCATCAGGAGGAAAGAAAACTGGAGGAGGAGACGAAGTGAAAGAAGACGAGAAAAGGGAGCAAAGGGAGTACTCACTCGATGATATATGGAAGGACATCAATCTGCCAGAAGTGAGCAGTATTGTACCAGTTTATGATGGCAACCTTTCTTCTTGTCCTCTAATGGCTTCTCCGACGCCATGGGAATACTGTTCCGACTCGCTTTGGAAAATGGATTTAGAAGAAGAGAGTAAGATTATGTTTCTTCCTACACCAAGTGGTGATCACCAATTTCTGTCATGCTATGAATATGGAAAAGCATCTCTAACTGGCTAATGATGATTAGAATTTTCTTTTTTAAGATTGGTTCATATATGTGAAATAGTGTTAAATTAAGGAAAGCTTCTAACCTGTATAATAACGTGGGTCTGATCAGATCTGCTGCAGCAGTCAGCCATCAGCTGCAGATCACTTTGTTTATGCATTGCTGTAGTTCCTATCATGTTGGTATGGCATGTTCATAAAAGTATATTGTATATATGTTTTTAAGGTTTAATTTTTAATCAAGTTGGTCCAATCTACCACCTTTAAATTTTTCTTTTTTTATTTAGCCCTTATTATATGTTATTATCGAAACTATATGCAAGTTCTTCTGGAAATAGGGCAACGGAAAGTATGCAGACATAAAATTAAAAAGAATTTTGAATTATGAGCATAAGAACCTTCAGGAAACGGGATCAGGATCATCTCTTGATCTTAAAAAACTGAGTATGCTGAGCAGACAATCGTGGCCGTTGAAATTTGATTCAACGGCTACAAACAGAGAGCCCTCTAAAGTTATAATAATTGTAACCGTTGAATCAAATTTTAACGGTCACGATTACCTGTTTAACAGACTCAGTTTTTAAGGATCAGGATAACCTGATCCTGGAAAACGAACAAGGTTCTTCTATTCTTGCTTTCCCAGATACTGTTTTGCTTTTATTTTCCATGAAAATAAAAAGCTACAACTTTGTCTGCAACTAGAAAAGTGGACAAATTCTGGTTATTATGAATGAATTATTTACTAATTAACTGGTTGAAAACTAAGGATTAGCACGTGAACAAAGTGGGTTTTGAAATAATTTAAAGGAAAAATAATGAAAAATGTTTGAAAATTTTGAGTTTTAATGAAAAATACAAAATAAAAAGTAAAATGAATAATACTAGAATTGATTTTTTGGTGTAAAAATATGATTTTTCGTTAAAATAAATAATATCGGAAACTTTTCGTTAAAATTCCTATAATTTAATTAGGACATCAATTTATAAATAGGAAAACTAATGAAAAGGATTTGAAAACTTTGAGTTTTAACGATAAAGACAAAATAAAAGGTAAAGTGAATAGTACTATATTTGATTTTTTAATGTAAAAATATAATTTTTCGTTAAAATAACCAATACCGCAGGTTTTTTTTTGTTAAAACTTCTTTTATAAATGTCAGATAAAAGGACCCAGCATGGAGAAAAACTCCTTTTGGGGAGTGTGGTCCAGGTGGTCTTATTATAAATCCTTTTGCTAATTAAACTAGCTAGTACTTTAAAGTTATATGTCCAAGTCCATTTTCAATAGAATTTGTTTAATTATTCATTGAGTAGTGGTCCATTTAGAGCTGCACAAACATATACATTCTCCAGTAACCTCACCTTGTCATGCGCAAAACCATTTAATATTTCATTTCCTGATGAAAACAAACTCAGAAAGCACTTAGATATATAGAGATCTCCTGATTAATTAATGATCTTGCAAATTCACCTCAAATCTTTCCAAGAAACACAGTTGGGATTTCTTTACTTTTTTCTTTTTCTTTTTGGAATATAAATCTCTAGGCAAAAGGCAAAATCAAACCAAGAACAAAAGGCAAAATCGAGTTATTAATCATTTATACATTACAAACTAATGGTAAAGATCAAACAAAAAGAAGGGTATAAAGAAAGTATGCCCAAAAAAAAGAATTTCTAACAATGAGATAGGGATGGGGGAGATCAAGAAGTACCAAAGAGTGAACTTTTTCGTTATCTTGAAACCATCTTGCAAAATAACAAAGAATTAAATAAAGATTTCAACCACATATTACAATGAGGATGGATGTAGTGGAAGAGTGCATCCAATGTATTGTGCGATCGTCGTATGCTGCTAAAGCTAAAGGGAAAGTTTTATAGGACGGCAATAAAGCCGAAGATGCTTTATGACACGAAATGTTGGGAGGTCAAAAAGTAATACGTGCAAAATGAATGTAACGGAAATGAGAATGCTTTGTTGGATATGTTGGTACACAAAAAAAATAGGATTAAGAACGAGGATATCTGAGGAAGGTAAAGTAGGAGTGACTGCTATTGAAGATAAGATGAGAGAAAATCGGTTAAGATGATTTGGACACGCTAGCCGAAGACCTACAAATGCTCCAGTTAGAATATGCGACCATAAGATGGAGGCATGGAGGCTTAGGACAAAACGAGTAGAGAAAGATCTAGGAAGACTTTAAAAGAGACTAAAAAAATATGAACTACTCAAAGCTAACTGGAGACTTCTTCTTGTAGTAAAAATAATATCAATTAACTCAAACACTGATTACCTTTCCAACAGTTAAAAGTTAAGGCCACTAAAAGTTAATACAACAAAATAACTACAGGAAAATCCTTATGCTCTGCCCTGAATCAAATTTCCTATTATTCTGAAGCAACCACATGTTCTTTGTCAAATGTACAAAGTGTTTATATTTCCTTTCTATCCAACTTTAGCATTTCAATGGATTGCACATCAGATTTGGTAAGAATTGTAGAGATATTAACATTATCTTTTTTATAGTGCCTAGATGTGAATCCTAATCTGCTTGTTCCAGTTAGTCAATGTCCAGGTTGAAATTAAATAATTGGTCATTTCTAGTTATGGTTGGACGTATACAATCAATCTACATCACCTTTGTAGTGCCTACTTACAGTACTCATCTTTCCTTTTTCTTTATTCAACAAACCGAAAGGTACATAAAGTAGTCATGAGCAAACAAGAATCTCAAAACCAACACCAAAGGAAGAAAAACAACAGTATGAAAAACCAATATGGCATCTACTACAAACTGCATAACAGCTTGATATCAAGGAGAAAGCCTATTTATATCTACATTACTTTTAATTTTCTCAAAGATATATACTTCCATCTGTGTGTTGCACTTCGCGGTGAAAAGTGAAAACCTTACCATTGCTTTTCAACTACATTAAACTTGATAGCTTTGCAGGCTAATTTGACAACAATATTTAGGCTTTTCTTAGAAATGCAAAAAGTATTCAAAGCGCTCCTTAAAATAAAAGCACGTGGGTGCGCACATGCATATTTAATGTTTTCCATCAAGTATTGTCTGAATCACTTTTAGTAATCTGAAAACGTTTTTAGTTATTTTAAATACTTCCAAACAACCACAATAATGAGCCAATTGGTATCAAGTTATCAACATCCCAAATGTTAATACTTACAATAATAGATCAATCATGCAGAAATTTTGTTCCATCCATTCACTGAATATATGATCTATGGTTTCAATTGAAGAATAACTTTGAAAAATTAGGGTTTAGGGCCACCGAATTAGAGCAGCAGATGTCCGATGGTGTTCCAAACTTCCAAGTTTCTGCAAGTATATACTCTTGAGTTAGAAGAGATTGTCCAGATAACTGAATCAACCAACGGAGAATGAATAGAATTCATAGGCACAACCACATAAATAAGGGAAGTGGTATTTATGCACCATTTTTAGCTTCTCACATACTCTTTATCTTTATGACCATCAGATTGAATAAATCAAATAAAATCAACGTTCATGATTAAACAGGAATATATAAAATGTTAAAAAAAAATGCGAAAATCACTTTATCATAAATAAACAACGACCAACCGCACAGCAAGATTTATAAGGAGGGTCCTCAAGCACGGCCTAGGCCCACATCGGCCGACTTTCATATGTGTACTTATAATTGAGAATCCAGCTCATCAAGTAGTTGCTGAAGCCCATAAATATATCTGACCCACTTGGGCCCAATCCAAAGGAATAACCCCAACCACCATCATTGTCTCCCGCCAAGCCTGGAATTCTTGGTTTGTTTTTTAATACATCAATATTTCTACATAGAGGCAAAGTTTAGCTAAACCACGTAATGAACAACTTAATTTGGTATCGAATTCGCTATCTACAAAATTCGAACCTAAAACCTCTTATTTTCAAATGAAGAAAAATAACTGTAGTACTGAGTGCCACCATGCTTGGAATTTTTAGGCCTGGTTTGGTACTGAGGTGATTTTGAAAAAAGCTGGTATCAAAAAAAGCTGGGAGCTGTTTTTGTGTTTGGTAAACATTTAGCTTCAGCTTTTTTTCACAGTTTTGGATGAAAAAAAGCCAAAAACAAGAAGTTGCAAAACCCAGCTTTGAAAAACTGGTTTTTTTTCACATCTGTTTTACATAAAAGTTTATTAAATACTATAATACTGTTTTTTTTTTCAAAAGCACTTTTACGAAAAAATTTACTAAACACTCTGCTACTTTATTTCACAGCTATTTATTCCTACGGTACAACAAAAACAATATACTAAACCAGCCCTTGGTCCCAACCGTTGAAGTTTGGAAAGGCAGAAATGGTAAAGCTATCCAAATCCAACCTCTGTCTCTAGGCCTACAACTCTCTTCAGGCCACTGCATGGTAAAACCCCCTCAACACTCAAAACCCCACCTCCCCAAATTTCATTTTGTTATTCAAAATTTGTTGTTCCTCATATCAAGATTCTCTCATTGCAGGGCAGTTTGTCTCTCTCTAAGCTTGAGCAGCTTTGTCTTCACCAACGCCGTCAATGGAGCCTAAGCTTCTGCTGGACACCTTATCTGTCAGTATTTTAGTTCCATTTGTTTTAAATTCTGATGAACATTGGATAAAGATTTGTTTTTTAAATGAAAATTGGATAAAGATTTGTTTTTTAAATGAAGTGTTGGGTTACATTTTTTTTGCTGCAGATTTGCTCCAAATGGTACAGTTCTTGGAAGTTACACACGGAGCAACTGGTAGGTTTTCTGAAAGACCCAATATTTATTTATTTATTTATTTTTTTTTTTTGTGTTCAAAGAAGTAGAACCCAATATCTATATAAGGTATATTTTTCAAATTTATTAGGTTTATGGGTTTTGTATTTATATGTGTTCTGAAAATTGAGGTCTGGTGCCGAGTGGAGTGGTGTTGCCTCTGATGCAATGGGCAGGAAGGGCCGATTTTTTGTATGTTGTGCGCCAAACCCATGAGGTTTTCTTCCTTCTCTTTCTCTCCTTTTTATCTGTTTGTTGTTTTAGTTTCAGTTTTAGCACTAAAAACACTTATGGGTTTAATTATGAGAGTTTTAACGAAAAGCCCACGATACTGTTCATTTTAACGAAAAATCACATTTTTACGCTAAAAAGTCAATTCTGGTACTATTCACTTTACCCTTTATTTTGTCCTTATCGTTAAAATTCAAAGTTTTCAAGCCCTTTTCATTAGTTTTCCTTTTAATTATTTGAGATATGATGAGCATTCTGTGAATATGTTACATGGTGAGAGAATGACGAAAGGGATGTTTGTTTAAGCATGGACTTGAATGCATATTATGGCTATTGTTATGGATTTCAAGACCCTAATCCCAAATTCCCGAGATCAAGTAAAGTTGCTAGATAAGATAATTTAAGGATACTAGGTAAAGATCAATAACATATATACTTTAAATCAGTATTCTTTATGCGGTTCAATCCAAACTGGGGCAATCCATTGACCATGATTTGAACTAAAGGAAGAAGGATAAAAGTATCACAATGAAGAACGTATAGGTTCTTCCTTGTGCAAGTATAATCTTTTCCTTTCCCTTGCATTCAATCAAGAACACTGAATGTAACCCAACCTGACTGGCTATCTAATCTGTGGAGAAAACTTATGTACGAGCCTTCACACATCCTGACGTCCAGGTTCTAATATTCCACATATATCTTTAAGAACTATGGTAAGAAATACAAAATATGCTTCTGGTAAAAGCCTACAAACCTTTGTTGCCAGTCGTACTTTCTAGCATGTGATGTAATCAGATTCATTTTCACTTGAGAAAAATTACGCAAAGAGAAATCCTAAGTTCTATAGTTCTGCAGAAGTGCTTAGTTCTTGTGAACTTGTATGAACATTTATGAGGTCTGTTCATTGTCCACAACTAATTGCGGACCATAATTTTGAGCATTTTGTAGGTCCAAGAGTCACCATCAGTCTTCATAACTTTTGTTGCTTGGAGCTTAACTGAGGTAATTTGGTGTAATATTTATAATGCAATCAAATTTTGTTTAACTAAATAGCGTATTTCAAATTATGATCACAAACCTGTCTGCAGGTTATTAGGTATCCACATTATGCTTTTAATTGCACGGGTAGCTGTCCATCTTGGATTACCTATCTCTGCAGGTTCTACTCTTTCTCATTGTGATGATAAATTCAAAAGTTCGCATACAAGCATATAATTACAGTACCACTCAACAAAAAGTTATACAATACAAGCAGAAGAGGATTTTATTTTCAATTATATTATTATTTTTTTTTCAACAGGGTACACTGCATTCATTGTCTTGTATCCTCCAGGGATGGCTGGTGAAAGTAAGTTCATAGTTTCCATTAGTCTTGGGTTTCGATTTTTGGTTGCATGTACAAGTCCCCCTCCCCTTCTCCGTTGATTTATTTCTGTAAATGGTCGGTGATAACCATGCAGCCTGGCTTACATACCAAGCACTTCCTTTTATAAACAAGAAGAGCCTCTCCCCACATTTCTCCGCTGGCCTCTCTTTCAGCTATTATAACTTTCTGAGGGTATGTTCTGATTTTTTTCCACCATGATATGTTGCTTCTTTCCACTTTTCCAAGTAGGCACTCATGGTAGAGAACAGGTCCAAAACTTTCATATATTTTGCCGACTAAATTTGCACTTAGGAATATTTTCTCAACATATATTAAGCCTTCAAGTCTAAGAAAAATTCTAGTAACCTAGGATAATTTGGTAGTTCGTCTGCCCCACTTGGATGTGGTTGGGTTTCGATTAGTAGGTTTTTGTTGGGAAATCTAAATTGAAGTGAGCTTCAAATTTTTGCACAATTTATGAATTCTTAAACTTACTTTATTTCCTCTGTATTTATGCTTAGTGCACATAGTTGATGTGCTTCCATATTAGCTGAGAAATGATGGACTCAGAAAATATCAGTTTCTTCGAGGTTTTGGGGTGAACTGCCAATTTGAAACCTGGGTTTGTGTTGGAGTTGCACTACTAGGATATCTTTTTATTAATCAAATTTCCCCATGAAAGAAAGAAAATATGAAGTCCATAGTAGGATCTCCCATTTCAAAGTTGGTATTGCCAAGACCTTTCAGTGTCAGATCTGTCAGGGAAAAGTGCCATGGTTTTCTTGGTCCTCCAGTAAGGCGCCTCTATAAATATATACTCTTTGAATCTGCCATGTGGTTCTTTCAGTAAATGTTTTAGTCTTCAATGCACATGTATCAGAAACCATGCAACAAGGGGAAACATCTTCTATTTTCTATCAACGCCTTAACTAATGTTTCGGTTATGGTTAGCTTTTATCATTGTGATTAATATCATTGGATTCTTCTTATTCAGGTTTTGCTTGTCTGCTACCTATTCCTCTTGAGTATATTAACTGTTGGAAGTAGATGATATTTTGGCACTTGATGCGTTGGATTTCTAATGCACGTAGTAGTGGAATTGTAGCTTAAAATTTGTTATCCCTCTACACAAAAGTGTAATCTAGTTAAAGTTCTATATGTGGTCCGTCCTAAGTGTTGTTTTAAATTTATGCATAACTTACTCATGATACATGTTCCCACTTCTTCCCCCTTGTCTTTCACTTTTGCGATCAAAGTCCCTTGCCTATGGATGGTTGGACCGAATAGAACCAGTATCAAGGAAGCAGCCCTATCTTGTTTAGGTTGGATGTTTGGACATTATGCCAACTAGCAGGTATGCTTTTAATCTAAGTGTACATTTTTATTATGGTCTGCCAAAGCTATCTCTATGTGCATAGTTCACCCTAGTTTCTACATAGTATATTGCCCCATCTACGACTAACATCTCAAAGTGTACCCTCTCTCACACTCACATATTTCACTGTGTACATTATGTAAACGCATGCTACAAACTACCGTGGACGTTTTGGAGTTTACCATGTAAACACTCGTGTCATTTGTATGATTATGATTTCACCATCTTAATCTCATCGATCCAATTCTGTGCATCAACAGTTTTGTGCCATCTTCTTGCCTATTCCATGGCAGATAATATAATTACTCCTTTTCCGCAGGCCATTATTTACTCAACGACATAATCACAATTACCTTTTTCCAATCAAGTTACTGTTTCAAACACCGCCCCCCCCCCCCTTTTTTTTTTTCTTTTCTTTTTTCTTCCCTCCCTTTTACTGTACCAAATATTTGGTCTCTTTCAAGATCTGTTGTCGTCTTGTCGTCGACATTGTCCTTTAGCTTTTAGTTATTGGTTGCCAATGTTGTAATTGTTATAATAGGACAACTGGCTCTGTCTCTTTTCTCTAAGCTTCCTGTTGAGTGCTTTGGCTTGCAGGTTATAGGGTGGATTGTAGTCACGGATCCATGAGCTGGACTACTCAACAGCCACTCTATATAGACCACAAAGTTGCCAAAATTTGGTACCTTTGTATTTGAATTTTGTGACCAAATTCTCATGTCATTGGCGAAAAAAACTCTTACTTTTAACCTTGTTAATAAGCTTGTTATCAATCATAGTCAAAATCGAACTGTACATCTAAATTCCAAGGTTCTAAAAGACGCTAGGCGCTAGTCGGCCGGTGGGCTGGGACCTAGGTCATAGGCGGCGAGCTGGGGCCTAGCGCATAGACGCCTAGGCGAACTAGACTGATTTAAGTAAATCTATTATATTTTGTGTGAATAAGTGTCTGCTTATACTTAAAATATATATAATTTCATCATAAACTACAAAATAGAATGACATATATTATAAAGTGTTAAAACATAATGAAAACATGGGGACCAAAAATATAATGTATATTCATTTAAATATGCAACAAGTCTCTTACAATTTATTAAAAAAATAAAATGCAAAATTAAAGTTATATATTGTCTGTCTAGTTGAGACATGACTTAGGCGGGTCTAAGCGGGTGCCTCAGTAGATCTAGGTGCTATTTCTTAATTTTCAAATGCTTAGGAATTAATAGGGGAGGTGGCTAGCCACCTAACACCTAGGTGGAGCTTCGGCGGTGCTAAATGAGGATTTTTAAAACAATGCTAAATTCTAACTTAATTTGCTCATGTGCACGCTGCGTGCAAGGGTAGAAAGGTCATGTTAAACATTGAAGCTTCTTGGATGCTTGAATTAGTCTTGGAAGGACTCTTTTACTCTTATAAGTGATGCACGCATTTGTCCGAATTTGAGGAAATTCAAAGTTCAAATTTGAGATTGTTAAGAAATGTTAACTACAACGGAATTATTAGGAGTTTTTCCGCCACATTAGATATACAACCTACACCACAACAATGAGGACCTTCATGACACTGGTATGCCATCATTGTAGCATCATGTACCAAAAGTACACTGAAATGTCATAGTAACAGTGTGTTCGAGTCATGAGAGTTGCTCTCCACTACCTAAAGCATCTGCTGCTCGCACATCCATCTTTGTTGTCCAAAAAGGCCAGTCTGTATTCTCTTAATTAATAATTAGCTGACTAATTAGCCTTAATTTTTTTTAATCAAACGCATGCATGCCACTTTCCACCTAAAACGTTTTTTTTTTCTGTTCTTTTCAAAAACTGAACACCAATGAATAGAAAACAAAACAATACAACTTCCACATCAAATTCAACAATCAACAACATCCAAAATACAAAACTTCACCAAGCCACCACCCATTCCATCAACTTGAACTGAAACGAAAAAGAGAAGAAAAAAAAAAAGAGGAGAAATCTCTTAGTAGTCTGTGGTGGGGAGCTGCTCGTGGGTGTCTGGGGCGATGAAGATGAGCTCGTAGACTACGGCTGCAATGGCAGCCCCGATGAATGGTCCGAGCCAGTAGACCCAGTGGTTGTCCCATGTCCAGCTGACGACAGCTGGGCCGAAGGAAACTGCGGGGTTCATGGATGCACCGTCAAAGGCACCGGCAACCAAGATGTTGGCACCAACGATGAAACCAATGGCAATGGGTGCAATGGTGCCGATGTTGCCCTTCTTGGGGTCTACGGCGGTTGCGTACACGGTGTAAACCAAGCCGAAGGTGATCACAATTTCGAGGACCACAGCGTTCCATACTCCGACGCCAGACGATAGGGAGAAAGCAGATGTTTCCTGCATCAAATCAATTAACATGTTATAAAAATTGGTTGTTTCGATTGAAAGTATTAATTAGGGACGATGGGTTAGTGGCATACCAATCCACCGGTAGCAAACTTGAGGAGCAAGCAAGCAATGACGGCTCCAATCAACTGGGCGATCCAGTACAAGATAGTCCTGACGAAAGTGATGTGGCCACCAATGAAGGCACCGAATGTGACGGCAGGGTTAACATGCCCGCCGGAGATGTTTGCGGCGATTGAAACAGCGACAAAAAGGGCGAAGGCGTGCGCTAGGGCAGCAGCTACAAGGCCGGCCGGTGTGGTTGATGCACTGTCAGTGAGCTTGTCTGCCAAAACAGAAAACACAAGATTAAGCAATGCGCACTACAACATAATAACCAAATAAATACATATTTTTTTGCCAGACAATCTGATAGGTTAAATTATCGAGCAGCTGTTTTAACTTTGATATATACAGAACATATTTAAAATATGATAATATAATGTATTTTGAGCGAATGTTACGTAAAACAAAGTGAAAAATGAAAATGGTGACTTTAACACAAATTTGTAAGATTTCTGCTTGAAATATATAGTTCAGATTCATAGTCTGACTTATATATATACATACATACATATATATATATATATATAATGTATTTGAACAAACATCACATAAAACGAACGGGAAATGGAGAGGGTGACTTACTGAAGGCCATGCCAGAGCCTTCACCAGCAAAAACAAAGATGAGGACTGAGATGAACTCAGCAAGAGCTGCTTTCAGAGCATGAGCCTGACCAAACTCAGCTGCGCTACCCAGTGCAATTCTGTTGATCGCCATTTCGACTTTCGACTTAACCAAAAAGCCTTTAGACTGTCGCAAGAGGAAAATAAGCTGCTTTTGCTCTGAGTGTTTTCGGTTAGAGTCATTGTGACAGTTATATAGAGCGGTTCCTAATGACAACGTAAACACGATGCGGGACCGGACTAGCCGGTTTCCGGTGACACCGGAAATTCAACGACATGTACAATTAGCGGCCACCTGTCATTGTCTGAGTGGGCTAGTTGGCGGCCCTCCAATTTGTTCTCATCTTGCCACGTGGACGGCTGATGTGACTTGGAAGCTTGACCAATCAGCAATGATGGAGAAGTTTGATCACATTCACCGGCCAATGTTTAGCCTGGCGCCCTTGCGGTTGTCGGTCCTCCCCAATGATTGTTGTCGTTTAGACCGACCAATGTTATTTTATTTATAATTTTGTGGCTAAGTGTGATTAGTTGGTGCTGGCTTCACTTCTTGAGTTTTATCATGCACTAATTATCCAACAAAAAAGAATTATCAACGTAGTTATAGTGATTAAATTCATTTTCAATTGAAGTTAAGTTAGAGCAATATTGCATTGGTCAAAATGCGTGATCCTACAAAGTTCAAACTCAATGATTTACTTATTTCCTACATTGTTTTGTTGTTGTTGAGGACATTGCTAAATTCAAATAAACACGAGTGAAGGCTATTACTCCTACTTGCAGTTTATTCTACTTGTATTGTTTTAAGAATTTCTATGAAAGCTCTTCTTGAGTATAACTATCACGAGGGCAAGATGTTTGATAAAGTCCCAAAAAAATTAAGGTAGGATAGTTGAAAGCAAAGCGTAGACTTTTGAACTATTGAGCAACAAGGTGAAGAGTGATGCAAACCTGGGGTAGGTCATGTACTTAGCATGAAAGCTTCATAAATTCACTACTGATTGAGTACGTATAAGGTCAAAAGGGAAAATGATGCAATTGTAAATGTTGGGATAATTGTTTTCTCACCAAAAGTTACAAGAGTTTGATAGGAAGTGAAATTACTTGTAAACAAACAAGTTGATGGTAACATTTATGTGAAGATATTTCAATAAAAAACAAACAAAATGCTTTACAACGAAGCATCTAATTATCATATAAACTGATGTGATTAATAAATTCAAATTGGGGGCCGCGGGGGAATTAGCATTGGTATATTCTTTAGGGTTAGGTTGTAGTGCATATACATGATTTTTCTCTAATCCATTGTTAAAACGAAAAGGACGAATTATCAATGTCATCCGATAAATGAGTAGCAAATAAGCAAATTACATCGTATTCTCATGGGATTATCAACAAGAATTAATATTTTCATGAGAACTGGCTTACATGACATTCGATTAGAGAAATGCTAAGGAGATTCTCTCAAAAGTGAGACTTTTTTTTAACTCTTCGTTACCTTATGTTTTTGGCACAATTCTCATGCCAACATTATAGAAATTGTACAAAATATATGAGATGGCGAAGAGTCTAAAAGAATCCTGCTTTGAGAGAGTCTTAATTAGAAAGTATAAAATATAATTTGGCCTTATATTAATAGCATGGTCGATTAAAATAGGGGTGGTCAAAAATCCGTCAAACCAACTAAATCAAACAAATTCGATTAGGCTTTTGATGGTGTCCTTTCTCAGTTCACTATTGTTTATGCGGTTATTACTTCCAGCCGACATCGAGAATGATGGTGTGATCTTTTGGATATTCGTTCTTATACTACTGTACCTTGGATGACAATTGGCAATTTTAACACTATTCTTGGAGCTCATCAACGGATGGTTGTTTGCCAGCTCGAACTTCTTGTGAGGATTTGTGCAATATTACTGAGCTTTGTGATTTTACTCATATCGCTACTACTGGTACTTATTGTACCTGGGCTAGAGGTCGAGGTGTTCATGGTCATATGGAGAGGAGTCTTGATACATCTTTATGTGACACCCGTTTGTTAGAATTATGGCCTCACACTAGCTGTTCTGCTTTGCCAAGAGTAGTCATTGGTCATGATTGTTCAGCCTCGATTGTTTTACCAGGAGCCCTAGGCCTTTTCCGGTTCAATCTATGTGAACTTAGCAGTCTATAATTGCATATTGTTGTAGCATGTTTGTTATGTTGCAGAAGCTTAAGGCCTTGAGCATTTTCTTGGGGGATTGAAATTCTCTTGTTTTTGGTGATGTTCATTAGAATGTCACTATTGCTAAGGAGAATTTTAGGACTATTCAAAATATTATTGCTTCCAATTGGCTTACTCAATAGAGGTTCCGAATCCAAGTCAAATGGCTTACTAAGGGTGATCGTAATACTACTTTTTTCCATGCTTATGCCTGTGTTAGGTCTTCATCTTAAAAAATTGCTACTCTAATGGATGGTCATACTATGCTCTATTCTCCGACTGATATTGTTGATCATGTGGTAAATTTTTATCAATCTTTATATAATTCTTCCTTCGCTCTTTCTAGAATTGATGATGCACAATTCATCTTATGGTTAGTGAGGAGGAAAATTCAGTCCTTTGTTCTCTACCTTCAGCTGACGAAATTAAAAGTGTAGTGTTATATATGGACCCTTCGAATGCACGGGGACCGGATGGTTTTTCTAGTTCTTTTTATCGGTCTTGTTGGGATATTGTTGGTTTGGATGTTATTGCTTTTGTGCAAGAATTTTTTAAACGAAGTTGGTTATATCCCAATGCTAATCGTAACTTTGTGGTCCTTATTTTGAAAGTTGAAGGGACTGCTACTATTACTCACTATCGTCTCATCGCACTTGCACATTTTCTATTTAAATAATTCTTAAGATTTTTGCTGATCGACTCAGACCTATTTCCAACCGTATTATTTCTCATCAACAAGCATTTTTCTAAGAGGTAGACGTATTTCTGATTGCATTGGCTTAGTTTCTAAAGGGTTCAATTGACAAAAAGGCATTTGGTAGTAATGGGGGCATAAAAGTGGATATTGCTAAGGCTTTTGATACTTTAAACTGAGATTTTCTTCTTCATGTTCTTTCCAATTTTGGTTTTTCTCGTGTTTTTGTGAACTAGGTTCATATTTTATTACAGTTAGCTGGTCTTTCATTTCTAGTAAATGGCACCCCACATAGACTTTTCTCATGTTCACAAGTTGTTCGTCAGGGAGATCCTATTTCTCTACCCCTTTTTTGTCTTGCGGAAGAAGCTCTTAGCAGAGGTTTAACCTTACTTTACTCCACTAGACAAATTATTGCAATTTTGGCTCCAAAGGGTTGTGCCTCCTACTCATGTGTTGTATGCAGATAATCTTTTTATTTTTTATTGTGAAAATGCCCGATCTCTTATCTACCTTCACAATTTCTTAGATATGCATGCATGCTTCTAGGCAATTTGTTAATGCTAATAAGAGCACCTTTTACCTTGGGTCCATCTCTTCTTGTCGCAAAGCTCATATGGAGAGACACCTTGTTTTTCATTTGGGTATGCCTCGTTTTACTTATTTGTGTGGATAGACAAATTAATGTGCATCCTAGTTTTCAAGTTTGTCCTTCTTCATTATATGTGTTTTTCCTTTTTTCCTAACCTACTACTTTTTGTGCTTTTGCAACTTGTTTTGCAGATTTATACCTTCTAGGTATTTCTTTAGAGGAGTTTAGCTTGACGTTCCCCCTCCTTATTTTCTTAAGGGTCAGGTTTATGTCCCCCCCTCAAAAAAAAATAAAAATAAAAATAAAAATCATTTTCTTGTATTCTTATTTGTTTTCGTAAGAGGGATCAGGTGACACACCCCGACCGAGATCAGGGCGTGCTGGCCGTCACACGAAGGTGACGTAACCATGTGCACGTGCGGAAGCTAATAAGATGGTAGTAAAAAAAGTACGAATAATTAAAAACTAGCATACAAAGTACTCAAACAAGTGCTAGCGTAAGTGAGATACAAATTCAGAGCAAGACTACAGCAATCCAAAAGAAAAGTTGCGACATCAGTACACTCGAAGGTGACCCTATGCTGGTGAGTGTCTGTCAGAAAAGCCGGAAGAACCCTCTGGGAGACCACCGAAACTGCTAAGCAACTAGAACCTGGAGGGGCGCAAAACAAAAGCGTGAGTGGGCAAAAACAAAGCTTTTTGAAAACCAATTAGCGAAATACATTCTAACCCCTCGCCGTAAAACCTATATACTTCCCAGAAAATAAACATATATACGTATGTATAGATATGCCAAACATGCTCAAGGGTATAACAATCATGCTCAAAAGTGTGCCATGTCAAAGCCTCATAATGAAATGCAAGTGCTCAGGTATAAATCACATCAATAGCATAACATCTGGCAGCCGGAGTCACCTAACGTGACCTGTACGGCTGCATATAGAGCTCAAATCTCAACTCAATAACTGAACCTGCCCACGAGTCGGAACTACCTAAAGTGGTCTGTACGACAGGCCTGGGTGTAATATATATATATATATATATATATATATATATATATATATATATATATATATATATATATATATATACGCTCTAGTGCTACGATCACGTGAAGGCTGTGCGAATAATCGCGGGTCACCTACGAGTCGGAACCACCTAAAGTGGTTTGTACGACAGGACTGTGCACCTAACTCGGATCCAAGCTGAGCGTGTGGTGCGGGAGGTGAACATCGCGTGAAGGATTGTGCCCTACTCTGGGCGGGAGCACTAACACCGGGGGTGCAGGTTATGAGCTCTCTAAGCATCTCAAACCACTACTGAAATGTAAACATGTATACCACTTACCTGGCACTTACCTGTGCGTCCACAGCACCAAATATGCATATGTATATGTGTACCACTACTAATGTATGCAATGATGCATAAACGATAATAATATGGTGCATGGCATAAAACACTTAACCCTTTTTAAACAATTTCTGGGAAAATAAATGTATATAGGTATATACGGAAAACAAAAGCCCACTCACTGGTATGTGGAAGGGTCGTAGCCCCCCTGCCTCGAGTGCGCACGCTCGTCCTCGGAATACGTGTCACCTATATGCGAAATAACTATAAAAACGTTAACTTTAAAGCACATAACCTAACTTTCGTAATAACATCTCATACATTGCTCAAAATGGACAAATGAATATACCAACGTGCTCTACACAACCTCAGGATCACAACCATATTTTTAGAAAAAATTTCCTCCGCCGCACGCGCAGGCGCAGGCACGTGCGGCGCACACGGACGGCGTCAAATGACGTCGTGAGGAATATTCCGTTATTTCTAACGGATTCCGTCAACAGCGTCAGGAATATTCCGTCAACTCTGACGGAATATTCCGTCTTCTTCCCCGTTCAATCTCCGGTGCCGTCGCCGGCGCCGGAAAACCTGCAACTTACGTTTTCTCACTCGTTTCTCAACCGTTTTTCACGAATTTAACACCAAAATGAAGCCCTAGACTAGTAGAACACGTCCAAACAAGTTTTAAGGGCTAAAACCTACGAAAACTTACCTGTCACCAACCTCCAAAACCGGTCAAGTTCGAACAGGGCGATCCCGACGTCAAAACACTTCCAACGAAGCACTCCGAGGCTCCTTGGGACCTCACTAAGACACCTACGAGCTTCAAAAATCCAAAAACATACTAAATCAATGTTTGCATGAATAGTACTCAATTCGGAAAACCTCGAATCGACGTGAAAATCGTGGTTTCCTTACCTGAAAATGGTACGTCTGTGTTCCTCTCAGTCTCACGAGTTTGAAGGTGCAATTGGTTCCTTCGATCTGTGATGATTTATGTGAGTTGTGTGTGTGTCCGTACGTTTAAGGTGAACGGGAAGGGAGAGGGAGATGAGAGACGGAGACAGAGAAAGGACAGAGAGACAGTGAGTGTGCATGTGTGTGTGTGGCCCAACACATGCCACAACACACAAAACAACCAATAATGTCAAAGAAACGAACTAGGGGCAAAGTTGACAATTCACACGTACGTTTTAAATAATTTCGGGACGGGATGTCACATCAGGTTTACATCGCATCTCTTTTATTGTATTTTTCACTTTATTATTCCTCCTTGTATTATGAGTAATTAATATTTATGTTTCCTAACTAGATGCAACTTTTTTTTTCTTTCTGATTTAATCAAATTTCTCTCGTATTGTCGAAATTTTCTAAAAAAAACCTTTTCACTGAATTGAACCAAACTGCAACTAATTTGATTTGGGTCAGTTTAGTTTATTAATTGGAAACTGTTCCTAAACTACTAACGTTAGCTGTATACATTTCTTGGCACTTAAAATCTTTTCTTATGGCTCACACATTGATATTTGACCATTTAATATCTAAAGCTAAATTCCCTAAATCATTCGATTTTGACGTTTCTATCTAAATTCACCATCTTCAATAGCAAGAAATTTTCTCTACTATTATTCAACATATGGTATGAATTTCTCTTTGATATAGAGTACAGAAGAACTCTTTAAGTGCTTATGAAGAAAAAAAATGGTCGAACCGAACAACCAAACAGGTTACTGAATGGCGTGGTTTGATTCCGTTATACTACTAGTTTGAACCGTAAATCAAATCAATACGAACCAAGCAAGATGCTAAACTGATTTGGTACCGAACCAAACTCGTTCACACTCATGCCTAATTAACAATATGCTACTTGTTAAAAATAAATAAAATGGCGTCACATGCCATTCTTTGTTGTTGTGCTCTGCTGTCATATGCTATATATATATATATATATATATATATATATATATATATATATATATATATCTGTTCATTGTTATCCACATACTTGTATCTTATCTGCATTTCTTAATCGTCGGTCCTCAGTTCTTCTTTCTTCCAGCTAAACAGTAAGACGTGGTCCAAACAATAAGTCTCAGGAGAGGCATGAGCGGAGCGCATGAGCGGGGGAAGAGTCTAGACATACGAGGAAGGTGAATCTTTTAAGTCTTGCATATAGTATACTTGTTTTGTGCATATCATGAGTAGATTATTTAGATCTAATTCAATGGCCAGCACTAGCTCTAGATCCAACTTAGGAACTATACCTGACATTGTCAATGAAGAACAAAAACTGGATTTTCAAACAGATGAAAGTATTGATTTTTCTGAATGGAACATTCCAAAAGTTTCAACCCAAAATATTTACAAGAAAAAATGGTCTTTGACCTCTTTCAAATCAGAACATCACGTCAAAACAGTTGAGAAAGCTTATGTTCTTAGCAAAGAGCATGAGACTTGTCAATTATTTTCTCCAAAACAAATCAAAGCGCATCGCAAAAATGGTCATAACTATCTTCATATTGGTTTAGTTCAAATCGCAGTTAAACCATTAACACGAAAAGGCCTTAACACTTCTATACTTTTATGTCTTCGCGACGCCAGATTTACTGATTTCAACGATAGTATACTAGGAATGATCGAATCTAGTCTTTACAACGGATCTATCCATTTTGATTGCTTTCCTGATCTCACAATAAGTCTTTCAGATCCACATGTTTTAAAAGCTCTTACTCTCAATATCAAAACCTCCGGGTACCAAGTACTGGAAGGAACACAGCCTTTGGCACTTATTTTTAGAATTTATTACAAAGTCGATTCACTGGCACAAACATGAATTTTCAAGCTTTGAACAAAAGTCCTCGCGACTTTGTAATAAATTCTAAAAATAAGTGCCAAAGGCTGTGTTCCTTCCAGTACTTGGTACCCGGAGGTTTTGATATTGAGAGTAAGAGCTTTTAAAACATGTGGATCTGAAAGACTTATTGTGAGATCAGGAAAGCAATCAAAATGGATAGATCCGTTGTAAAGACTAGATTCGATCATTCCTAGTATACTATCGTTGAAATCAGTAAATCTGGCGTCGCGAAGACATAAAAGTATAGAAGTGTTAAGGCCTTTTCGTGTTAATGGTTTAACTGCGATTTGAACTAAACCAATATGAAGATAGTTATGACCATTTTTGCGATGCACTTTGATTTGTTCTGGAGAAAATAATTGACAAGTCTCATGCTCTTTGCTAAGAGCATAAGCCTTCTCAACTGTTTTGACGTGATGTTCTGATTTGAAAGAGGTCAAAGACCATTTTTCTTGTAAATATTTTGGGTTGAAACTTTTGGAATGTTCCATTCAGAAAAATCAATACTTTCATCTGTTTGAAAATCCAGTTTTTGATCTTCATTGACAATGTCAGGTATAATTCCTAAGTTGGATCTAGAGCTAGTACTGGCCATTGAATTAGATCTAAATAATCTACTCATGATATGTACAAAACAAGTATACTATATGCAAGACTTAAAAGATTCACCTTCCTCGTATGTCTAGACTCTTCCCCCGCTCATGCGCTCCGCTCATGCCTCTCCTGGAACTTACTGTTTGGACCACGTCTTACTGTTTGGCTGGAAGAAAGAAGAACTGAGGACCGACGATTAAGAAATACAGATAAAATACAAGTATGTGGATAACAATGAACAGATTAGATAAATGCTAATGCAATTACCAACCACTTGGCTCTGATACCAAATGGGGCGGAATTAACAACAGCAGGCGGCAAAGCCGTCCATAGAATTTAGAGTGCGGAAGTAAAACATATAAAAACAGAGTAGCATATCAATATATTGAATTAAAAAGAACTCAGGTTGATTGAAAAGAAACATCCATGGATGACTGATAATAACATGGAAGGAAAGAATTAAATTAATTATAGAAGATAATTCCATGAAAATAATGAGTTAAATGTAATGATGCAAATATATTTTGAAAATAAGTTTTATTGAAAACTTACTGCAATGCAGATTACAAACAGGTGTTGCCTAATGGCAGATGAAACAAGTAAACAAGGTGGAGCTCGCAGGCATCCTGAATAATATGTATTACAAGTGTTTGGAAAATAATCTCTGTCCTTTGTGGATAAGTAGAGAGATGTATTCTTCAGCTGAGTTCTTGAGTTTTAAAAAACTATGCTTCTTCTGAAGATGAGTCCTTCTTATATAGAGCGAGGAGAATGATGGAGGCTTGCAAATTAGATCCGGGAATCCCGCTGTCCTCTGAAGAATGCTGGCAAAGCTGGCTAAATGATGAAAGGTGACTGTGTAATCACGTTGTTTCTTTTACAAAAGTTGAATGAATAGTGAAGATGCTTTGTTTCTTTTACAAAAGTTAAATGAATAGTGAAGATGCTTTGCTTTTCACTGTTGCATAATAACTTTCCCGAGGAAATGATGGCAGCTACTGTTGAAGATGCTGTTGTACAATCACATGGGCAAATAGTTCCATAATCAAACGGATCTTGAGCATCTTGGAGGTCCACTTGGTCTGCCCAGTTAACAGGAAGCTGAGAAGAGGCCTCAGAGGCATCAGAGTCCGAGTCTGAACCTTTCTTTTTCTGTAGCAATGCTGCTTCAGCCATGAGCTGTTGAGCTAGGTCCAGAAGCTGGGTAGTCTTTGAAGATTTTTCTTTCTTCGTGCTGGAGGATTTAGTTGACTTTGTTTTACCCTTGAGGGAAGAAGATGGACTAATGTCTGAAAGTGATTGAGCTGGTTCCTGAGCTTTCGGAAGTTCGGGAAATTGTTGGGTGTCTGGCAAGGCCTGTGAAGAGGATGCAGAAATTGCTGGAGCTGAACTCTGAGGAAATTATGCCCGAACTAGATCAATAATCTTTTGGTGGTTAAATTTGTCCCACCATTTTACCCATCGGGCCCTGTAAATTCCTCCATTGTCTAGCTGGAAATTCCATTTTAAGATCCATGGAACTTTATACTTGGCCATGAATAAAGAGAATAGGGAAACCCTGCTGTCAAAACGGCTGCGGTCAAAATCGGTCTTGAAATTATTGTTTAATGCTTGACGAAGGTCATCAGGAACAAGAGAAATATTTGGGCCATGAGTAGCCCACCAATCTGGAAACCATGCTGGAAAACGAAGTCTGAAACTTTTATCAAAGGTCACAAACCATGAATGACTAAAATCTTCCGTCTGATGAAGAAAAATATTAGTCCAAGCTTGAATGTAATCATAATAATTATAATTGTTGTTTGGTATGAGAACATGCTGGGTATGAAAGGGTTTGGTATGATAAAGGGGAATGCCCCAATCTTGCTCAACTAGGAATTTTCCAATATGAAGTGAATGGTATAGAATTTTGTTTTGATGAGTGGTGCTGTAGATTGGCTTAATAGCAATGCTTTCGGTCTCAGAGAGAATGGCCTGGTAATATTTGAGGTTTTTATATGGGGCTGCTGGGAGATAATGGTGATTTGGGAGCAAAAGTAGTCTAGCAATGCGTTCTAGAGGTTGATTTTTATCAATGTCAAGAGGTATGCACAAAAGCTTTGTACCATGACATCTCTACTAATTATTTTGTGAACGTGAGGGGGAAATTTAGAATATTCAAATTATATTAAGTGGGTAATGTTGGAGATGAACTTAAAATTTGTCTCCACTTCAACATGTAAATTGGTGTAAATTAATCGTTAGATTATCAAGCCGACCACAATGATATGTATGAGCCATTTAAAATTCTAAAAGCACATAAAATAAGCAAGAACATGACACAAATCCTCAAATTTAATTGTGCACATTTTCATTTGTATTTATATTGTCCGCGAATATATATGATTTGAGCTCCATTCCTTTTTATTAAAACAAAGTCTCCCTCACCTTCCCTTTTTCTCATAATTTTCAATCTTATCTGTTGATTACTTTATCTAAAAGGGACGGCTCACGATCACTAATCATAATTAAAATGCTAAATCCTTTTTAGTTTATAGTTTTTTTGGATCAGATCTAAGTTGAATTCAGAGAGCCACAGAGTTTGGTAGTAGAGGTGAGTTGTAAACCCTAATAACCAAATTCGTTTGAGGCATGCAGCTAGTAAATGCCAGATTTTGGATGCACGTTTTGTATTATATATGGATTAACAATGACTAGGATCACATGCAGGTGCAGAATATGCAGGTGTTAGAAGGTTTTATTTTTCCCCAAGTTGGAGAGATTTCCTTGGCATCTTGGCAGTTGGTTCCTATTCGATAACATGAATTTTTTTTAGATTGTCATGTTAGACTAATCAGTGAAATCATTGCTCAAAACTAGTTAACCCTTCTTAGCATATCCTTTTTATCGATGCTAATTTGAGTAATGTTAGGGGCAATAAATTTTTATGGATGCTAATAGTCACTCTTTAATTCTACCGTTGGTCCAAATATTAACCAAAATTGTGCTAAAACATAAAGGGCAGCTAAATTTTGCACCCTTCTAGTTTAGCAAACTAACACTAAAGACACAAAATTTTACACCATTGGTTCTTCTTTAGTAATTTAACAATCAAGTTAATCTTTGTTTTTCTGATTTAGCACTCAGTTGACCTATTTTTTTTTCTTTACATGCCCGTTTCAGAACATGCCCATTTGCCCATTGGACTTATGCCCTACTACGTGGTAGCGCATTTAGTTCCAAATTGGCATTTCCCTGACAATTGTGTTTAATCTTTACAAACATCAAGGTTCTCATTCGGGATTAATTCCCTTCGTTTGTGCAACTGTCAAAATGAAGATAAGTGTTGAAGAGATCATAATCAAGCTGCATAAACATATTATAATTTGTTTGGTCGAAGATTGTATAAACATATTTTTTTTTGGTCGAAGGCTGTATAAATCAATTTTTTTCATATCTTCTCTGTTGGTGATGAATTTTTGCACTTAAAATTGTACCTAGATGAGGCGAAGCATGATGTTTAGTTTTACATGCGCCACGTCACGTGTCTTTTTAAGTAAGTCATGCGATGTAATCAACAACTCACAAATATCTTATTTTGATCTTGAAACCCTATCCTTGAGTGTCCGTTGTCTTTGGTGACTTCATTCCTACATTCCTTGACATTTCCTTCTTGTTGTTTTGAGCCTCCAGTTCATTTTTGTGTGAAATGTTTATCATTTTCTTCATGGAAAATTGATTTTAAATCCCAAAAAAATTGGTTTACATCCACACTTTGCATGATGATCTAAGATACGCTTCTCTAATAAAGCATAAAATCATCTTAGGTATAATATTTATATACTTGTGTTGTTGGTGCTACGAAGATGAAGAATTCATGAAGGAGCTGCCATGTTTTGCAAATTAAGACCAAACTTGGTGATGATGTGTGAGGATGAAGTTGCACGTACGAAGGTATAAATCATATAAATTCTCAAGCCATAGTAGATACCTGGTCAGCGATGACCACCAGTTTTTCCCAAAGGTGGGTTTCCGGGTGAACGCCTTTTTGTGTTATTTGTTTTGCTTTCGTGACTTGAGAGTTTGTTGAATGCTCATCAGGCGATCGCCATAAGTTCATAGGAAGTTGTGTACGTTGTTGTATCAGTTGAGATGTTAGTTTTCTTGATAGACTGCTCTCACATATCACTCGAATTAATTATTGCTCTCGGGTGCCCTAGAGTTCAGGTTGTCACGATTATGCATGCTATACGTATTCCATTAAATGTGTGTGTTAATTTTTTTTCTGAAATGTTAAGTTCATATGTGCACCTAGAATTGTTGTGCTTCATTTCTATATCTGTTCTGGTCATCTATATTTAGTTTTCTGATAAAGTACTATGCAGTAAGTTTAAGAAGTTTGCTCAAGTTTGCTTTATGTTAGTGTGATCTTGTTCTCGAGTCATCACTAGTATCCAATTTCATTAGCACTCTCGACTTCAACTACAAGTGATGAAGAGAAATAACACTAGATGATAATAGCGTTGGTAAAATAGAATTGACATTTAAGTCATTGTTTAGCCATTTAGCCTAGATTGAAATTTTTGTCAGTTCTCTATCTAAAGACTGCACGTGAGAGCCTCATGAGACTAACTCTTCACTGAAGTAACTGTGTGCACATAAAATATCATGACCAATGAGAGCATTCCACGTGTACAACTTATCAAATATGACTACTTTGCACTTGACGAAATACGCAAAACATTAGCCAAACCCTTACGAGCTAATGTGCCACATTCTCTGCAAAGGCCTTAGAAATGCACAATCAACTGGCCCTCAGGCTCAATTCTTCGCCAACAGTCGAAGTCAATTGCCATGTGACCAACGCACCTTGATATGCAATAAGCTTGCCTATCAGCCTCTTACGAGGCAAGACTCTCCAAAGTATATTCTAGGAATCTCAGAAGAATATTTGTCTATCAGTGTGCAGACTAGGTAACACTATATGTTAACATATTCAATGAACCTAGACGCTAGGGTTAACTCCTCAAGCTTAGCTACTTTATTCCAGTAATAAAAAACTCTCACCACACTCTTATTATTTCTTACACACTTAGGTATCGGAAGCCCTTTGGCTAACACCACACTGGTTTTACTATGACTTTGTTTGTCTCTTTTCTTTATATATATAAATTTTCGTCAATTCAACCATAGCGAAAATTTGCTCCCACAGTTACAACCTCTATTAAGAATCATTGTTGTTAGCTTACTAATCCCGACTCTTATTAAGGGGGTATGAGCATAAGAAATCCTCAAGCAAAACAAAGAACGCACTATTTCTTTGTTACTCTCATTCTCCACATCTCAATTACTATCATCAATCCACCTCTCCTACTGTTCCTATGTTCTATTTGTTGGACAATTGATTAAGATTTGACATTCGTGTATGCCAGTAATCTGCATAAGGGCCCATACATCATGTAAGGCTTTCCGTTTATATTGGAGTTATATATCAATTATTGCATTATGCAATGTCATGATATGCAAGTAAAGAGGCGTTTACGGATTTAGGACCATGATATCTTGCCTTTCCTGAGTTGACATGCCAAAGACTCTACTCTTTTGTTTTTTTATTTTTCTTTTCTCATATTAACCAATTTTGCGTCGTCATGATGGAATTCACCTCAAAGATTCAACAAAACGAACTATGATTTTTTTACAAATGGTTACATTCCGAATTACACCGACACTGTTTGGGATAAACTCCACAACTCTTGAGATACAAATGGTTAAGTTGGGGATAATATTAGTATTGAACCATTTTATCCGTTTCTCTGAAACTTTCATATTGTATTAGAGCGGGTTTGTTCTGGGCCCAAACACTAGGTCTGTACTCTTTTTTGACCCACTTAACAGGAGTTTGTTTAAAGTGCGTACCATTCACATGCTTGTCTTTCCTTTCATGATGTGGAAGTTCTCTGCACGTGTGACCCACTAAATATTTCACATGAGATGGCATGTTGGAAATCTCACGTTGGATTTGGCAAAACCAATCACTATTTATATACAAGAGGTTCCATTTTTAATTACACCAAGTCCTTTTAGAAAATCCTACACCTCTTGGAGTACATGTGGTTAAGCTAACTGACAAATGTTGGACTATTTGACCCGTCTCTCTTAAACTTTAACAAAATCGTTACCTTTCAATTAATAAAGATGAAATGACAAAGTTAACCTCGTACACGTTATACTCATTTCGTCCTTCAATTAATACAGGAATTGTTTATGCATTTGGGCCTTAGAAGTTTTATTGAAAACGAACCAAACAACGTTTTTGGTTCACTAGGACCACTACAAACCAAATAACTTGAAAGACTCAAATAATTTGTTACAAACTTAAAGCAACAAATATGAGTGACTAAGGGCCAAGTCCACACAACCTTACTGCCAATAATCTTGTTACACATATCTTTGTTGTTAATATTTAAATGATTTTGGTTATTGGGTTTAGGATAATGCTTGTGCCCTCACTTACGATTAACCAACCTTTACTGTCTAAACATTATAATCAAAACCGTCCATTCTCTTTATCATCATTTAAAGATCATCTATGCAAAATATATTTCAATTTGGAGATTGTTTAATCATCCATACGTGCTAAACCAATCAATGATTTTAATAACAAGTAGTATCCTCGTGATGAATCGTCCATTTGGTCTATGCATATGAATGGCTCATAGATCTCCAAATTGAATGATTTTTTCCCATATATGACCTTTAGCTGATGATAAATAGAATGAACAATACCACTTATGATGTTTGAATGTAAAAAATTTATTAATCATAAGTTAGGAACAAATAAGTCCCCGTTAAGAGACACACGCATGATCCTTGAATTTAATAAGGATGTCTTATTTCCTCTTAAAACAATGAAACAGGACTGTTGTTGTTACTCTATGTCCATTACTTCGTTTAAAGCCTTAAACCATCTTTGTAATGGACCGTGAGAACTGCTAGGAGTTATCAACTCAGCCCAAATGGCCCAAACCATACCATAAGCATGATCATGTGTTGTATTGTACTCCTCATACCCCTTTAATACCAAAAAGTGCCCTTTACTCTTTTATTATTTTTTTATTTTTTTTATTTTTTTTATTTTAAACAAATGCTATTATCTACACTATGGAGGTGGGGGAGTGGCTTAAGCCTCACAATACGCTAACAATAATATGGTTGAAATTCGTCTTTGGCGAGAGTCAAGTCTAAGACCTCTTACTTACAAGTGAAGAGGAATACCAGTACTAAGTGGTGCCCCTTACTATTTATGATCACTGAAAAGATTTTGTTAATTAGAAAACGAATATATATGATCATGACCTGTATAATTTTTCTTTGGTTATTTAGAAAGTTTTTTTACTTCGAAATGAGATCATTGCGTGATTTTCCCCCACAATTTAGTTGCAATAAACTTGCATGTATAAAGAACACATACAACAAAGCTACATTATGAAATGGAGTTATCCCAGACTAGGTAATGATCTCGTCATCTATGTACGTTAAATTTGAAACCTCTTTCAACTAAGTGAAGACAACTACCACACTAAATCAAAGGCTAGCTAGTTGGTTTCAATGTTGTGTTATGTCGTTTGTGTCATAATATCTGAATTATGATATGTTGCTAAATCAATTTTTTTTTCTAGAAGTTTATATTCATTATTCGCAATGCCAACCCTAGCTAGCAACCCAATTACTATAAGTTATAATTCACACTCGAGTCATACATACTTGAAAATGAGAGAAAAGGACAAAGCCAACCCTAGTTTCCTTTTCTTTCCGTCATTCACCTACTCATGCACCAACATAGCCTCCCTCCCCACAACATTAACAAAGACAACACTTATCTTTATGATCAAAAGTGCTTTTCCTAACTATAGAAATTAAAAAGCAGCAAGCTGAGTTCTCTCTTCAAACTCTGGACAAGCTTTTTCTCTAAAAAGCTAGGCCAAAAAGCATGGATGGACAATCCTTTCTTGCATGCACTCCATGCAGTCAAACCAAACATCAAAACACCAACCGGTTTGTACAATTTGGTCAAACCCTAGCTGAAATTGTAAAAGCACTTTTTTCGGCAAACTCGACTGGCTTAATACTTAGAAATCTAACTAAGAGTATCCTATGAAGGCTTAGCTAAATATAATTTCATGATTAGGTATAGTTAATGATTGTTTAATTTAATCAACCTTTTAAAGAGACAATGGACAGGTTGATGATCACCCCACCATATAACCATATAATGGCAGACAATGGTCGAAGCCATGATGGCTCTATTTGGTATCAGGTGAAAAAAATTAAGATTCCACCAAAAAATTAATTAGCGATATAAAAAGTAGTCAACTTACTTATAAGTTTATATAAGATATTTTCTCTTATCAATGTGAGATTCATTCTCAACACACCCGTACATGTAGTGAACTTTTAAGCCTAATACATGGACAATACAATGGGGGTGACGTGGAGCACGTGTGGTTGTTTGGCTTCACACGTAGGATAACATGCCCTAATACCTTGAAGAAAGTTGAAGTTTCACCATAAAATCAATTGTCAATATGGAGAATAGCTCAACTTACTTATAAACCCATGCAAGGTCCCTAATCTCATCAATGGGGGATTCACTGTTAACACACCCCTCATGTGTGGCAAATTTTCAAGCCTAACACATGGACAACACAACGGGGTGACGTGGAGTGTGTGTGGCTATTCTACTTTACAAGTGGGACAACTTGCTTTGATATTATAAATAAAGTTGAGGTTCCAACATAAAAATAATTGGCAATATGAGAAGTAATCTAATTTACTTATAAGCTCATGCAAGGTCTCTCCTATTAATGAAGGATTTATTCTCAACATGTCTCACATGTGGTGAATTTTCAAGCCTAACACGTGGCCAACATAATAGGGTGGCGTGGATTGCGTGTAACTGTTTGGCTTCATATGTGAGACAAACTTTTCTGATACTATGAAGAAAGTTGAGGTTCCACCATAAATCAATTTACAATATGAAGCGTAGTCTAACTTACTTATAAACTCATACAAAATCTAAAAATCATCTATCCCATACTTAAATCATAATGCAGGTCCTTTTATATAATTGCCAAGCATTTTTTATAGTTACTTTTTGCATGATCCATCCCAGTTAATTACTAGTAATACTAACCAGTAACGTTGGCTAAATGGGTCCGTCAATATCTTGACAAAGCATCTTCTGTAAAGACTGCTCCATTGGGAGTAAACTCTTGACTGTTGCTGAAATAATAATATTTATAAAAAAACCCTTGATTCCTTATAATAAATCAGCAGAATTTTTCTGTTTTGTGTGTGTGTATTCAATTGGGAATTGAAGAGATTTTAATGGATTTATCTATGGATTTTTATGGAGTTTAATTGATTTGTAGAGATTCCATGTAAAAATTTGATTCAATTCTCTCGAAATCTCATGGGGAGATGGGAGATTTGTGGATGTTTAAAATACACTACAAAATCTCTCCAATTCCCTCTAATTCCTCAACCTTTTGAAATTCTTTAAAATCAAATTCTAATTGAATACACCTGGTGTAACGACCCAAAATTTCTAATTCAGAAGCCAAACACACAAGTAGGCCACAATAAAATAATGGTTAATTAAAATTCTAACTAACCACACTAAAAAAAAAAAATCATTTTGTTTAATTTATGGCTGCATGTAACATCCCGGTTAGGCTGCCTACGTACCCTAAACGAAGGGATCCAACCATTCATAGTTCACCTTACGCTTCTAGAACAACATACTAAAATTTCATTCTGGTCCAACGGTCCGATCTCCGCCAATCACGAAATCAAATGGCGGTCAACGTTTTATTTTAGAAACTTGCAAATCCAATTCGGGAAGATCCGTACGTCGGATTTTCGATCTGTAAGTTCCTAAGGTCCTCAAATATTACGTACGATAAGGTCTCAAAGTTTGGTGATGATCCAAAGGTCCGATCGTTGATTCACAAATTGATCAAGTAAGGTATCGTAGTCAATTTAGATTCAAACGATCAACCTACGTCATATGAATATCAAAACTAAAATCAAGGTATCTAATTTAGCCTAAAAATAGCATTGACGGCCACTCTGGGCACACGCCCCCATGGGTGGCGGTCGGTTGTCCCGACTCACTGGAAAATTTCAACTATTTCAAAAAATTCTCAAATTTTATAAAAATGAAGATCTCAAAGAGTAGAGCAAACTTTATACCTGTGGCCAAGTCCAATTTGGCCGGAAAAAGGCTCCAAATTGACTCGAACCCGCCGGAAACCTTTGTTTTGGGTAGTTGTCGATTCGTCACCAAAACGAACTTCGTCACCTCATCAAAGGCTTAGGCCTTGCTCCTGGGGTTGAGCGGAGTCTTTTGGTGGTGGTCATCAATGGTGAAGCTCGTCGGATCCACCGAAAAAAGATTAAAGCCATTGGAAAAGTAGTGGGCTTTGTGGCTTCAATTGGAGGAATAGGAAAGAAATTGGGATATATAACACTACAGAGATGTATGGCTCCTCAAGGGCTTTCCATGGACACCAAGATCACCCAAAACGGAGTTCGTATGGAGGAGATATGAGAGCGTCAAGTTGGTGGGTCGGGTGGAGGAACCGGGTTAGCTGATTTTCTCTTTCTCCTGTCCCTCCTTTTCACTCCTTTTCCTTTTTCTCTCCGTTCCCTCTTTCCTTGTTTTCTGATTGGGCAATGCTCTGTCTTTCCCAGCCAATGCCACACACGTGGCACCTCACAATTATCTGGAGAAATCTAAATTATGGTCAAATGACCATTTCGCCCCTTACTTCGCTAGTTCATATCTCATTTGTTATAACTCCGTTTCACAAACGGTTTGTGCCTACACGTTCGTGAGATCGAGCTCTATCCAACTATGCTAAGAAATATGATGAAGCATATAAGGACAAAATACGTCCTCATAAAATTACGTTTAGCCAAAAAGGGACATTTTTGTCATTTCACTTTCTGATAAAAATTTCCACTTAATCATATATTTTAAAATTTTTAGGGTATTACACCTGGAATGTTATAAACTTCGTTAAAATTCTAATTGAATACACCCAGATTTCTAAGGATTTTAATAAACTATCTTAAAATCTTGATTGAATACACATTGAATTTTAGAGAATCACTTAAAATTCGGATTGAATACCCCTAGATTCATTAAAAGAATTAAAATCCCTCAAAATCCCAATTGAATACACCCCGCTTAATTTAGTTATTTTAGTTTATATGTTCAACTATGATTCGTAAATAAGAAAGAAACGGCTATTTACAATGTTACAAATAAGGAGTCAAGCATTATTCAAAATAATATCAAGCATAAAAAGAAAGTCACTTAAAATAGCATGATATGGAATTACATGATTAATGTTACATAAACTACAATACTAATTATGTATCGAGGTGAGATGTATCATAGATACAACGGAATTTGTAAATGTGGCCTACTTAGGTTCATCCATTGGTACACAATGTTATAAACTCCTATGCTAAAATTAAAAGTCCATGTATGAAGCACAAAAAGTCAAGAGGTGGATAAGAACAATAAGATTCATATGAACATGAAGTTAATTACAATTCGGGAACATGGGTATTGGTTATTGACCATAGATACCTATTCTTCTTCCTTTCTTTATAAAGACAGGCCTTGGAAGGTAAAGATTAACGAGCAGCTAGCAGCCAAGCTAGCATTTCACATGAACACTGTAAATGAGAGAGATATTTAAACTAAGATAGAGTTCTAGAAGAGGCCGGCAAAGACCCAATAAACAATTTTGGTAGGCATTGGAGTGAAGCACAAGTTACAAAGACTGCCTTGGATTGTGTTTTGGTTTGTACACTAGAATGTTGAAATTTTCACATACAACAAGTTACAAGTGATGTATACGTTTTGTCACGTAAATTCATAAAATACATTTTCCACAAGATCTGAGCCAAACTGTTTGATAATAAGTCAATTTAAATCATATATTCAAATAAAAAAACGTGGTGTGCAATAGATAAAGACCATTTTCCTTTTGAGTTCGAACAAATATTCAATTTAAAGCATAGATTATCTTTTATACTCAAAATGACACAGTTTTGAGTTTTTGTACAATTGATTTCATTTCAACTAACGCATTGTAGCTTGTTTGAGATTTATATTATCTTACTATGAAACTACTCAAAATATTTTTTTGATCATTGTGCTCGAAACATATTTAGTTATTGGCTTCCTAAGAAATAGTTCGAGATTAAATCTTTCGACCTAGACCTTTTATCTTGTTAAGCTTAATCACAAACACTGAACCCTAAACAGGATTTTACTAGCAAATGAAATTTGAAGAAAATTCCATAAAATTGACTTGTAACCATTTCTTGGTCCCCTCAACGGGCTATCTAAATTCTAATGGCAATGCCGTTTGTAGACTGTTTCCTTCGTTCACAAGGGAGGACCGATTCGACCAGAACCACTCACTGAGTCACTGTTTACTATTGCAAGTCTTTCTGCTCAATTTCTTCACTAGCTATAACTCTTGGGCCACATGTGAGCTCCTCATCGGCCAGCTTCCATGCAGCGACGGACGCGCCGCAGGGTGAGTAAACCCAATTTTGTTTGTGCGACTTCCGAGCTCTGGTTATAGGTCTTTGGATTGTCATACACGTGTCGTGACGACGACGATCCACACATGACCCGTACCTAATTGCATGTGCAGCTGCAGTACACGACAATCCAATCGGCTTTGCCGCAACATCGCTTATGATAAGGACGGTCTTAATAATTAAATTTAATCATAAACACTTAATTGCATTTGTCTAATTACGAATAATTATATAATACGGTGGGTAATGTGCCAAGAAAATGGACAAAAGTTTACAGTATGATCGTCAGTATGATCGTCATGCTCCTATCAGCGATTCAATTGTTACTAATTTGTTATTAATTTATAACCTATACTAAGAGCATTGTTTTAAAAATATCCGTGTAGTGCCACTTAAGTTCCGTTTAGATGCTAGAGGGTTAGACACTTCTTCCGATTAATTTTTAGGCATTTGAAAATTAAGAAAGGATGTTCAGGCCTACTTGGAAGTACGTCTAGCCCGTTCAAACCCACCTAGGTACCTACTTAGGTCACGACTCTCACCTACACAAAAAATACCTAACTTTAATTTTGCGTGTTTTTTTTAATAAATTATAAGAGACTTGTTGAATATTTAAATAAACACACATTATAGTTCATTATGTATTTTAGATATAAGCAGACACTTTATACAATATATAATAAATTTATTTAAATCCACTTTGTCCGTCTAGGCCCCCACCTAGCCGTCTAGGCGCTAGACTCCAGCCCGCTGCTCAACTAACGCCTAATGTCTTTTAGAACCTTGATTAAGAGTAAATGATTAAGTTAGTTTGTGCAAAATCTACAATTTAATATATTTGAGCAATTTTCTAATTTAGTTACGGGTACATAAAACTTGTTAAAAAAAGAGACACGTTACTTTAAAAATTTGTACACTACATGATACACGATCGAATTAAAAGATTACTCAGCAAAAATTTGCAGAGAAATAGATCCTCACATGAGTGGCTACGACACCGTCTAATTATACAGATAAAGGGTGATAGTGATTTCTTTTTCCCCAAGAAACAAGAGTGATGAAAGTGTTTTCTTTTGTATATATTTTAATTTTTTTTCTCCCAAGAACATGATTTGGTCGACAGGTAAAGTCGTTACCAGTTAGGAGGTAAAAGTGGGAGGTGGTCTCAACTTTTTAGGACCATTCTTCTAAGTTAATCACTGCAATTACGATAATACCCCTAGAATGCGGCTGCATAGCATTGTCCATAGATCATTGCCCATAGCTTTGTATCATTCTCCATCAGCCATTGAACATGCATGCATGCTTCCAAATCATGCAGATTAAATTTATCTAACAGTAATAAGTAGGTATTATACCATCACCTTACTTAAAAGTGGTGAACAAAAATACTTCTGAATATTATAGCCTACATACAAGATTTTTTTATTTTATTTTGGTAAAACTACGTACAGGATTTGCTTCATTTCAAACTACCAAAATTATTCATGCAAAAGCAACACTCAATCTTGACCATCTGCAGTCCAATATTGGTAATTTGACAAAATTAAAGACGACACAAGTGTTCAAGTTCTAAGTATATCGAGTTTTTTTTTTGTGATAAAACGTATCTTTATATCTACTGTACAAACATCAAAGTACAAGTTGAAAACCACATCCGTATATTCAATAACGGTCTCCGTAGTCCGTTTTCTCTCAAACATTGACAAAACTTAGACCTTTAGTTGATTAACATCGCAAGATTTAGCCAGTCAAATTTAAAAACTCAGTTAGCCTATTCAAATACAACAGAGGTACAATCACTATAATGAACAAGTTATAATCAAGCTTAGTTTGCCTATTCACATAGAATAAAGGTACGATCGCCATAATGAACAAGTTATAATCAACCTCAGTTTGCCTATTCACATAGAATAAAGGTACAATAACCATAATGAACAAGTTATAGTCAAGTATGTAAACTCAATATAATATCTATTGTGCTTTATCTATGTTTGTTATTAAATGCGAATAACTAATAGATAAGTTTTGCGCTCGATTAGATAGATCCTAAGCTACAATGTTAGATCATTTTTACTCTTAACAACATAAATCTTAATAACAATATAAAATTAAAGGGTCAACTAGTGAAGGTGCCGAAACCACAAAGCGAAGATTAAAGAACAAAACAAATACATAATCACTCACTTACACACGTATAAGCAAACCAGATACATTGAATCAAAGAGATCAAATGTTTCTAATGCAGTAGCCTTTGTCCCAAACCAAAACATTTTTAAATTTAGAATTTTTGTCCTTTTTCAAGTTCAACGAGAACCGTCAACAATAAGCAAGAAATCAAGTAAACTATCCAACAATTAGAATAACATTGTGGGAATACCAAAACATTTCTCGCTGCCTGGTTGTGTGGTACATGCATACTTATTTTCTTAATCTCAACGGATTAAGGAATAATGCTATAATTAATATTATCACAAGGGTGAAGTTATTGTGTTTGATATAAAATTATGAAAGAGTGCCGAAACCGTTTGTCGGGATAAAGAAAGAAATACTGTGGTCTTTTCAATGGAATTCCTGGGGAAATCATCCATGTGCATTGTGCCTTTGTCTCTGTCGGAAAGAGGTTTATCAGGTTGGTTTTGTTCTTAACTTGAATATAAATCCTACAAATAATACAATATTATGCTATATATCTGGATCCACACCATGTCCAAATGGAAATCTAACTAATTAAGATTCTAATATTAACATGTAAAGTGTTTTATTACTTCAAACGACTGATAACCACTAATTGAAGTAAATTTCATATTAATTGGTGGGTACAAATACCTTTATATATAATATATTTAGGGGTGCGATGTTCACACACCCTATTTTACTTTTCACACACCTTTCTAATTTTCGGTCGTCGGGTCAGATAAATTGAAGAAAATCAATGGATATAAATTAACAAGGGATGTGTAAGAAGTAAAATGGGGTGTGTGGATAGCGCACCCCTACATTTACCTTAAAAACTTCAGGACCTTCAAAATCGAGAGTCTTATGCGGGTGCACCACCTGCACTCCCTCAAAGCCAACCCATGGGTACATTGTTAGAAAATATGAGTTTCATAGCATGTCACGTACCAATTGATGACTTAAATTCAACCGTTTATGTACGCACAGTTTTACAACTTCAAATGCTTACAACATTTAAAGAACAAAAAAGTCGCTCATATATGCATGAATAATTAATGCTAGTAAATCTTTCAGAGTTTAGTATGTTTAAATGAAAATGAATGATTAAGCCTAAGGAAAAATAATAGTGATTCTCTTCGACATATATATATATATATATATATATATATATTGAATCTCTTCATATTGGTAATGGTGAACCTAAAACTTAAGAGTACAGGGTTTAGGCACTAAAATCGTAGAAGTATGGTAGAAGTTACAATGTAGAACCCTAGAAATTGAATCAAGAAGCATACTAAGTCAACCGTTATGTTGTTTATTTCAGTTTCCTCGGGCAGTTCACATGGAAATCTAGTACAACCCTAGAACTTAAGATAATATATGGGTCCATCCTTCATAATATAATAACCATCAAAACGAAAAGCCAAATTTTAAATGAGTACATATATTTTATGATTCATCAATCATTCAAGGTGGAAAATTGATATTCAAGGTAAGTGAACAAATGTATCTCTACTGTCATTGTCCCGGTCACATGGGACTTAAACTATACTCTCCATTTTTTAATGTAAATGTATCGCTATATTAAAAAAAATTATACAATAATTTTGACAGATATTTGTATCATATCTCATTGATTCAATTCTTTTTTTTTTTTCCAGAGATATATGTATAAAGAGACCAACTTTCTTGTTGATGTCATTATTAAATATTTTTTGTTGACGTATATTTGATTTAGTTGATTTCGGTTGTACTAAGGCTTCGAACTTAACCCCTTTTTTTGTATTTTTTTTTTTTATAAACAAAAACACGATTGCCCGTGAATTTTAGACTATTTTTTGTAAATAAAATTTGGGTGATCCTATCCACACACCTATTTTTATCTCTGACACATCCCTTGTTAATTTATGTCTGTTGATCTTATTCAATTCATTGGACCCAACAACAGGAAATTGAAAAGGATGTGTGAGAGATACAAAGGGGTGTGCGGATAGAACCACCCTAAAATTTTCATATAATAGAATTAAAAAGAGGGTGGTTCTATCCATACACCTGTTTTTTACGTCTCATACATCCGTCTCAATTTTTGGTCGTCAGATTGAATGAATTGAAGAAGCTCAATGGACAAAAATTAACAAAGTTGTATGAAAAGTGAAAATAGGTGTGTGAAGAACCAAACAAATAGTTTGCGTACGTTACACTGCAAGATTGTGTCATGGTGGCATTTATATTGCACTAACAAAAGTACATAAAAATATATAAGGAAGACAAATTGCAATTCCAAACTACAAACTAATATTGGTTTCATATAATATTTTATTTTTCAAAATCTTAATTTTTCATGTTTCATGTATTATGGATACGAACACATTTTTAATCCTCAATCTTGACGGGATCCACTTAGACTGATAATCTCACCCTCTAATATCCACTTAGATAAACACGCATAATATCACCTACTAATCTTGAAGGTGATATTATGAAGAATTCACTTAATTAAACCTCATAATATCACCTACTAATCTTGAAGGATTCACTTAATTAAACTCATAATCCCATAAAGTTCGTACCAAATAAAATCATAGTTAAAATAAACACACATATCACCCTTTTTAGCTCATAAAATGGGAGCAATAATAACCTATATAGAATGATGTGATTTGGCAAAATAAAATAATTTATTTGAAGCATGTAAAAGTAGGATTAGCCGTTAAACTAGAGTCCCATAAGGCCATCTCCATCTAAAGGGCTAAACATAGTCCCTTTCAGAAATATAGCACTACAAGAAATTATTCTTTAATGAAGACCATATTCATATACTATCTCCATCCGAATGGGCTAAATATAGTCATCTTTAATTATTTATTAGTTCTAAGTTTATTCTTTAAGTTTATTGTTTAATTTAATTAAACTACTTCTTATACCATATTAAAATAAAGTTATTTAGACATGAGTTTTTAATGCCACGTGTCGTTGAATGAGTAAGTTTTCAAATTTCTTATCTTTATATATTCTCAATAATATTTTAATTATGATTTTTAAGGATTAAGAGGGTATGAGAAATGGTGTAGAAATGGGATGGGTATTCATAGGAAAAAGTTTGGAACTTTTTAAAAAAAAAGAAGAAAAAAAATAGTATACAAGTGGCTGTTGGAGATTCAAATATGATCGTTAGATTCTTTCAAAAGTGACTGTTGAATCTATAAACAGACTGCAGCTGCTGTTACTAGGCCCCAGCAAACGGGCTAGGTATCAGGCCAAGCTTGGCCAATCTGATGGCCTTTAGGCCGTGTTAGTTGGCTCCACTGACATGAGTTTTGTCCAAATAAGACCATATTTTTGCTTTTTAGCTCTCTTCGTTATAAATGACCTAAATTAAATAACTTTTAAATTAGGGATTAAATTTTCACATTAAAATTAGGGAATCCCTTTCTATTAATTAGGGTGGGGTAACTTTTTGTTGATTTCCTTTTTGGAATGTAGCCAAATAAATATTTCGATAAACTTTCTAAAGATGAAAATAATTTGAAAGCTGATCCTAATGAGAAACGACGCAAACATCTCACCGTTGATTGGCCAGGCAATCCTATCCTAAAATAAATTTCCTTTGAACAGAAAATTTTGGCTTATTTTTAGGAGCTCTATTTTGATCTTACTTTATTGCTGGAACTTAAAAGTCACCACTTTATTTTTTAAACTCAAAATTTGTTTCATTTTAACTTTTGGACTCTCTCTCATCTTTGAAACTATAGGTCGTCTCCGGAAGCATATGTGAGATCGAACACCCAATAAGCCTATGTTACATGTGTAGTAAATTTAATTATAAATCTTCATTATGCATTAACATTCAACAATCAGAGAATAGTAAGTTGAAGAGAAATTGAAGGGATGAAAAAAATAAAAAAATAGCTTGGAGCACCCAAATCAAACTCACATAAGAAATTAGCAAATCTAAGGACAATGTGGAGTGGATTTTGAGTTTTATAGAGACGACTTTCAAGTTTCAAGTGGTAAAATGAAATCAAAGTTGAGTTCCAGGTGGCAAAGTATAGCGAACTTTGATTTTGAAAGTATAAAGTGATGACTTTTGAGTTATAGTGAAATTAAAATTAAGTTCATGAGACATAACTAAAAATAAGTCAAAAAATAAATAAATCTTGCCATTATCAACCAATAATGGAGGTAGCATGTAACTTTTTACCACAGTAATGAAAATAAGTTAAGTTCTTACCAATAATGGAGGTAGCATGTAAATCTTGCCATTATCAACCAATAATGGAGGTAGCATGTAACTTTTTACCACAGTAATGAAAATAAGTTAAGTTCTTGTATAATGATATGGATTGAAATTCTGTCGGTGACTAATATAACATTAAATCTAACCAAATATATCGTTTAATAAGAAGAAGAAAAAAAAAAACCAATAATGGAGGCGCATTACTCTCATCGTGCTCCGCCGCTATACAAAAACACGTCTCATCAAGACATGGTGAGCCGCCGGAGGAAATATTTCATTTTAAAAAGGGGTATTTATGGGAAGTTACCATATACAAACAAAGTAAAACCGCGTAAAATCCTCCACTCAAAAAAACAGCAAAGCTTCTGTAATCATTTGAGAATTGAGTGGGAAGTTTTATTTCATTTTTTTATTTTTAGAAAAAAGAGGGAAATAAATTAAATGATTTTAAGTTTTGGATGGATTAACTTGATTTTTCTTTTTCGTTACAATTGAGAGTTTTGAACCTCGAATTTAGCCTATACGTACACCTATTTTTGCGACTAGGTAATCCAGGTAAATTTAACGTATTAAACAACAATTAAAAAAGAATACAAAAGGAGAAAACGAGAGTGAAAAATCATTAAAAAAAACGTTCAGAGTTTTCTTATAAAAAGTAGAATATAAATTTTGGGTAAGACACAGGTCTTGAAAGAGTGGGAAAAGTTTGAATGAAATTAATTTTAATTGGAACCTCTAAAAAAATTAATTTAATTAAATAATTTCTTTTTTTTATAATTTGGTCGGGGGCTTTTGTGGATCCTTGTGAAAAAGCCATCTCTCTCTATTGTCTTATTTGCCTCATTTTCCATCTATAAATGTGTCACATTCCCACCCTACCTTAACTCCTAATTCTCTGATTTTCCTCTGCCTTTCCTCCTCCCTTCTTCCACTTTTCTCACCAGAGAGGTTGAAACTCTTCCAATGGAGGAACCGGGTTCTCTGTGGACTACTTACCCTGAGGTGGGTCCCTCCTCATTCTTCTTCTGTGTGCCACTTTTTGTTGGGTTCTTTTTTCTGCTGCAGTTTCATCAAAGTTTGCTGCTTTTTCTGCTTCAATTGTGTGTTTTTATGGTGGCTTTTCTACTTCATGCTGTATTATTCTCACATGCAATTGCAAATGCTTCCCTTCATTGCCTCTTTCGATTCGTTTTTCGGTTTTTTTATGTGAATTTAATTGTTAGTGATGGATCTTCCATATCTGAGAGGAATTCAACCATTAAAGTCCGAATTTTTGGTCCCTATGAAACATTAATTTGTACTTGGCACGCAAGTCCTGCAGTCTCATTAGAAGTCATCGTTCTTGTGAATGCAAATTTTGTTTTCTTTGTTTTTCTCCACAACACGACGTTTCTATTAGGAAATATTCTAATCTTCATGCACGGAATTCAAACAAAAGGCGGCCGCGTTGTCTTGTCCAACTGACCTAACTTACGTCGGTATTCAAAAAATTCATATGTCAATTAATTGGCTTTAATTTTTTCTTTATAAAAACTATGGTAAATGTGTACCTCTTCTATTAATATATGTGATGAACAGAATATGCAGAATTTGAGAACCAATGTGTTTGTAGTATTGATGGACCCAGTTCTCTGATTTCGGTTACAGGGGTAGGTTTTAATGGAGTTTCTTTATATATTAACCCTTTTTTTTCACGCTCCCTTTTCTCTTTTCTTCAAAAAGATAAGCAGGATTTGTTGACCAGGACGTGGGATTTTCATGGGCCCTTTTTGGGATTTCACTGTCTTCCTAACCTTTGAAATAGTTGCTTTCCGTTTTCCACCATGATTTTGTTCCGAATCTTTTGATCCTCCCTTAGTTACCTGTTTGAGAATTGGTGGGTTTGGTGTTCATGTTTGAGTTTGAACCTGTAACCTTCGATGTTTGTTTTGGTTTGTTTGGTCTCGAAAATGTTTTGAGTGTGATAGTCGCACCTGTTATTAATTCACGTGTTATGATATGAGCTTATGTATTCTTTTGGATTCTACTATGTTTAGAATTGTTTTTTTTTTTTTTTTTTTCTAGGTTCAATTTTATTATTTTGATGGAATTGAAACTCATTTCTTGAATCCTGTTTTGAATTGACAGAGCGCTGATGAGTTGAAGGAGAAGCTTCTGTACACAACCCTTGAGCTAGAATCTGTAAAAACACGCGCAACGGATGAAATCCGAAAAAGCGAGGAGAATGTGGAGAAACTAGTCAATCTTCTAAACGTTGCATCCAAAGAGAGAGATGATGCCGTAGATCAGCTACGAAAGCTGGTAAACAAGATCATGCCTTCAGGTCCAATGGAACTCCCACTCAACATGTTTCCTCATGAAAGTACACTTTTGCTTCCCACCAAAGCAAACTCGAGCATAACTGAATCCAACAGCCTCTCTGAAACCTACAATCCCCAAAAATCGCATGTCTCTTCCTCTGTGGACTCCTTATTCGATGCAGTTTCTTCACCCGAGTTTTCGAACATAAACATGGCTGAATCTGGCTGCATTCCTTTTGTGAAGCACCAGCCTCGGGTGCAAGAATATAATGGTACTGTATCTGCTGGTGTAGTCTCTTCAGGGATGATCAAACCCGACCCGGCTTCTGAAGTGATTGACAACTTTGTGAAAGGAAAGATTTTGCCTGAACAGGGAAAGCTCTTGCAGACTGTGATGGAAGCCGGTCCACTGCTCGAGACTCTTCTTGTTGCTGGGCCAATGCCTCGTTGGCGAAACCCCCCGCCTTTGCAGCCCTTCAAAATCCCACCTGTTTCAATCAAAGGCTGTGAAGCTGCTGTAAGCTTCAACCAGAAACCAGTGGGAAATACTAGTTATGTTGTCCATAAGCCAATCAACTCGGCATCATATCCTGAGATGTCTCGCGGCTTTTCGCAGACATGTTCGGCTTCCATGTTGAACTTCAACAATGGTGGTGCTTCCATTTCACGCCTGGACAATGCAAGGATGTTGGCTTCGCTTTCCGGCATTGACCACCAATTTTCGATTGGCAAGCGGCAGAGGCTTCAATGATAGTACGGTGAACTTTTGCTTCTTAATTTTTAGTGTAAAAAATTGAAGTTTGAGAGCTTTGAAGGTGTAAAAATGGGATACTTTTGTTTTTGGGTTCAACTTTAAATGACATGGCCATTTAACTTCAGTTTTACCCTTTTTGGCTTCTCTTCGTGTACATCAAGTTGCTTCTGTTTGCCAGTTCATTTGCATAGGAAAAATAACAAGCAAAGACCATATTGGTCCAACACTACATGCACCAAATCAAAAACTAAAATTTCGGATCCCAACTTATGCAACAGTGTTTCATTTGTCCTTCGGCGGTATAATCACGTCAAGCTATATGTAGCATATAGTAATTACCATCTTTCTTCCTTGGGAGCCACTCGATTTAGATTGTTTGCATCTTTAAATTTAGATGTTTGCACTTATTCTGCCTAAGATTAGTGGAAGCTTGGGTATGGCCAAACACAGAGAATCTCATGCTTTTGTGAGAGTTGTTCTACAGATAATGTGATTCAGACGGTCTTACACAAGTTTTTCTTGTAATGCTTGTCACCAACTAATGGTGGAAACCAAATCCTCTTGCAATTTGGAGGAATGGGGTAGAAAATAAAACTATCCATCAACATGCGACGAGCGAAAGGTGTACAAACCTGTTATCTAGTTCTCGTGTGAAACTTCCCTCCAACTTTGATATTATCTACAGCAAAACAAACATTTAAGCAGCTCTTACAATTTTGAAATCCTTGAGATCCTCACGTCAACCTTCAAATATGTCCACATATGTTTGTTTTCATTGATTTAATCGTTTTAATATCATTAATTAAACAGTTTTTGTTTGCTAATCACCCCTATTTAATCAGCAACGCAGCCTAATACAAAGCCCTTTTGGAAAAACATTTTGGTAATTAGTCTCTAATTACACAACTTTAAGTTAGATTAGTATGTCTTCATGGATCGTAGCTTCTGTTGCTATTATTTCCACCTTCACCCTCCTCTTCACTTACTACAAGATACTCCAACGCCTCTGTAGACGACTTCAGAGCACGGGCTGGTCGAGAAACCCGAACCTAAGGCCTGTACTGAACGAGTTCAACCTAGACGATGCCAGGCTCGAGTCTCAGAGCAACGGACTGGACTTCTCGGTTGCTCGGTCTCTTCCCGTGACTCAGTTCAAGAAGAAAGATGAAGCTGAGGATGCCGAACAGAGCCCCGCCCAGAGCTACACAGACTGCGCAATCTGCTTGGGGGAGTTCGAAGACGGGGAATGGATAAAAGAACTACCGAAATGCTCCCATGGATTCCACATTGCTTGCATAGACACTTGGTTTGTGTCTCACTCAAACTGTCCCATATGCCGATCACAGGTCCATGATCTGATGCATGATTCTCCTCTTCCTACGCAAACTCCAGAAGAAACATTGAGCCGAGATGAAATCGAAGAAAGTGCGACGCATTTCGAAATGCTGCAATCCGCCACGATGTGAAGCTATGCTCATTGATTTTTTTTTTTTTTTTTTGGTCCAATTCAAGAGGATTAGAGAAACAATTACTTTCGTAGATGAACAAGACAAAGCTGTAGAACCGGGACCGGCGAAAGGGTTTAGGTTTATAGAAAAAAATACTACTTGGCATTTGACCTTCAACTGTTTCCGGCAAAAGATCGAAGCTGTAGAACCCAAACTGAAGCATTTGCTTGCCCCACACACACACACACACACACTCTATATATATATATATATTTTTTTTTTTTCAGCATTGTCGTACATGTTATGTTATCAAACTTCAAAGAGAACCACTCATTCAAACAAGAATCCACATTAATATCCGATTAATAACTTGAAGCTTGCTTTAATTGGAGCTTGCAAATGAAACTTGTGTTTGAAGCAACAACCCAGAAACCCTGTTCCCAGTACTTACCTAGTCTCCCTACAAACATGACGGTAATTGAACGATTGCAAGACTTTCAAATGCAGCCGGTAGCGATTCTCACCATGCAACACGGTCAGCCATACCGCCATTATATGAACACACTTACAATGAACGGTCGGATTCATAACACATTTAGTTATTAACCATTCCTTAATATGTAAAAACGTCGTCGCATATGAAAACATAAATAATGTTCCAAAATAGATTAACCTTTCACGCCTACAAGGTCCGAACTGCAGTTATAACCACAAAGGATAAAAGACTAGTAATCGGGTATCAAAACTAAACAGAGCCACCGCAAACTCACAGAACTCCCCTCTTTGCAAAGCTTTGCCATGAACTTAGATGATACCGATTTTGTTTGCCACATCCAAAGCATCGTAGTCAGGGGTTAGCCTAACATAAGCCTTTTTGGTACCATCGGGCCTGGATCAAAAAAATATTCAGATTATCAGATCATCCTATGAAGACGCACAGAAACAAGTATGGATCACAAGCCAGTAATCTTACTGAACTACGATGCCAAAATTATTACAAAATTGAAACTATATACCCATTGAAAAAAAAAATGCTCATTATTTTTCTCCGTTCACCACTAGTAACCTGTCATAATTGTACACATTTAAGGAAGTGTGTCCACACCAAGGTACTCAGATCAAATCATGAGCTACATATCTCATGCTTCATAAACCTTCGAAAAATAAAGCAATTTGGACAAAGTCACAGGGGACAGCTCATGCATCAAATATTAAAACTTGCAAAAAATGCATTAAACTAACATCTTGACCGAAGTAAAAGAGCACATACACAATTATTCTTGAAGGAGGTCCGTTTACATAATCAAGTCATCTTTGTAAAATTTTGAAAAAAAAACATCCGTTGTTCTTCTTTAGGCAGTATTCTAATGTCGAAATTGCAATTTACTAACCTGATCAGGGTATTCACTTTCTTGGTCTGAATGTCGTACATCTTCTTGACTGCATCCTTGATTTTCTTCTTGTCAGCACGTATGTCAACAATAAAGACCAAAGTGTTGTTATCTTCAATCTTCTTCATTGCAGACTCAGTGGTAAGAGGATATTTCAATATTTGATAATGATCAAGCTTGTTCCTCGGTGTAGCACTAATACGAGGGTACTTAGGGTTCCTCTCCTTTTTCAATGTCCTAGGGCGGTGAAATGTAACTGAGGTTCTGATCTTCTTAACTTTTTTAACAGCAGGGCCAGATTTCAAAGCCCTTGCAGCCTTCACGGCTTGTGACTTTGGGTCAGCCTTTTTTGAAACATTAGCTGCAAAAGATATGCACCGGTCAGAGAGAATCTATTTAAAATTTTATCCATATAAATTTTCTCGTAGCTCATTGGAGAGGGGAAAGTCGTAGGGGTACTTATGTGAAAGAACGTACTAAACGCCAGTGAGTATGGGGAATTAAGAGTGGAAAATGAATTTGCATCACCTACGGTTACTGATTAAACAAAAGCCAAGCAATTGCAGAGCTAATTACATCTTGTCAATATCTACTGGAAGGAGCGATGAAAATTTGCAAGTACAAGCTAACGTTAACAGGCATTGACCTATAATTCTGTTACCCCTTAACCTAGAATGCTAGCAGACGAGTCATAATTAAAACCCACACCTAAGATGTTCAAATCCAATTGACTATTAGCTTATAAATTTTATCTTCCAATTCCCTTGATACCCTTAGAGTCTGACTACACCGTGCACACGAAACTTAACAAAACTAGACTCCAAATTTTGCATTCAATTGGCTAAACATTCGAATTCTAACAGAGACCCATGGAACCAAGTGTAACAGGTTTCATTCCTATCTATAAAAAAAAAAAAAACTCCACAACTCATAAGCACTTAATCATTGATACATTCATGTGCAGTTAATGACTGCGATGTAAATAGGAAAGGAAAACATGTAGCGGTAAACTGAATATGATGGCGAAGATTTCTTTTGTTTAGCCGATTCCTCAAATTTCACAGCAGCCATTAATTTAGGAACGTATAAAGTTGTTCTTAGAACAATGAGAACTCACACAATGATTAAAGGTTAAAAAAAGAAATTAAGGGTTTGCACAAACATAGAACAATCTAACCCATTTGGTTTCTCAGAAAATGCGGCATACAATCTTAGTTTCCATACCAACAAGAACCCAATACATCCACCTCCGACGATAATTTGGTTAATTTGAATTCATTTTTCACTAACTAATACTAAGACTCATGCCAAGATAAATAAAATACATCGAGATTTTGATGCAATAACTAGACTTTCCACCATTTTCTCAGCAACCAAACAGCACCATAGGAAAAAAAATTGAAGCACGACAAGATAATGAGAATGAAGGGGCAGTACCTTTAGGTGGAGCCATTGATGCCGACGAAGAAGCTCTGGTTATATTCCCAAATCACCACCTGGAAACCCTAAAAGGACACACAGATACAGCACGTAAATTTCAATACTTTCTCAGTTATCAAAAGCGTGTGTCTGAAGAGAGCGGAGAGAGACCTGCCGGCGTGAAGCTGAACCAGTAGGGTTTACGGTGGAGGAGGAGGCAGGGGTTATATAGAGAGTACTCGAAATTACATAAATGTCCATGTATGTTATTTGATTTACCCGCATGAGCATGTGGGCTTTCTCGCGGGAATGTGGACCCGACTTGAAAACTCAGGCCGAAGTCCAATTGTAAGATTTGATGTAGCATTGTCTGAGAATCAGGGCCCGTTTACGGTTTCTCAAAAAAGCACTTTTGTTAGAAAAGCGTTGAAATTTTTTTTCAAAGTCAAGTGCTTTCTCTAGCCAAGTACGAGAACGGCTTTTATGGGCTCAGCAGTATATTTTTAAATTTTTTTGTCAAACAGCATCAAATACATTTTCTGTTGTTATATATACAGAGTTTGGATCCTCGTTGAATTCTTTTTGTGAGAATTCCGGAAATTCATGAATCAAGTTCGTTCATTATATATCGTGCGGTCAGAAATTATTTTTTAAATATTTTTATTTAAAAATAAATATAAACAGTACTTGACAAAAACTGACCGCACGTTGTATGATAAATAAACATGATTCATGAATATTTAGGATCCTCACCAAAAGGATCTGAAGAGGATATAAACATATCTAAACTTACGAGCCACAATAAACAGTTTACTTTATGTCCTATCTTTGTTCCTTTTGTTTCCAAGTAGGTCTTGTCTTCCTCTGTAATTGGTGTCAAAACCGGAACCCTCCCGAGTCCCGACCACGGCCTCGTGTCCCTTTGGATCGGTGAACTTTGCCGGGTTGTTTGTCATTGTACTCATCGTTCGGCCCCTATGTTTCTCAAAATCTGTCCAAAATTATTTAAACAATAGTTTGTAAGTCGCACTTCATATACACGTCCATAAAAATGTTCTTATAACCGATTGTAAATATGCATTCTAGATTGATAGTCTGACAATATAATAATTTGTATGCCTGACTTGGGCACCGATCCCATATTCACAAAAATCAACAGCTAGTCCGAGTTCTCCATTGGCATGGACTGTGTCATGGCCTTGGCCCTGCAGATTGTAGGCTTGAAGTTTGTGGCCTAGACCAATGCCTCTTCATGACCTCCGAAAATGTTAAATTATTTTTTTCCTAATTTTACATGTGGTCTGCGATCTTTTGCACTCAGAGGAGTTGTCCAAAACTTAATAAATTTGTACATTATTTATGTAAGATTTTTAGGTTAGTTTGACGACAAAATAGAAAAAAAGAAAGCAATAGTGTCAGTTGGATTGGACTTAAACAAATTATAATCTTGTTCTAGAAAAATAATTATAGTTTAGTTATTAAACTCTTCAAAATTATTATTTAATAATACGATTCAGTGATATTTCTTTTAATTTATAAGTGAAAGATTTTAAATTCAATTTTTATTTTTAATTTAAACAATATTATTACTAGTATAAACCCACAATTTCCTTTTAAGATATATAATATCACTTGTTAAAAAATAAAAAATAAACTCTTCAAAAAAAATTATTTGACCAAATCAACGATTCAACGGTCGATCTAGTACTGTAGAAGAATAAACATTGTCAGAATTTTCCAGTCTTGGGAACCTGAGCGAGGGAGAGGCTGCTGACGTGTCCACACTTTTCAAAAGCCAGGGAAACAACAGTCTTCCACCAACACACATTACAGAGAAATCGCGGCCGGCAATTCCGATACGCTGGTCGCCGCTGCTGCTAAATCCGCCACGTGTCCCCCTAGCTCTCTCCCTACTCTATTTGATCCCAACTCTCGGGCCCCGCGCCATTTATCCGGCGACCTAACGGCACCGTATTCGACACAAGCTCCCAGGCGAACTCCACTCAGCTACACTCTTCCCCATCGTGCTATGGCCGAAACGACGCCGTTGCCGGGCGCTCCGCAGCCGAGCAAGCTGTGGAAAGGGGTTTTCGCGGTGGCCGGAATCATGACCACGCTCGTCACCTACGGCGTTCTCCAGGTTCCTAATTCCCTCGCATTTCTCTTATCCTTCGGATCGACCTCCGTTTTCGTGGCGGAAATGTTGAATCTTTTGCTTCGATTTCTTGCAGGAGAAGATCATGAGAGTGCCGTACGGCGACGACAAGGCGTTTTTCAAGTACTCGCTTTTCCTCGTCTTCTGCAACCGCATCATGACGTCGGCGGTCTCCGCCGGTGCTTTGTTGGCGAGAAAGAAGGCTCTGGATCCCGTCGCTCCGGTTCACAAGTACTGCCTTGTATCGATTTCGAACATACTAACGACTACATGTCAATATGAGGTGAGAGCTGCGGTCTTTAACTTTTTTGCAGAATGTGTAATTTTTTTTTATATAGTTTTTGATTGATTTCGTACATTTCGGTGGCCGCAGGCTCTCAAATACGTCAGCTTTCCGGTTCAAACGCTTGCGAAATGCGCCAAGATGATACCTGTGATGGTAAGAAAATACAGTTTGATCAGTTATGGTGCTTCATTGTACTATTTCTGAGTAGTTTTATCTGTTTGGTTAATTTTTGTCATGATTTATTGTCAAGCTGAGTAACATGTTGTTCGAATTCGAAGTTTCAAACTATAAAAAATGCTTGGAGCATTCAACTTATCTAGTGTGCTGGATAAGAAAAAATGGGTAAACTTGCACGAGTGACGAGTTTTTCTCAACGTCTAAACATGCTTGATTGATCAGTGAGCTCCAAATGGTTGAACGTGTGGAAGTTGGGCTTGAGGTGTGACCTATCTGTGAAGAGACTAATTGAGAAACTTCAGTAGCTTTTTCATGAGGGACATATGATCTTGTGTTCTTTGGTTTGCCAATTCATGCGGTTATTGTTTATGCAGGTTTGGGGCACTATCATTATGCAAAAGAAATATAGGGGACCGGACTATTTTTTGGCATTTCTAGTGACAGTGGGCTGTTCAATATTCATTCTATATCCGGTATGGTTTGATTCCCCGTCGAATTCTTTAAAATTTTCCACTGAGGTGTGCACATACAAAGGATTGTTTTGAAAAGTGGTCTTAATTGTTAGCATGCCACTTTTTTGTAATACTCGTAAGTGACCTTGGTCTCTGATTCATGCTGCAAGTTTCTTTAGATTTCCCTTTCAGCCATGCACATACGGATGATGGTACATTAGGAACTTGCAACGAATGCCAGCATGCTACCACTTTGCATCCATGTCTATAAATTTCCATTTCCTTTCTTTTCTATGTGGAATCTCTTGCAAAACTAGAATACATATAAGTACACTTATGCCTCCCATGTTTCTTGTACAATGGCTGCTGTATGGTGCTCGGTGATACTATTGTAGGAATGAAATATTTGTTAGTTGAAGATGTTTCCTGTTTAGTTTCATAGTTGGCCATAGAACTCCCAGAATTACCACCTCTCAGTTTCAAAGCCAAAGATTCATTCCAGTTCAGGTTGTTTATTACAATCGGTTGGGTGACTGCTGTTTACATGCTAGCTTCGTCATATCTTAGTATGATCACAGTGCCATGTACCTTTGCCTTACCACACTTGAGTATCTTATATACGTACTCTGTGAGGGAATTTGAAAGTAAATAGAGTGCGCTTAGTATCCCTGAAATTCTATTGTTTAGCAACGAGATATTAATGAATACTCCCTTGCTTGTTTTCTGAAAATGGTCTAATTAATTAGAGAAAATTCCATATATGTTCATGTATGTGGCTGTTTTGTGAGCTGGTGATGATTCTAATGAGAAAAATGTTCTTTGATTTAAATTTTAAATAGAACTAATTGTTTGTGCTTTTGAATGTAGGCAGGATCTGCTGACATTGGTCCATCTGATATATACGGTAGAGGAAGAGAAAATACCATTTGGGGCATTTCCCTTATGGTTGGTTATCTTGGGTATTAACGTGAACCCTCTCTTTATTAGATGGTTATGATTTGTCAAAAAAGAATTTGTTGCTAGCTGCTGAGATGAACAGACTAAATCCACTTATACCAATTCAAAAATATTAATATATACCTATTCTTACTAAAAATGTGCCATCAAACTTTATCTCCATGTCTTGATGCTTAGTTGCTAGGGTACCAATAATTTACAATGAATTAATGCTCCCTTACAGAAGCAAACCATAACAAAACTAGTAGTTTAAAGTTTGCCTCCTTGCAATTGATTATGAGTGCAGCACTGGCAGTGTGGGTGATTTTGCTTTTGTCTATTTTTCTTTTCTTTACTTTTTACAGTGTATAGTAATAACACTGAGAATTTGACCGATAAAAAAGAATCAATGACATTGAGAATATTTGAAACAAGATACTTGGAGCCAAAAATTTATAGATTTAAGATGCTCCTTTCTTTGTCTAATAGGTTTGATGGATTTACAAGCACGTTCCAAGATAAGCTGTTTAAGGGCTATGATATGGAGATACACAATCAAATATTTTACACCACTTTCTGTTCTTGTGTTCTCAGCCTGACAGGTAATATTCTTATTCAGATCTTGTTGCTCCATAAGTAGTTACTAATCACACAGAGGGATATTTCGTAGCGGGGTCGTCTATGCTTCATATTGCTTACCAGGATTCAGTGTTCATATGTTGTCACAATTTATGTTGCGGATTTCGTATCATTATCTTGCTTGTAATCCAACTTCAAAGTTATCCAAGCATGTGTTTGTGTGTCCACTGAAGGTTGTGAATATTACTACTATGTGTGTACTAGGTACCGCTTGAGCCACTGGTTGATCACTGGTTCAATGGTGTTTGAATATATTTTCTGTTGCTTAAACTTATCTGCACGTACCACCTCCTTTATATTTTTTTTTTGCATTCGAGTTTATTTATTTAACCTTTTAGCGATGAGTTGTTGATTCTGCTAAATTTTCAGGTCTTCTATTACAAGGTCAACTTCTGCCAGCAATTCATTTTGTTTCTAGCCACAATGATTGTTTCTTCGACATTGCATTGCTTTCCACCGTAAGAGATCTTTCCTTGCTATTATGGTATCTGTTAATGTTACATGTTTAATTACTTTGTATTTATTTAGCAGATGCTTCTAAGTTTTTTTAGGGCTAGTGGCCGTTGTTTTAAGTTTTTCTCATTTCCCACTGTGCCAAATTTTTTCTTTTTCCTGTCGTGTCTTCTCCTCTGTCTGTTGGTTTCCTTTTCTTTTCCTTCCTGGTTTATAAGTGTTTTGTGTTGCAGGTAGCAACAGCGAGCCAGTTTTTTATTTCTTACACAATTCGCACTTTTGGTGCTCTCACATTTGCCACAATAATGACCACAAGACAGGTAAGTCATATCTCTCCAAAATAATCCTTGTAAGCGTTCCCACTTCTCCGTTATTAGTGCTTCTAATTAATGGTGTCTCTCTTTGGTATTGAAGCTGGCCAGCATTTTGCTATCGTGCCTGTGGTTTTCGCACCCCCTTAGCTGGGAACAGTGGATGGGAGCTGTAAGCCTCAACCTCAAACCTAGTAATTTTTGTATTTGTGTTTTGTTTCCCCAAAAGCCCAAATAACGCCACTTTTGTTACAATGACCAGGTTGTTGTCTTTGGTTCCCTATATGCGAAAAGCTTCATGAGAACGAAGCCTTCACCTTCCCAACAAATTCAGAATGGAGCTTTGAGTCCAGTGAAGGGGATCCCTTGATAGTGTTTGGGTTTTAACGGTTGCCACAATACGTCGGACTAGGTACCTACCTCTAACTTTGACCAATGGGCAGCTTTGGTTTTACAAATGTCAAGCTGCAACCTGCGAACAGGCCTTCGATGCAGTGAAATTATTCTAAATATACTCTAGATCACACGCATGCATACCGCACGCAAGGGGTCTCGATGGAGACCAAAGATTCTTGGAGGCCTACGTCTCCATAGGGAGGATTAATCATAGACTAACTAAAGGAACAAGAATGTTTCGTTTTATTCTTACATACGTTTTGGAATACACGGCTCAAAAATGTATAACGCAACTGCGCAAGCGACATTTCCTTAGAGTAGAAATCGAAGAACAAAAAAAGAAGAAAGTTTTGGATAATGCCACCCTGGAGTATTTTCTTCTCTTCTTCCTTTTAATGATTTTTCTTTTCCTGTGGCCCCAGCTCGATTAGGATTGTAATAATTGGTTTACTGTTTCGATTAGGGATGATGGTGTTTAAATTAAATGATATTTGGTGGTTGTTTTGGTTTCTTATTGTGATTAACGTATCTTTATTCTCTCATGGGAAGCTCAGAAAGATGTGAGAAGTTGGATTTCATCAGTGTTGTGTGCATATTGTTTTATTGTTTTTCAGGAAACATATGCATATTTAGGGGAGGGAATAGAAAAACAAAGTAGATTGTAATAATCACAATATCAGGTCCGGTTGTAATGTTACGTCTCACAACACATTGATAACAAACTGATCCCTGCCTAGTCTAGCCCTTGATACCACTTGAGACGGCATTGATGTCAAACATTAGGCCAAATCAACGCGTGTTCCGAAAATATGCATTGGTGGGATAAATAAATATTCTTCAATCCATCTATTATAAGCAAATGACGTTTTGTTGCAATGGCGGCAGAAAATGATGTTTATGCACTTTGTTGTGGGTTCAATCATAATCTCATCCTTCTGAACATGTAACAAATTAAAGAAAATCTACAACAAATAAATTTGACCAAATTTGGCAAGTGTATTTTCCATTTGATTATCGATGGACCGGATTAGTAAAGATATGGACGTCAGCCGGTGGGGTCCGGGGGATGGGGTTTACTGCGTATGTTACATATACCAAAAGTGCACAACATTGATCAACCAAGTGGCTGTAGTTTAGTGGTAAGAATTCCACGTTGTGGCCGTGGAGACCTGGGCTCGAATCCCAGCAGCCACAAACATTTTTAATGTTTTTTTCTTTTAATTTTGAGTTTAATTTCCATTCATCTAAACTCTGATAATAATAATTACATTGCTCTGTAACTCTCTAACAACATGCTGATTACAATCTGAGTTGTCCCGATATCTCTATATTCTTTTTACGTATCCTCAGTTTGTACGAATTCTGAATTGTTTTAATGAATATTGTACGAAAGTATTATTAATTTTACGAACTCTTACGTATGACATTGAATCTCTTTCATTATAAGACTTGGACGACAATCCATGGTGCTTCCTCTTAAAAAAAATCACATCCTAATCTCATATCTATAAGGAATGTATTCCCAACTTTATATAATTGGTGAATTTATTCCCAACTTTTGGTGTTTTTTATTTGCTTTTTAGAATTATTTTTAAAGTCTTTACAAGCATCTTATAAATAAAGCAAAATCGATTATCTTGTAGTGGTACCTTTTTTTGTAATGTTAAAAAAGGTCTTATGAGTCACGTCACAAATATAATACGAGCACGATTGTATAATACAAGCATGTGCTTAATATTTTATTTATTTAGGCTGTTTGCTACAATTTAAAATGAAGGCATGGAAAGGATAAACTATTCTTTTTTATTACAATAATAATTATTGATATAGTTTTTTATTTTATTTTATTTTACAAATTATAGTGTTGTGGATTAATTTATAAAAAGCTATTGTTTTAAAAATAAAATAATGTAGTGAAGACAAATATATTATTTTAAAAAGTTGGTCTCCATATTACCTTAAAAATAGATTATCTTGTAATACAAACTATCCTCTAATCGTACTTAAATACTTCACAGATAATCCACCCTCATCCCAAATCAAAGTCGCAGAGAACTTGAGGGACTCCAAGTACCGATTTAATTACATCTTACTTATCCTAAATTTCATCCGAATTAACCCATAATCCTTTTTCTAATCATATTCTAACACATAATAATTAATGAAAATCCGCAAACCCATCATGTTTCTCATTATTCATTCATTTACTACGCTACACTTATTTGAAGTGATCCTGGACCATCTTGTTCCCGATACCACTTTAATCCCCTGTACATCTGTCACTCAATGCAACTATTGGCGAGAACAAAGCCAAAAAATCTAAAAATCATAGAGTTTTATTAAACTAAAATCTTCCAACTAATGTTTAGATTGAAATATGAAATAGAATCACATTATCTCTCTAGTTAAAATCCAATCAAATATTTTAGACATAACAGTAGATATATCGACAAGAAAGCAAGATTATATCCAATCTAATCTGTCCCACTAATCCTCTTTTAATCATGAGAAATTGATCAGTTTATCCATTTTTATCCTTAATCCAATCCGAACTCACAATTCCTCTCCTCATCAGATTCTACCTCCTTCCTCCTCCCTCCCTAATCTCTCTCCAACTGGATGTCGTACCTCCAAACCCGCTCAACCCCCCCTATATATACACCCCCCAACACACGCCTTCCTCACCGGTCGATCGCATTCAATCATTCAATCAATCAATCACTTTTCTCTCGTTTTTGGGTTTTGGGTTTTTCTGGGTTCGTGAAAATAATCGCAAAGAATGGAGCTTGATCTTTCACCCAAGTTGGCCAAGAAGGTGTACGGCGGCGATGGTGGCTCCTACTTTGCCTGGTCACCGTCGGAGCTTCCCATGCTCCGTGAAGGTAACATCGGCGCCTCCAAGCTCGCTCTGGAGAAGGACGGGTTCGCTCTCCCCAAGTATTCTGATTCCAACCAGGTCGCTTATGTCCTCCAAGGTATACAATCTTCTCTTCTGTTCGTGCGATTAATTCATTAATTAATATTTTTTTATGATCGGATTGATCTTATTTGTTTTTTCTGATTGGATTGATCTGGATCATGAATTTTATACGTGAATAGTCCATATTTCATCATTAAGATCATATGGCTTAAACTAATTTTTTTATATTTTATTTTCTAAGATTATCTTTGTGAATCATGAAATTCGTAGATGAACTGTGATTAACTTTATGATCAAATAAGATAATGTGGGTTTTAATTTGTTATAATTGTATTTTTTATTTTCTGGGATTTGTTCTTTTAGGTACTGGTGTAGTCGGAATTGTCCTCCCTGAGAAGGAAGAGAGGGTGCTTCCAGTAAAGAAGGGTGATGCCATTGCCCTCCCTTTCGGAGTTGTCACTTGGTGGTACAACAAGGAGGACACTGAGTTCGTTGTTCTTTTCTTGGGTGACACTTCAAAAGCTCACAAGAGGGGTGAGTTTACCGACTTCTATCTCAATGGCTCCAACGCCATTTTCACTGGCTTCTCAACTGAGTTTGTCGGTCGGGCATGGGATTTGGAGGAGAGTGTTGTGAAGACTCTTGTTGGCAGGCAATCCGGCAAGGGCATTGTCAAGTTGAGCGGAGTTACCTTGCCCGAGCCAAAGAAGGAACACCGTGATGGTATGACATTGAACTGCGAAGAGGCTCCCCTGGATGTTGACATTAAGGGTGGTGGAAGGGTTGTGGTCTTGAATACCAAAAACCTTCCTTTGGTCGGTGAGGTTGGGCTTGGTGCTGACCTTGTGAGGTTGGACGGAAGTGCCATGTGCTCCCCTGGATTTTCTTGTGACTCGGCTCTGCAGGTGACTTATATTGTTAGGGGCAGTGGCCGTGTCCAGGTTGTTGGTGTTGACGGTAAGAGGGTGTTGGAAACTACCATCAAAGCCGGTAATCTCTTCATCGTTCCTAGGTTCTTTGTTGTGTCAAAGATTGCTGATCCAGAGGGCTTGGAATGGTTTTCTATCATCACCACTCCCAAGTAAGTTTTTCCTCTTTACATTATCCGATATGTTCTGCATTGCTTTACCTGCCCCTAATCTGCTTTTTTCTTCTTGCATAATTACGCTTTCGTTATTCTTGATTTAGGCTCAGCTAGTTGAATTATGTTTTTCTCTGCATTTATAACATCCTGTTGCTTGGAACACACACATACATTTATTCCCACCACACACAGAAAACTTAATTCGAGAGAGTTGACAATGTTTTACACCAGAAGTTTATCGATTGCTGTTGAATGTTGCTAATTCATTTAATTACTTCGCTGCAGCCCAATATTCACCCACTTGGCTGGAAGCATTGGGTGCTGGAAGGCTCTATCTCCTCAGGTGCTCCAGGCTGCGTTCAACGTGGATTCGGAAACAGAGAAACTTTTCCGTTCGAAGAGGACTTCTGATGCAATCTTCTTCCCTCCACCCAAGTGAACAGATCGAGCTCAGGCCTAGTTCCATGGTCCAGAGTCTCCAGACTCCAAATAAAATAGCTTTTTGCTCGTAGGATTTCTGCCTTTTAATTTTTCAATCTTCTTTTCTAGTTGTATAGTTTTGGACCTGCCTTATTTGGTATAAAAATTTCTAGCAATTTCTTGCTCTAATTAATTCAGATGGTTTTGCATGTTGGAATGTTGGATGTTGATATTATCTTGGATTGACAAAAAAAAATGTTGAAGTGCTTCCAAATTTTGGTAATGCAATTTTAACGTTTGGCTTGTTAGATTATTGCAAGAACACGAAGGCTTGGTAGGGTGCTATTTAATACTACAGTTTAGTGATATTTCTTTCAAGAGTTTGAAATTCGATTCTCTTCAAAAGATAAATTCGAACTATAATTTTATGGTTAGCCCAAAGGCAAACTTCGAACTGTAAATTAAACTAGGATGTCGCTTGTACTAAAAAAACAAATTGAAAAACCAAGAGATCCTCAATATTCAATAATATTTACAAGTGCAACTCAAATTACACAACACAGCTAGAGTCCCGGTGCTGAAAAGCGTTTCTGTTGCTCCGATTCCCTCTTCGAACAAAAACTCGTCTCTGCGATTCCGTGAAAGCAAAAACCAAGAGAAACTCGGTCGGAATTGCAAAAGCTCTTTTTCCAAAAGCACCGCGCGACTCGTATTGCGAAAGAAATGGCACCCTTGAAATCTCTGGAGGCAGAGCACCCAGTAATCGACTCAAATTTCCAGACCTTTTGCGCCTCCCATGGCATCTTCTCAGGTGGGTTCCATAATTCCGCTCCGTCAATTTCGAAATTTGCTTCAGTCCTAGTAAAAGCACCTAACTTTATATCTGGGGTCTCTTGAAGTTGATACCCAATAGAGAAAATGAAGAACCCAACTTGAATTTTGTGAAATTTTTTTGGTGCAGTGGAAGATTTCCTCATTCACGACCTCGATGAATTGGCTGGTTCTGCTCAGCAACATCCCACATCTGAAAAGCTAAAGCAGGTTTTTCCCATAAGCACTTTTTTTTAGTAATCACAGATTCATGTTTTCTGTTCATAAATCCACCTTCAATTCAATTAATCATATCATGCATGTGATGGGTTAAGCAGGGAATTACTGAGGTCCACTCTATCATTGATTCTCAGCACCAGCCATGGTTGAATGGTTTGGAGCTTTTAGATGATGCTTTGCATTTCAAACATGTATTATCAACCGGGTGTGAAGGGTAAGCTTTTTGATTAGTCAAAACACACTGACCTATTCCTTTTCACTGCTATTAGTAATACTCAATGTACTGTTTCTTGGATTGTTGTGAAACCAGGATTGATTTGTTACTCAGAGGCGGATTGCGTGAGGGGCAGGTAACTGAACTTGTCGGTCCATCTTCCTCTGGTAAAACCCAAGTAAGTAAATCGTGTTTCTCAACAATTACATAAGTTGGTGAAGGCAATGATTTCAAATTTTCAGCTTACACATCACAATTTGTTTTGTCATTGCTTATGCAGACCGTGTTGCGCCTACTTTGTGATCAATAGTTCAATGTTTATCTTTGTAGTGATACCATGAGTAACTGTATGATATTAGTAGCGTTTATATCTCAAAATTATATTCAAATTCTTGGTAGTGTTCAGGTTTGCCTACTATCTGCTGCAAATGTTGCAACGAAGCACATGGGTACTGTTGTCTACCTGGACACAGGAAACTCATTCTCACCTGAACGAATTGTGCATTTTGTTGGTGATATCTCTGACCATGCCTTTGATCAGGTCACGACAATACGACATCACTTTGGATAAATTTTCTGTGTTTTGTTTGTTTTAGCTAGCCATTTTACCCTAGTGAACTACTAAATTCTCTGATTTGTCCGAACTGAATTTATCTGTAGGCTGGACAAAGAGTTTTTCAGAAAGTAATGAACAACATTTTATGCCATCCTGTGTTTGACATTTTTACAATGTTCAATCTCTTACACCGGCTAGAGTTCAGTTTGCCATCTCAGGTTGACATTGCCATGAGGCATTTCCTTTCCCATTTCTTGATAGAGTTCCTATTCCCTGTTTATTGAACATATGTACTCGTTCCAGATGCGGAAGGGAGAGCAGGTGCGGTTGCTTGTTGTTGATTCGATCTCTTCACTAATCACCCCGATTCTTGGGAACAGTGGTTCACAGGGTATGCATCATTGTATGCAGATAACAGTTTTCTTCAGTTTGTCGTTTGCTTCAATTTATATTTATGATGTTTTCCCATAATTAAGAAAAAGGAAGGTTCACCTCGGTAGGTATATTACATGTTTCTAACTCGTTAAGATGGGAGCTGATTTACTGATGCTTGGGGAATAACTGCAGGACGTGCTTTGATGATATCTGCTGGATATCTGTTAAAGAAGTTAGCACACGAGCATAATCTTGCAGTACTGGTAAGTTTTCATTGGATACACGATGTGTAGAATTCTCAGCTTTACATAATCTTTCACCTTTAGTGAATTACTTTCTTACTAAAATCAACCTAGAGAAGCTGTCGTTCTACAAATTATTTTTAGCTGTAGTAAGTATGATGTTGTTATATAATTTGTAGTTCGGATCAGTTCTTTATCACTTGAAGATTATTTGCATCCCCGCTATCGTTTTTTTTTTGTCTTTATATTAATTAAATGTAAGAGAAAAATATTTGAATTGAAATCAAGTTCATGCTTTCAAACATGACAAACATTTCATTTGAAAGGGTTTAATGGAATAAATGTGAAGGTGACCAATCACACGGTGGGTGGGGAGAAAGGTATTCCAAAACCAGCTCTTGGACAGACCTGGAAGAGCATTCCACACGTGAGGCTTCTTCTTTCCGGTGATCAGGGAAATAGTACCCGCACTATTTCTGTCCTAAGACACCCATCAATGGTACGTTAATCCACATTTGGTTATGATTGTGATGCATTTACTAATAAAATCACTTTGCTGTACGACTTTACTATCATTACTCATGTCTCTCGCTCCATCCCTCGCAGATAGTTCCTTCTTTTTCAGTTTCCGTTCAGCGCTGAAGCATGCTCCTACCACAGTTAACATTACTTCCAATGTAGTTCCATAACTTCTTATTGCTCCTTTTTCTTTCTCAGGCTTCTGGCAAGTCTACAAGGTTTACAATATAGGAGTGCACGGTAGATTTAACTGATACGTGCCACTCCTACACGAAAAGGTAGGAAGAGTGGATCATGTAGATAACTGAAGCTGCTCTATACGACGATACTGTTAACAAATTTAAGGAGAGTGCTCTATTTATAAGTTCGAGATTCTGAGATTGGGGATAGATTAGTTAAGATTGCAATTTTTTACTGACTACAGGGAAATAGATATAACTTTATTATCTTTTGTGTGCACTTTGGTAGTTAATGGTGTTTGTGAAGTTAGGGAACTAGTCACCAACATTTTGTTTGAATGAGAATTAAATTATGTAATTTTCGGTTTATTTTTTGTTGGAGTTTTGTTTTAATTCGAGAGCTTAACCGGAAGTTTATAGAAAAAGGGTGTGGAAAGATGATCAACTGATGGAAGGAAGCCCGCTCGATGACTGCCGAAAGAAACCTTTTCACGTACAAAGTGGTAGTCCAGCACAATGTGGCGAGTTTGGGCATGTAAAACGGGGTTCTAAGCCATATACGTAGTGCTGTAAGTCGTACAGCATCGCTAAGATTATGCAGAAGGGAAAGGAGCCAAGACATCCCAGCAGACATGACCCAATCAGCGATACTCCAACTTGGCGCTCGATTGGGAAACTGTAGGTTGCTTCTAAGATCACCTAAGATATCAAGTTCGTTCTTAAGTAAACGAGATAGCAAGAAGCAAGAGGCTTGTAGAATCTGCGTCGGAGTATGCAACAGGCTTGTAGGAGAGTGCTGAGCTGCGATAAGGATTCCCAAAAATGAACTTTTGCAGTGAGATGCAGATTGAGAAATTAGGGTTTGTTGGCAAAAGTTTGGTACAAATATTAGATGGCACGCGTTCGGTGAAAATTTAGAGGAGAAAGTTAGCTGAAACTAACCTTGGCTGATTGGGTGACTACGGTACGACTTTGTATTTATTTAATCATATAAACCTTTTGGACAGTGAAGATGACCACGTTATGTACATATAATATAATGACCATGTTTTGGAATACAACCTGTCAACCATTCTTCCTCTAGCAAGAAGGAGAAGCCATGGCAGTCGTTGAGCTCCTCTCCCTCTTCTCAATTCTCTTCATCGTATTTCTTCTTCTCCGACCCCTCTCTGCCTCCAAATCCCAAACCCTACTCCCTCCAAGCCCCTTTGCCCTACCCATCATCGGCCACTTCCACCTCCTCAGCCCTCTCATCCACCAATCCTTCTACAAACTCTCCCTCCAGTTCGGCCCTTTATTCTCTCTCCGCCTTGGCTCCGTCCCATGCATCGTCATTTCCTCCCCAGACCTCGCGAAAGAGTCCCTCAAGACCCACGAGCTCTCCTTCATATCCCGCTCCCAGTCCATCGCCATTGAGCGCCTCACCTACAACTCCTCCCTTGCATTTGGACCCTATGGACCTTATCATAAATTCATCAAGAAGCTCAGCCTGAACGAGTTTCTAAGCAGCCGTAGCGTCAGCAACTTTGCTTTGATTCGAACCCAAGAGTACGTAAGGCTTTTGAGGCTGTTGGCCAAGAAAGCTGAGAGTGGTGAAGCAGTTAATCTCACTGAGGAGTTACCAAAGCTTTCCTACAATGTGATCGCAAAAATGATGTTGGGGAATTCTAAGGGGTCTAGTAGTGCTGAAGGCAGAGACGAGGAGGCTAGGCTTGTGGTGAGAGAGGTAACAAGAATTTTTGGGGAGTTTAATTTGTCAGATTTTGTTTGGTTCTGCAAGAAGCTGGATTTGCAGGGATTTGGAAAGAGAATTGAAGACACTCATCGGAGATTCGACGCGTTGGTGGAGAAGGTTATTTCAGAACGTGAAGAACTGAGAAAGAAAAACATGAAAAATGAAGGAGGCAATGGTGGCGAGGAGGTGAAGGATTTTCTTGACATTTTGCTCGATATACTGGAAAAAGGGAGTGCCGAGTGTGAGGAGGTGGAATTCACAAGAGTGCACATCAAGGCCTTAATCATTGTAAGTAAAAATTCTTTTTCGTATGACTTTCAGTTCGATTATTTTAAATAAAGGTCAACTTATGGGGATATGCTATTGAAACAACAAATAGAAATGTTAAAGTGAGATTCTCTATGAACCCTTCGCTTATTTTTTAGTTGCTCTCTGATGATTGTGTCGTTGAAATCAAGGAAGTTGGCACAAAATATTCAAGTCCGGAATAGTGGGTAGGAGGAATCTGATGCACGATTGCAATTGTACTTGGGCAATTGGATACTTCTTGGTGTCATTGAGTGTTGTTTGGTCTCTTTGCAAACAAAAGTGGTTTTATCAAATTTTAATTTCAAGACGTTAAGAATTCTCTTTTGTTACTGTTTAATTTTTAGAATATTGTTTTGTTTAGGTCTTCAAGGTCATTTTGCATGAAGTTAATTTTGTCAATAAAATTTTCATATTAAAGTGGGTGAGAAAATAAGAGAATGGGACGTACGTAGGCATAACACCAAAGCTTAATTTTTCACATAACGCCTTAGTGCCTTTTCCTATTATCGAGTCGCTGGGAATAGACGGCTAGTTGTAGAATCAGACGGTCCAAACCTTCCATACATACAAGCCATCATAAAAGAAACACTGAGACTGCACCCATCCGTGCCTATGATCCCAAGAAAGAGTGTACAAAAGTGTAACATTGGAAACTATGTGATCCCAGAAAACACAATGCTATTTGTGAATGCTTGGGCCATTGGAAGGGACCCAAAGTATTGGGAAAATCCTTTGCACTTTTACCCTGAAAGATTCTTAGCACCACTCAGTGGTGGAGGAGATGGAGCGAGTGCATTAGATGTTAGGGGGCAACATTTTCAGCTGCTTCCGTTTGGGACTGGGAGGAGGATATGCCCTGGTTTAAACCTAGCCCTGCAAATGCTGCCAGCCCTACTTGGTGCAATGGTTCAGTGCTTTGATTGGAAAGTTGATGGGGTAAATCAAAAGCATACGAACGGTGATGAACGTGTTCTGGAAATGGATGAACGGCCAGGAGTGACAACTCCACGAGCCCATGATTTGATTTGTATTCCAGTGGCACGTTTTGATCCCGAGTTGTATCCTTAACCCATAAAGCAGGTGAGCAGATTTTAAATGTTTGAAGACTCTGATCAAAAAAAAGTTTGAGGACTTGAAGAGGGTGTCAAACTTATTGGGCAAATTTACCTTTTCTATTTACAATTACATGAAAATGGATAAATAATGTTATTTCTATTCTTAAAAGGGGTGCAAGAAAAAACTCTCCTTCCGTGAGAGACCTTCTCTCATCTGTGAGAGTTTTCTTTCCCCCTTTGGTGAGGGTCTTCATCTTGCCTACCTTCTCAGGCGCCGACTCCGGCTTCGGCTGGAGTCAGTTGCCTCCTTTCCTTTGCTTCTTCTGTTTTCTTCTCTTCTACCCTTCTCTGCTATGTTCTTCTCTTCTCTTTTCTTCTACTACTTCCTCCTCCTGTTTTGTTTCCCAATTTGTTTTGTCTCTTACCTCGTTGGTATGCCTCATTTTTGTTTATCCTTGGTTCGATTTTCAGCCATGTTTCCTATTGAGATTGTGTGTAGAGCTCTGGTGTTTCCAGCACCACCACTTTCTTGTTGCTATCTGCCTTTTTCGATAGTGTTGTTCGTGGGTCTTCACGGATTTCATCTTGATAGTTGGCTTCTTTGTCTTTGTTGCTGGCTATCCTTACTCTATGGATGTGCTCGTGGAGCAGATCGGAATTGGATGGTGCATTTGATGAGGTGTTGCTTGGTTGTGGGTGAGGATTGGAGCAGATCGAAATTCTCTATGGTGGCAGAAGCAGTGGATCTTTCTAGTTGCTCTCTGTTGTGTTTTACCTTTTGGGCCGGCTTTGTTTGTTTGGCCCTTTTGTTTTTCTGTTTGTGTTTGGCCCTTTTGCTTGTTTATAAGTTAATTTTGGGCTCGTGGGTTGTTCCTTTGTTTGTGTTGCTTTTTAGTGTTTATTTTGATAACAAATAACATTCTCGTGATTGTTTGATTTAGAGAATCATTAGATAATAAAGATAATGAATTATTCCCATTATGATGTTTGTCTGCGGTAAATGATGTCACTATATCATTGAAATGGATGAATAACTTTTTACATGTAAGAAACCAACCCCTGCCCTTATCTATCTCTCTCATCAAGTCATATGTCACCCTATTAAGTTTTCTTTTTCGACCCATAAAAATCATAATAAGTACTTTTATGATTAAGGCTTACTTAAGCCTCATGTACATTACATGAAGTCTCACTTTATTTCTACAGTTTGTCATGTCTCACTTTGTTTCCTGTACTCATCCATTGTGTTTCACTTAACTCTATTCTTTAATTGGGTCAAAGAGACGTTAGTTTGGTTGATTTGACAAAGGCTCTTTGATTTTTTCAGTCAATTTTTTACATTTGGGATATCTTAAACCATAAAAATTACCCTATGTGATTCTCAAATTTCCTTCTTAGCAACCCTAAACAATATTATCCCTAAAACTCACAATTTCTTTAAACCATAAAAATTACCCTATGTGACCCCTACCATATTAATGAAACTGATGCTCAACCCAATTGACGGAATGGGATACTGTGTGACACGAAAAATAATTACAAAGGATAAAGTGAGACAGAATCAAGTGTATGTTGTGAAGTGAAATTTTGTCTAGAATACGTAGGGGTACCCAAAAAATAAGCTTTAATGGTTAAACTGGTTACGTAATTGGGGTATAAAGGGCAAAATCAAATAGGGTGACACGTTACGATGAGAGAGCTATAGCTAAAGGATATTGTTTGGCTCCTTATAATTACATGTATCATAATTGAAATCATTCATTCTTTTAATAATTATCTAAAGATCATCTAAAAAGACAATTATTTTGGTTTGAAGTCCGTTTAGTCATATATATATATATGAAACCACAACTTTTTAATAATTTTTTAGACAATATTTTGTAGACCATAATTTTAAATCATACTAGAAAAATTGCCTGCGCTTTGCTGTGGGTTTTGGAACCTTTGTCCACAACAGGCATGAATAATTTGTACAGAAAGATGCACTACAAAGATAGTACGAACAGAGTCATACCCTAAAATGAATCAATGCAGATAACACACATTTCACCGGAGTAAATCCAACAAAATCACAAATCAATACAGGCATCTCTAAAGAATTTAAATGACCAAGAGATGAGGGAACCGAGCTGATAAATATTTAAATAACCAAAAGATGGGTGAACGGAGCTGATGAGAATTTAAATAACCAAGAGATGGGTGAACCACGAGAAGAAAAGTATGCTACCTTATACTATAATTGGAAAGAAT